>NC_039359.1:134510800-134883962 GCF_003573695.1 Papaver somniferum
ATTTCTCTGCCGCGAATCGGTCTGTGAATAACGGCTACATAGCGTCCTATGAGAATGTCTCAATGATTGAAATGAGAGTTTAGATTATATAACCATGTATTCCTTAAACCGAAGTTTTCGAACTTTGTTGATCAAGAGAAATCGGGAGGATTCTGGAATTGGCTTGCCAAGTCCGCGAACCTAGTTCTCCGACTCAGTCCGCGAACTGTCGGAAGTTCTCGACCGAGAATTTCTGCTGGGATTTTCCAAATACTCGTTTGTGTGTTAAGTCCGCGAATCCAGTCCGCGAACTGCCGGAAGTTCTCTTTTCGAGAATTTCTGCTGAGTTTGGAAAAACTCAACCGATTAACTTAAGTCCGTGAACTTGTTTGTGAACTTAAGATGTTATGATCTCAAGATGTGCTTTGAACATGAAACATTAAATTACTAAGGAATGCTTTATGCAAACCGTGGTTATAATGTTCATGAGCCGATTCAATCGAATCGAATCATCTTTGTTTCAATTGTGTCTTGTGTAGTTACATAAGATCTCATAGCAATTGAACAACTCTTTAACTAGTTCATTTGAGTTAATTGAACTAGTTATGGTGAAGAAGAACAAGGTTAATATGAAATGCTCATATGGTTAACCTTTTGGGTTACTATATTGAACAAACATACACATACACGTTTGGGCATGGTTTTCACAAACCCAGTAAACGTCTACCCAAGTGTGTGTGACAAGCTAAGTTTTTGATCTAACGGTTGAGAAATATTAGCTTGAATCTAAATCAGGTTTTCATCTAAGGTGAATAAGGATTGCTTTGTAACTAAGGCAAAACCCTGATTTGAAGGCTATGTAAAGGAGACATCTAGCATTGTGCAAAACTAATACCCACACGTCTGTGTGCTACTAGTGCGTCCGCTAGAGTCGATCTCCATTAACATTTGATTTTCTTCTCTAAAATCAGGTTAACGACTTAAAGACTTCATTGGGATTGTGAAGCCAGACCGATACTACTTTATCGTAGTTGTGTGATCTGATCTTGCATCTTCTATCGTACGAGTACAGTAGATTGATTGGCTTGAGATCGTGAGAGTTATCCGATAGGCAAGATAAAGAGTCACAAACATCTTCGTCTCACTGTTTGTGATTCCTCAACAATCCGCTTGTGTAGTCAGGAAGGATTGTAGAGAGGTGATTGATTAATCTACGCTGTTCTTCGGGAATATAAGACCGGATTATCAATTGGTTCCTGTTACCTTGATTTTATATCTAAAGACGGAACAAAACCTAGGGTTTATCTGTGGGAGACAGATTTATCCTTTTATCAGATTTGTTTATTATCAAGTCTGTGATTTTGGGTTACAGCAACTCTTGGTTGTGGGTGAGATCAGCTAAGGGAATCAAGTGTGTAGTATCCTGATGGGATCAGAGACATATGAGAACAACTGTACCTTGGATCGGTGGGAGACTGATTGAGGTTCAACTATAGTCCAGTCCGAAGTTAGTTTGCAGTATGCTAGTGTCTGTAGCGGCTTAATACAGTGTGTATTCAATTTAGACTAGGTCCCGAGGTTTTTCTGCATTTGCGGTTTCCTCGTTAACAAAATTTTTGGTGTCTATGTTATTTCTTTTCCGCATTATATTTTATATAATTGAAATAATACATGTTGTGCGTTCGTGATCATCAATTGGAAATCCAACCTTTGGTTGTTGATTGATATTGATTGATCCTTGGACATTGGTCTTTGGTACCGTCCAAGTATTCCTTGTATTAGATAAAGACTCGCTATTGTTTTTAGCTTGAGTAAAAATCAAATCAAGAGAGAGATATGAACTCCTTGAGATACTTTTATCTAGATTGAGTCTGACTGTCTAGTTGATTCTCTAGCAAAGTGTTTCGGAGTTAGTCCATACATTGGGTGGTGTTGTTAGACCCCCGCTTTTTCAATTGGTATCAGAGCAGGCAAACACGTTTAAGACCTAATCAGTCTGTGTTTGTAGCAATCTGACTCTATGGGCAAGAGTATTATCTCTGATAACACAACATCAGTTCAGGTTTATTCAGATAAGCTTCAAAGATCTGAAACCTTTGAGAAAAACTTCTCCTCGTTTCCTTCTGCCGAATCTGCATTCAACTGGAAAAAATCTCTTGATAAACAGTTGGATGATCTTTCAGATGATAGTTATTCAGAAGAAGAACAGAGCGTTGATGAGGAAGTTTCTCAATACATCATGTTGTTTAATCGTGAATTAAAAGAAACAAATACAACTGCTTCCCTGAGAAAATTCATGGGTCCTCTCTATCAAGAAAACAGAAAATTGAGAAAACTCTTCAAGGGTTATGATGGTGGATACAAACTATTATAATCTACCGTTAAAGATCATGAAGAAGAGGTTCGCTCAAAAAAATATGAATGCGATAATCTTCTTCGTAACCTCGGTGTGTTAAAAGAAAGGCTTGACGAAACTGAAGCAAGATATGAATTTCAGCGTAAATGGTTCAAGGACAAAGAACATCAGTTTCTTACCAAAGAAAAATCCTTGAAAACTGAACTTGCGGCTGCTCTTGAGAAGGTAAAATCTCTGGAGGAAAATCTGAAGAGATTCAACACTAGCTTTACAAAGCTATCATCTATGCTTGGAGCATGTAAAGAACATCGTGATACACGTGGTCTGGGCTATAAAGGTATAGACGTTCCAAGCACAGGTAAGATTAACTTTGTTAGATCCGTTAATAATTCTTCATGTGAAAGACCTGTGTCAGCTTGCAAGAACAAGGATTCTACTCCGACAAAGTATGCTAGTAAGAGAACCATTGAATATAAATCCTTTCACTGCTATTTCTGCGGGAACAAAGGACACTCTGAGCAAAGATGTCGTCTTCGGAAAAGGAATGAAAAACTTCGTAACATTCTTACATGGATGTATAAAGAAGTTGTTAAACCTGTATCACGGATTGGCAGAATTAAGGACTTTCGCTATCAAGGGATGAAGTGTGATAAAGTTGATCCTTGCCATGTTCCTTCGAAGGATTTCTACAAAGGAAGAAAAAAGAATAGCAAAAGCTTAACGGATCTGTTAAATCAGTCTGAAAAGAGAAAAAGGGAACAGAAGGAAGAAAAGGCCAGGTTCCTCTAATTCTCTCAAAAAGGACTGTGAATTCAAGACTTCCAATTCGGACTTCTTAGATGTCAACAATCGATTCTCTGATTTGAAGAATCACATAAACAAACTGAGGCGGAACATCAAGAAAACATGGAATGTTGTTAACCCAGGTACTTCTAAATCTTCTCTTGATAATGCTTCTTCAATTAAACCAGGTAGTTTGCTAGTACACGCACCAACCCTCACGAACGTCTTGTTTGCTAGGGTTTGATATAATTCCTTATTTTTATAATGTGTTCCAGAGGTGCAAAAAGATTTTCTAAAAGTCTTTGTGGTGCACAATGGAGGGAAGCAACAAGGTTGATGATGTTGAGCTATGTCATATTGATATTTCATGCTTTCATGCTCTTGATCATGAAAACGAAGACAAACTGCAGTTCAAATTTCTTCACAACTGGTAGGAAATCTTCTTGGAGACTTCAAGGTCGTTCGCGAACAACTTGTTATCGCAACACGGAATCTAGACTACCTAAAAGATGAACTAAGGAAGTCAACTGAGGAACTCGTTCTTGTTCAAACCCTGGTTGCAGATAGGATTTAGTTTTTCGTCTGATCTTGGTTATAGTTGTTTGCCTAGTATGCCTTCTTTTTGGATTAGTTGGAAGAATAACCAGTGCTTTGAATGGCGATGATTGTGGCTACACATAGTTATTTTGTTTTCATCTTCTTGTGTTATTTTTTAGGTTTATTGGTTTTAAATTCTAAAAATATTTGGAGGATGATGTTTATTGCAGTATTTTAATGGTTTATGATATTGCAATATTTTTATGGGATATGTATTGTTTACGACCGTGAACTTGAAGGTCCCATATTGCAGTCAAAAGTAAAGTCGTTCATGTATCGGTATTCGTATGGATGAAAGGACGAATGGACTTTTGACATATACAAAATATATGCCCATGCAGTCATGTATTTGATGGAAAATAGGATAAAATCTTTTGTTCAACAAGGATAAAGTCTATTATGTCATTATGATGGAAAATAGAATAAATCCTTGTATGTTATCCACGATATTGATCTTCATTGATCCATTTTATTATGTTTTACCGTGAAGGCTCCATTGTGTGTCTTATGTTGAGCACCTTACAACTAAGTCGACTTACCTTGGCTTTGTTGGTTGTTCCATAAGATGTTATAAGTCGAGCATTAGGAACTAAATTAATCAACTAGTTTGGTTATTTAGTTAGTACTCCATAAGTCTTCTTTATTATGTCGAGTACATGTACGGTTAAGGTTGTCATATTCTATGATGAACTTAGTCGGGGTTCCATAAGTTCTTTATGTTGAGCCCAAAATAATTAAATTGATTACTTCGGTGATTAGTTTGGTTATTTGTATTCCAATTAGATTAATTATAGGTTCTCTTGTAATCAATCTAGTTGAGTTTTCATATATTCCACAAATTCTTGTGTTGAGTATATGAAAGGCTACACTATCATGTTCTTTGGTTAATGTAGTCATATATTCCGTAAGGTTTTCCTTATGTTGAGTATTTGAACGGTTAAGTTAGTCATCTCCGTGTGATTGACTTAGTCGTAGCTCCCTGAGTTTACTTATGTTGAGCACTTTCAATTAAATTGATCACTTTTGTGGTTTTATTTAGTTGCGTATTCCAATTGAATTAATCATGGGTTTACTTGTGGTTAATTTGGTTGAGCTTTGGATATAGAAAATCATTCCTATGGTTTTTGGTGTCCAATAAAAAATCCTTCTTTTCTTTCGAAATTAAGGTCGCTCTTGTTGATATCTCGGGAATGACATCAAATGGGAAGAGTTCTTTTGAACTTGTGCTTAATGGTAATATCTTTCGGAGAGTACGGCTGTAGAATTTTATAGGGGTTATCTTGTATCTTAAAACTCCTTGATGAATGTTGTTAGCTTCGGCTATTAGATTGCATCTAAATTAAGTTGGCATGTATTTTTATTTTGGTCATGAAATGTCTCTTTTGGAATAATCATTATGATCCCGTTCTTGTACCTTTGCCAATTTTATTGACGAAAAGGGGGAGAAATATTGTAGTTCATACTACAAATACATATGGTTTTCGGATCATTGTGTAAGGGGGAGTGGTTTCCATGATCGAGATGGAGTATTGATTAAGGGGGGGTGATACATATCACCGTAGTATTATTGTTAAAGTCGTGATACAATTGGACTTTGATGTTATATAATAATACTATGACACTGTATAATAATGATCGAGAATCTCGATTTCTCTCATTATTATAGCTACGGATCTTCAACAACGATGGTGCTAAACTTACAACCTTTGGGATCATTGGAGTACTTGGAAGGACGAAGATTTCAAGGAACGTTGAAGATTAGACTATGGAATAGGAGCCACTAAAGTTTATCTTTTTTGTATTCCATATTATTAATAGTTTTTTCACTAAACTTGACAAAGGGGGAGAATGTTAGAGAATAGCTTGGTCAACCTCGCATGCGTTGCTATCTCATGTGTGTCAATGTTAGTGATCAAAACTATAAGTCTTGATTTCTAGTCTACATAGCTAAGTCTCGGACTAGGATAGAAAAGTGTAGTTGAGATCAAGGACTTCATGGCGATTCATCATACAACGAAGAAGATCTATACAAGGAACCGTGGAACTTCATCAACAAAAAGGTATGTGGAGACTTGAACTTATCTATCACTCAAAAGTCTATCTCTTCTATCTCCTACTTCTTATGAGACAAAAGTCGTATGCTATATAGACCAGATCATACAAATTTGACATTTTGAGCTGAGCATTCATTACTTATCTTTTATCTCGAAATTGTGTGTTGGTAAAGCGTTTCGCTTTTATCAAGTTTATCTTCACCTAGTGACAAAAGTCATGAAAAGTTTGAATCACTTTGAGAATTGATCTGACGTGAATCGGTCTGTGAATAACGGCTACATAACATCCCCTGAGAATGTCTCAATGATTGAAATGAGAGTTTAGATTACATAACCATGTATTCCTTGAACCGAAGTTTTCGAACTTTTTTGATCAAGAGAAATCGGGAGGATTGTGGAATTGGCTTGCCAAGTCCGCGAACTGTCGGAAGGTCTCGGTCAGTCTGCGAACTGTCGGAAGTTCTCGACTGAGAATTCCTGCTGGGATTTTCCAAATACTCGTTTGTGTGTTAAGTCCGCGAACTGGCGGAAGTTCTCTTTCCGAGAATTTTCGCTGAGTTTGGAAAAACTCAACCGATTAACTTAAGTCCGCGAACTTGTTTGTGAACTTAAGAGGTTATGATCTAAAGATGTGCTCTGAACATGAAACATTAAATTACTAAGAAATGCTTTATGCAAACCGTGCAATAATGTTCATGAGCTGATTCAATCGAATCTAATCATCTTTGTTTCAATTGTGTCTTGTGTAGTTACATAAGATCTCATAGCAATTGAACAACTCTTTAACTAGTTCATTTGAGTCAATTGAACTAGTTATGGTGAAGAAGAACAAGGTTAATATGAAATGCTCATATGGTTAACCTTTTGGGTTACTATATTTAACCAACATACACGTACACGTTTGGACATGGTTTTCACAAACCCAGTAAACGTCTACCCAAGTGTGTGTGACAAGCTAAGTTTTCGATCTAACGGTTGAGAAATATTAGCTTGAATCTAAATCAGTTTTTCATCTAAGGTGAATAAGGATTTCTTTGTAACTAAGGAAAAACCCTGATTTGAAGGCTATGTAAAGGAGACATCTAGCATTGTGCAAAACTAATCCCCACACGTCTGTGTGCTACTAGTGCGCCCTCTAGAGTCGATCTCCATTAACCTTTGATTTTCTTCTCTAAAATCAGGTTAACGACTTAAAGACTTCATTGGGATTGTGAATCCAGACCGATACTACTTTATCGTAGTTGTGTGATCTGATCTTGCATCTTCTATCGTACGAGTACAATCGATTTATTGGCTTGAGATCGTGAGAGTTCTCCGATAGGCAAGATAAAGAAGTCACAAACATCTTCGTCTCACTGTTTATGATTCCTCAACAATCCGCTTGTGTAGTCAGGAAGGATTGTAGAGAGGTGATTGATTAATCTAGGCTGTTCTTCGGGAATATAAGACCGGATTATCAATTGGTTCTTGTTACCTTGATTTTATATCTAAAGAAGGAACCAAACCTAGGGTTTATCTGTGGGAGACAGAATTATCCTTTCATAGACTTTTCTGTGTGAGACAGATTTGTTTATTATCAAGTCTATGATATTGGGTTACAACAACTCTTGGTTGTGGGTGAGATCAGCTAAGGGAATCAAGTGCGTAGTATCCTGCTGGGATCAGAGGCCTAGGAGTACAAATATACCTTAGATCGGTGGGAGACTGATTGGGGTTCAACTATAGTCCAGTACGAAGTTAGTTTGCAGTAGGCTAGTGTTTGTAGCGGCTTAATACAGTGTGTATTCAATCTGGACTAGGTCCCGTGGGTTTTTTGCATTTGCGGTTTCCTCGTTAACAAAATTTCTGGTGTCTGTGTTATTTCTTTTCCGCATTATATTTTATATAATTGAAATAATACATGTTTGCGTTCGTGATCATCAATTGGAAATCCAACCTTTGGTTGTTGATTGATATTGATTGATCCTTGGACATTGGTCTTTGGTACCGTCCAAGTATTCCTTGTATTTGATAAAGACTCGCTATTGTTTTTAGCTTGAGTAAAAATCAAATCAAGAGAGAGATATTAACTCCTTGAGATACTTTTATCTAGATTGAGTCTGACTGTCTAGTTGATTCTCTAGCAAAGTGTTTCAGAGTTAGTCCATACAGATTGCTAAGCGAAATATTGGATGGTGTTGTTAGACCCCCGCTTTTCACTTGCGCATGCCTTTGGCGTGGCCAAATTAGGGTTTGACACAAACCGTGGAATTTGGCATTGCGGCCAGAATTTTCCAAGAATTGGTGGAAAACTTGTACGGCTGAGATCCGCACCTCAGGAGGAAGGGTAGTCGTTGATTATGGCTACCTTCCGTTGGTGGCCAAAGGCGTGGTAGCGTGGCTGTCATGGATTGCGCATGCTTTTTGGCATGCGCGTGCGGCATGTGTGCCTGACATGTGCGTCTGGTAAGCACGTCTGGCAAGCGCGTCTGTCATGCACGTCTGGCAAGCGCGTCTGTCATGCACGTCTGGTAAGCGCGTCTGGCATGTGCGTCTGTCATGCGCGTATGGTAAGCGCGTCTGGCGTGCGCGTCTGGTAAGCGCGTCTGGCAAGCGCGTCTGGCATGCGCGTCAGGTAAGCGCGTCTGGTAAGCGCGTCTGGCAAGCACGTACGGTAAGCGCGTCTGGCACGCGCGTCTGGCATGCGCGTCTGGCATGCGCGTCTAGCAAGCGCGTCTAGCAAGCGCGGCATGCGCGTGCGGCATGCTGGCGTTTTTTGGGAAGCTAGCGCATTTTTGGGAAGCTGGCGTGTTTTGGGAACCAACTTAGTATGGCGACCTTTTTGAGGCCGTGGCAAGTTTGGGAGCAACCTGATTGGTTGACGGGAAGTGGGGCCAGCATGCTAGGGCGTGGCCATACTTCCAACGCGTGGTGGCGGATTTGAAGCGACCTTATTGGTCGACGGAAAGAGGGTCGACATGCTAGGCCGTACTTTTAGCGCGCTGTGGCGGATTCGGTTGCCTAGCTTGTTTAAGCATGGTTTCGACCAACGGGGTCTAGTATGCTGCGCGGGACGCAAAACCCTAACTTGCAAATTAGTTGGGTTTATGAGTTCTTTGTGAGTTATCACAATAATTAGCTGGATTTTGTGTGTTTCCATACAAAAATCTTTATCTACAGAATGCACTGTGCTTTCTGTCTGAGCATTTCGTGCAATGGCCTTAACTTTGGTACTTGGTGGTTCATGCTACTCCGCTGCGAGTGAACATAAATCCGTCATGCCATACCGATTAAGGGTTTTTCTTGGGAACATAGCACAGGAAAGTACTCAGTGAGTCTCGTATTAGCGAGGTGCCGAAATTTACAGAGTGTTATGGATAAAAGTGTATTGAGCGGCTAAATAAATGTGTCGGTGGAGAGGTTAGTACTCGCAGCACCGTTTCCTTGCAGAGTGACGTCACATATGATGCAAGGTTTTACGATTTTAACCCTAAGCTAAAAACCACCATCAACATTAAGTCCCCTGCCTAGCACGTAACAGTGACATTGTTGCGGGGTAAGCATGAGATGGTGACAGGCGAGAGTAAAATCGTGAGAGCAATACGTGAAGAGATCGCCAAGGAAATTCAACTAACCTTTAGTGGAAGGCATAAGAAATCTGTGATCCTTGTGCTAGCGTATTTTGCATAGATTCGTCTTGGCGTTGGCACCGGTGCTAGCTTTACTTGGACGCCACTTGGCTTGGCTTTTGCGCGACTCGTCTTGGCGCGGCTTGGACGCGGCTCGGACGCAGTCTGGCTTGCGCGCGGAGATGGCTTGGATTGGAGCCATTGGCTTAGCTTGGCGCAGAGATAGATTGGACGCGGATACGTTGGCTCGGCTTGTCTTGGTCGCTCTCTTGCGTGGTTAACGCCTCTGTGGTAGGAGAACACATTTAAGGTACGCGTCTGTGCCAGGGTTCCGAGCTGGAAAATATATTCCTCCCTTGAATGTTTGACCGTTTTTTTTTTATTATTTGGGTTTCGACAAGAGATTTCATTGTGGCTGATTTCTCAGCTGTCATGTAAGCTCACCGCGTTTTTCCAGCATCCGTTTCTTTCTAGGGTTTCCGCAATATATATGTTGGTGAAACTACATCATCCTTCCCAGTTCACGGCAAAGATTTCTCCTGTTGAACCCATATTTCTTTCATCATGTCGAGAAGAAGTGAATTGTTGTCGATCCAGCCTGATTCTTCAGTTAAGCGCGGACGTTCTTGCTCTTGCAACATTCCCCCATCCGGATTATCCGAGTCAAGAAGATCATACCGGTATGCTTTCGTTAACCAATAGATATTTGTTTATTATTGCTGGAGAGTGACGAAAGGAGATTTTCTTTTGCGCAGAGATATCCAACTGAGACATGTGTGACTGTCGTTTATGATGATGATCTGACCTCCCCCCTTTCTTCGAAACCGAGCACACCGACCGCTGCTGATTTGGAAAATGCTGATTTGGGCATCTCTTGCTATGAATATCCCAGTGCAGGCTTGTCAATTGAAATCCGCATGAAGTGTTTGTCTTCTAGCTACCGAAGTGTCGGTAAATTCCTGGTGCGAAAGGAATTCGTGACTCTGTATACGAAAATATGGAGAAAACATGGCCATATCGCCACCAGGAACGTGGTGAAGCATTGTTCGTCGGCTTTGGTTACCACAGTGAATTGTCTCATGCCTATGATCGTTGAAATAGAGGGCACATCCATCCGCGACATCACGGAATCAACTATTGAAAGGTGGGAAAACATGGTGTCTACCTGTGAATCTCTTGAGTTCAATGTAAGTTGGCTATGACATCGCCTTGACATTGTGAAGGTTGACAGAGACGGTATTCTTGCCAGCGTCGTTCCTGCCACAAAAGCCGTTTTGGAAGAGGAGAAGGCTCTGACAGTGGAATCTCAAGAGGTGGGAAAGGCTATCCAGGAATTTAAGAGTAGAACTGAAAGGTATCAAAACAGGTTGAAGATGATGCTTTCAAGGAATTATAATCTATTGGACTGGCTCTTCTGAGTTATGTAGTTGTGAGACATCTGGTTTTCTTTCTAGTCTCGAACATATACATATTTTTTTTTTGTACTGGTTTTGGAAAAATAAGATAATTTTCATTGATATGCTTTGACTAAAATGAAGTTTTAATAACGGGGATGTGAAGGAAACAGAAAATTCCTGTCTAGCCGTGCCATGAGATGGCGATGGGTGAGGTAATAGTTAGGCGTAGTATGCCTTGAGCCATTTTCCATTGATGACTGTTTCCAATTTGCCTCCATATTCCTTGATGACCTTGTAGTATCCGCTGTTGTATGCTTTGGTGACTACATACGGCCCTTCCCATTTTGGGGAGAATTTTGGTGCGGTCATGTCTTGTTGAATGTGTTTGGGAGTCTTCAACACCAAATCTCCTGCTTGAAAAACTCGAGGTTTCACCGCTTTGTCATAAACTCTGGAAACTCTACTTTTTTATGCTTGCGCATGATCCTCTATTGTGGCTCCAGTAGTCCCTCGTAAAGGAATGACTTCGACCCATTTGGTGAAATACTCTGTTGTGGTTATTATGTACTCGTGTTGTTTTGATGATGACGGGTTGATCTTCCCGATGATGTCGATTCCCCAGCTATAACGGCTACGTACTACTTATTGAATGCAGCGGAGTAGAGGGTGCATGTATAAGATTCCCATGAATTTGACATTTATGGCATCTTTGAACAAAAGCAGCCGCGTCGTCTTCCATGGTCGGCCAGTAGTATCGCTCGTGTATCTGGAGAAACAACTTCCTTTTCCCTTGGTGATCGCCTTCATGCATTTCTTTCAACATGATTGGGATTTATGCCTCGTTCAGGCATCGTAATAAGTCTCCCCCAAAGCTTTTGCGATACAAGATTCCTTCGTGAAGTATGAATCTTTTATATCTTTGCTTTACCCTGGTTGCATCTCTCTTGCTGGTAGGAAGTACGCCGTCGTGAAGATAACTGATGTACGGCTTCTGCCAGTCCCCAACGTG
This sequence comes from Papaver somniferum, assembly GCF_003573695.1. Lineage (NCBI taxonomy): Eukaryota > Viridiplantae > Streptophyta > Magnoliopsida > Ranunculales > Papaveraceae > Papaver > Papaver somniferum. The sequence goes on from NC_039359.1 coordinate 134,522,584, forward strand.
GTTAATATTGAAAACTTCCAGTTGATGTGGTGGCGCTTGGCAATTGTAACAAGATCCTTGGAGAAAACGAGATTGAGTCTCCATTTCTGGCCAGTAGTAGCCAAGGCGTTGCAGACGACGGTAAAGTGTTACTACCAGCGTTTTCCCACAAACTTCGTTATGAATATGGTTAAGCTGTTGCTGCGCCTCTTCATCTCCGAGGCATCTTGATAGGGAACCATCTGGGTTCCGATGATACAACATCCCGTGAAGCATGAAGAAGTTTTGTAAGGTTTTGAGGTTGATTTTCCCTTGAGAAAGCGAGCTGTTAAGTTCTTGAATAATCGGCGTTCTCCAGTCGTTGGCTTCAGTCTCCTTGGATCGTGAAAGCCATGTTTATGCCATGGTTTGTCTCTTCACTGTCGGGGTTTCTTCCAAACCCTCGAACTGCAGCTTTGATGCTAAAGTGGATAGGCAGTCAGCATGTTTGTTGTTACTACGGCCAATATGCGTTATGGTTGCGTCAACAAAGTAATTTAGCAGCTTTTATGCTTCTGATCTATATGGGGCCAGCGTTACCTCTTTCAGCGCGTATACTCCATTCATCTGGTTAACCAGCAACTTAGAATCAACCCTTATTTCCAGACGCGTAGATCCATCTTGCTTGGCTAATGATAACCTTATGAGAAAAGCTTCATATTCTGCTGAATTGTTGGTGCAGTGAAAGTCTAGCTTGAAGGAATGCGATAAAACTTCACCGGTTGGGGATACTAGAACCACGCATGTTCCTCCGGTATTATTGTTAGGGGTGGCGGAGCCATCGAAGAATAGTATCCATGCCTCTTCCTTGGCGAAAGAGACTTCCGGAAACTCTCCAGGAAGGTCTTCGTGCAGCGTTGTGGTACCTTCCCCCGGGAAAGCTGCGAGTAAATCTGCGACCGCTTGTCCCTTGATAGATTTTGGGGAAGCGCATGTTATATCAAACTATGACAGTTGGAGGAGCCATTTGCCTGGCCTTCCTATCAGGGCCGGTTTTGAAAGCAAGAACTTCACGGGATCGGACCTGGATATCAGCACCACTTTGTTTGAAAGTAAATAATGCCTGAACTTCTGAATGAAATGAATCAGAGCTAGGCACGTTTTTTCTGCTTTAGGGTATCTGAGTTCAGCATCCCTCAAAGTTCGACTGAATTAATATATAGGGTGCTCAATTCCTTCTTCGTCTTATTGGGCGAGGAGGGCTCCGACAACAGTATCACTAAAAACAGTGTAGAGACATAACGGTCTTCCTTGTATAGGAGATTTCATGACGGCTGGAGATGACAGTATTTATTGAATCTTCCGAAAAGCCTCTTGTTGCAGCGGCGTCCAAACAAAACTTGCTCCTTTCTTCAGCAAGGGAGTGAACGAGGAAACCAATTGAGCTAAACCCTGTATAAAACGCCGTACTCTAGAGTTCTTTCACAGTTCGTGGAGGTGGAATCATGAGGATGGCTTGGGTTTTGGCTGGGTCGACTTTGATTCCCTTGGCGCTCACTGGGAAACCTAGAAATTTTCCCGAAGAGACGCCAAAGGCACATTTCAAAGGATTCATCTTTAGCTTGTATTCATGACACCTTTCAAACACCTGACGCAGCACTTCTGTATGGGCTTCCCGGGTTTTGGATTTAACCACTATGTCATCCACGTAGTCCTCAACTTGTTTATGCATCATATCATGGAAAATTGCTGTCATGGCGCGCTGGTAGGTGGCGCCAGCATTTTTTAAACCGAAAGGCATCACGGTATAGTAAAAGTTTCCGAGAGGAGTACGAAAAGTTGTCTTACTTGCGTCGTGCTCGTACATATTTATTTGATTGTATCCAATGTACCCGTCCATGAAAGAGAACATGTCGTGTTCACTGGTGGCGTCTACCAGCATATCGATGTTAGGGAGAGGAAAATCGTCCTTGGGGCAGCATTTGTTCAGATCTCTAAAATCAACGCAACACCTGATTTGGCCGCTCTTTTTTTTTACTGGAACCACATTGGCTAACCAGGTGGGATGGTGAATGGGTTTGATGAAACCAGCGGCTAATAGTTTTTGAACTTCAATTTTGATATGTTCTTCTATATCGTGTCTGAATTTCCTTGGGGATTGTTTGACTGGCTTGGATTCGGGATATTACATGTAGATGATGTGTGACCAGTTTCTCGTCCAAGCCAGGCATCTCCTCGTACGTCCACGCGAATACATCTCGATATTCCTTAAGAAGATTCACAAGTTTTCCATGTTCGTCAGCGCATAGAGTTGAACTGATGGAGATAAGCCGTGGAGATTCCTCTCTTCCGATGTTGACGACTTCGAGTTCGTCTGTGGTGGAGTTGGTTCCGTCCTGCAGTTGTTGTGGTGCGTCTAGAACCTCCTCTTGTGGCTCACTGCTGTGGTCGCATTCCATTGGGCGGAGAGACTGGGTGGTAGTCTCCCTTGCCAATTGCTAACAGCGGCGCTGATATACGGTTTTCCCTTTTTCATCACGATTTGCAATAAAAGCCCACTCCCGCATGGTATGAGTGTGAGTTATGCTTTCACTTGATGAGGGGAGGTTGGCGTGTTTTTCTTTTGGAGGGAGAACATGAGGTCGGGTCTCTTGGTGCAGCGATGTGAGTCTGTCCTTTTCTTCGATTGATGTCCATGTCGGGAGCAGAGTTAGTGGAATCTGCCTGACGAGTCCCGCGAATTTTCCCTTGGTTCGAATATCTCCACAAGCATATTGGAGCATAAGGAGATAACGACGCGGGGATACGAATAACTTCTTCATTCAACATGGTCTTCAGACACTGGTGATATGTTGAAGGAATGATCATGTTATCGTGGAGCCACGGTCTCCCCAGTATCATGTGGTAGTTTGGCTCCTTTTCAATTACCTCGAACTTTACCTTTGACTGGATTGGCCCTACCGACAGATTCAGGTTGATGTATCCATACGTGCTGGTTAGGTTTCCTTCGAAATCCGTCATCATGGTAGACTGACGTATGATTTTGCTTGGCCGCACCTTGGCTATCCTGAGAGTTCTGAGAGTAACAACGTTGGAGGACTTCCCCGTGTCGACGAGGGACCTTTTGAACTCCGAATCTTTGATGCGAACAGTGACGTGTAGGGCCCGGTTATGCCCTTCTTCTTCCATCATTTCGTCCTCAGTAAATGTAATATTGTTGACGGACATCTCTGATCTTGGAGTCTTTGATAAAAGCAAATGTTTCTGCTCGCTGGTTTTTTGAAAGGTGTAAAAGTTCACATAAATTTTCCACCAACGCAGCTGCTTCCTGGTCTACCGGTTTCTGATTGGTGGTGAAGCTGTTAACCTGAGAGTGATCATCCGAGACGTCAGTCCCCAGTCTTTGAGTTTCCGGGGTGGGTGAATCATTCGGATCCGATGTCAGGATGATAAGAAAGTTGAGTATGTTGTTGATTGCATCCTTCATCAGGTCCATGTTTCTTCCGCGGATCTCCTGGACTCGTGCCAATTCGGCCAACTTCGGAATTTCTCCATTGGTTACGTCATTAGGTGTCGTGTTGGGAGGAGGAGCGTCGTCATTCCCCGGAGCCTGAGAGGAGTTTGAGATTGTGGACTCAGCTCCAAGACCAACCATCTTCTGAAAATCGAATCGAAAAGTGAAATTGGTAATTTAAAGTTGATATTGTAACCGAGAGATTAATCTCCCACTGTGGTCGCCAATTGTTTGAGGGTGAAAACCGTTTCTGCTGATTTCGGTAATTTCGTGTGAGTGCGGGTGAGAAACAAATCTAAACCCAAAACAATGTACTGCATGGGAGTACTTTTGATTCAAGAGATCAATCTGTACAATCCTTGCCTAAACCAAGAAATGGCCGTTACAGGCTTGCTTCAGTCACAAATTGAAGAAGAAGGGTTGGTCTTAGGGAGGGAAGCGAAGAAAGTGTTGAGGCCAGAATAGTTGGTTCTGGCATTGTGGGTGTTTTGCGACTTGTATTCGAAAGTTGAACTGGCGAGCTGAATGGAAAGCTACCAGGTGATTTCTGGATATGTATTGTTCTCCTGGACAAAAATTTGTTGTTTGGTGGAAATAGGTGAAACCTATTTATACAAGTCGTAGTAAAACGTATCCTGGCCTCTTACCCTGGCCTCGTAAGAAGTGTAAGCGGTTGAGTGGTGGAAAAGTGGTAACGGGTAAAGCCTGGAATTGATGTTTCCATAATGAAGATGCGTTTCACCACTTATTTCTTGCCATTACTAACCGCCTCACTCTTATGACACTTTCTTGTAACGGGTGTATTGCACGCCGCACGCTGTAAACCGCCAGACCAATACCCTGATGAGCATCCCCCAGTTTGTGACATGTTTTGATGTCTCGAGTGTTTTCACTGGAAAACGTGTAGCATGTTGCTATGTGCGACAAGTTAAGATAGAGAGGTTTGTCGGTTCAGTGGCGACCTTCGACGGCCGAGATTTTGCATCTCAGGAGGAAGGGTAGCCGTTGATCGCGGCTACCTTCCGTTTGGTGGCCACTGGCGTGGTCGTGGTGCTGGCATGGCTTGCGCATGCCTTTGGCGTGGCCATATTAGGGTTTGATACAAACCGTGGAATTTGGTATTGCAGCCAGAAGTTGCCACAGGCTTGGTGGAGAACTTGTACGGCTGAGATCCGCACCTCAAGAGGAAGGGTAGCCGTTGATTATGGCTACCTTCCGTTGGTGGCCAGAGGCGTGGTAGCGTGGCTGGCATGGATTGCGCATGCTTTTTTGAATGCGCGCGCGGCATGTGTGCCTGGCATGTGCGTTTGGTAAGCGTGTCTGGCATGCGTGTCTGGGAAGTGCGTATGGTAAGCGCGTCCGGCATGCGCGTCTGGCGTGCGTGTCTGGTAAGCGCGTCTGGCAAGTGGGTCTGGCGTGCGCGTCTGACAAGTGGGTCTGGCATGCGCGTCTGGAAAGTGCATCTGGCATGCGCGTCTGGAAAGTGCGTCTGGCATGCGCGTCTAGCAAGCGCATCTGGCAAGCGCATCTGGCAAGCGCGTCTGGCATGCGCATCTTGCAAGCGCGTCTGGCAAGCGCGTCTGGCATGCGCTCTTGGCATGTGCCGCATGCGCGTGCGGCATGCTGGCGTTTTTTGGGATGCTAGCGCGTTTTTTGGAAGCTGGCGTGTTTTGGGAAGCCAACTTAGTATGGAGACCATTTTGAGGTCGTGGCAAGTTTTGGAGCAACCCGATTGGTTGACGGGAAGTGGGGCCAGCATGCTAGGGCGTGGCCATACTTCCAATGCTCGGTGGCGGATTTGAAGCGACCTGATTGGTCGACGGAAAGAGGGTCGGCATGCTAGGGAGCGACCGCACTTTTAGCGCCCTGTGGCGGATTCGGTTGCCTAGCTTGTTTAAGCATGGTTTCGACCAACGGGGTCCAGTATGTTGCGCGGGGCGCGAAACCCTAATTTGCAAATTAGTTGGGTTTATGAGTTCTTTGCGAGTTATCACAATAATTAGCTGGATTTTGTATGCTTCCATACAAAAATCTTTATCTACAGAATGCAGTGTGCTTTCTGTCTGAGCATTTCGTGCAATGGCCTTAACTTTGGTACTTTCAGGTTCATGCTACTCCACTACGATTGAACATAAATCCGTCATACGATACCGAATAAGGGTTCTGCTGGGGAACATAGCATAGGAAAGTACTCAGTGAGTCTCGTATTGGCGAGGTTCCGAAATTTACAGAGGGTTGTATTGAGCGGCTCAATAAATGTGTCGGTGGAGAGGTCAGTACTCGCAGCACCGTTTCCTTGCAGAGTGACGTCATATCTGATGCAAGGTTTTACGATTTTAACCCTAAGCTAAAAACCACCATCAACAGTCTTATGTGTTCATGAAAATGAATATTAAGCTTTTAAGTTCAAATCTGCTAGTTTCGGCTAACCACGTCGAACATAGTCTTTGTACGTGGTTCGGTTACGTTTTCATCTAACTAGAGTGTATATCTTATTTATGTAAATCCGATTCAAAGATTCATCTAACAATGAATATTGTTTGCTTGGTTCCAAAGCTATCTTAGCTTAAACCTAAAGCAACCTATGCTTTGAACGTCTATAACAGGGGAACTTCAAGCAACTGAGACCTTTGAATCCCGACACTACTTTTTGGTGTGTCCTAGTTGTATCTAGAGTCGTCCTCTTCCTAACCCTTTTAGGTTTTAGTGACTACAAAGACTTCATAGGGATTCGTGAAGCCAGATCCAATTATCTTTCTTTGATAATTCGTGTATCTTGATCTTGATCGATTGTTGAGCTACTCACTTGATCAAGATAGATAGAAATCATCAAAGTTCTCTTCGGCTCAAACTTTGTTGATTCCACAGGTTTTATACTTGTGAGGTAAATAACAATCTAGGATGCACTTAGGGTTGCATAAATCTGGATTTTGAGGTTAGTTAGACTTTATATATTGCTATTTCCATCACCTTTGATCATACTATTTGATTATAAAAGGAAATCGTATATAAGATTAATCTGTGGGAGGAAAATTGGTTCAAAGTCTTCAATTGAGTTGAAGCAACTCTTAGTTGGTGTAACATCAGCTAATAACGCGTTTGGAGAAGTAGAACTCAGAAGCAGAAGTCAGAAGCAAAACTATTTTGCTTCACAAAAAGCTGACTTTTCTGCTTCTAGAAGTCGTTCTGAAATATTATTTCCAAACTGACTTCTGACTTTTTGACTTTCAGAAGTCGAAAAGCAACTTCTGAGTGTGCATCCAGACACGCTATAATAGCGCGTTTGGATACAATTTTGCATCGGACTTATGCTTCTCCAGAAGCAGAAGTCCAGATATTTTTCTTCACAAAAAGTCGACTTTTCTGCTTCTATAAGTCGTTCTGAAATTCCACACCCAAACTGACTTCTTGCTTTTTGACTTCTAGAAGTCAAAAAGCTACTTTTGGATGTGCATCCAAACGCGCTAAGGGAATCAATTGCGTGGAGTCCTGCTGGGATTCAAGAGGCGTAAGGAGCACGACTGTACCTTAATCGGTGGGATACCTTTTAGGGATCAACTACATTCCATTCTGAAGTTAATTGGTAATAGGCTAGTGTCTATAGCGGCTTAATACAATTTGGTGTTCAATCTGGACTAGGTTTTTCTGCATTTGCGGTTTCCTCGTTAACAAAACTTATGGTGTCTGTGTTATTTCTTTTTCCGCATTATATTGTTTATATTTATAATTCAAATATCACAGGTTGTACGTACGTTGATCAATCATAGTATATACAGCCGACCTAGTTTGTTGGATACAACTTGATTGATTATTGGATGTTGGTCATTGGTACCGTTCAAGTAATTTCTATGTGATTAGGTTCACGGATTTGATTCTGTAAACGTTCTAATCGCAATAGAGAGAGAAACTAGATATTATTCCTTGATTGAGTTAAACTCTCGGAATTGTATTGAGTTTGTCCATACATATTTCCTAAGAAAAAAGTTGTGGTGTATTTTGGTACCCCCATGTTTTCAATTACTACAAGTTTCCATGTCTGAAAATCACGGACTTGTAAAAAGGAATGCATAATAATTTTCCACCATATGTAATTTGTGCCATCAAATGCTGGCGGTACGTTTATCGAGATTGTACTCATGTCCATATAGTCAGATTACTTCAAACAAAGACTTGTTAGGTCTGAATTAAATGTGTTTGCCTGCTATGATAGCAATTAAAAACGTGGAGGTACCAAAATACTCCACCAAAATTTTCTTAGGAAACATGTATGGACTAAACACGAATACAATTCTGAGAGTTCAAATTATTGAATCTCAATCAAGGAATTATATGAAGAGCTTATATCTTTTTCTGTCACAATCAGAAAGTTTACAGAACCAAATCCGTGAACCTAATTATGCGTGAGAGTACTTGGATGATTCCAAAGATCAACATCCAAGAATCAATCAAGTCGTATCCAACAAACAAGGATGTATATATCTAATTTGATTGATTAACAACAACCTGTGATATTTCAATTATAAAGATAATCAATATAATGCGGGAAAAGAAATAACACAGACACCATAAATTTTTTTAATAGGAAGCTGCAAGTGCAGAAAAACCCTGGAACCTAGTCCAGATATGAACGCCAAACTGTATTAAACCACTACGGACATTAGCCTACTACCAATTAACTTCGGACTGAAATGTAGTTGAGACCGAATTAAACCCTCACAACAATTCAGTTACAGTCGCGCTCCTTACGCCTCTTGAATCCCAGCGGGACTCTACACAAATGATTCCCTTAGCTAATGTCCTTTACAGCCTAAGAGTTGCTTCAGCTCAATTAAAAACTTTAAACCAATCTTCCTCCCACAGATAAGCCTACGTGTGATTTCTGTTATGATCAAAGATTAAGATGAGGTAGGAAATCGATTGCAATAGACAAAGTCTAGTAAACCTCAAAATCCGATTTTATGACTCGCGAAGAGCAGTCTAGATTATATTCATCTCACAAGTCGAAACTTGTGGAAGCATAAAGTCTGAGACGAAGATACTTTTTGATTTCTATCTACCTTGTTTGAGTCAGAAACTCAACAATCAAAACAAGATCAAGATACTCGAACTATCAAGATAAAGATAGTTGGACCTGGCTTCACTAATCCCCAGGTGAAGTGTTTTTAGTCGCTAAACCGTATATTTATGGAGAGGACGACTCTATCTTACAAGTAAGACACACAAAAATAGTGTCACAGATTTAAAGATCCCAGTTGTTTGAGGTTCTCCTTTTATAGACTTTCTATGTCAAGGTTGTTTTAGGTTTAAGCTAAGATAGCTTTGGAACCAAGCGATCAATAATCACCGTTAGATGAAAAACTTGACTTTGAGATTAACATAGTAGAATATACACTCTGGTTAGGATGAACCATGACCAAACCGTGTACAATGACATGTTCGTGTAGGTTAGCCGAAACTAGCCTATTGAACGAGAAGCTTAACTATTTTCATATAATACTTTAAGACTTTTCTTGAATCACACATATGATCAAAAATGTCTAGATAGTGTTTTTAGAGAGTTGTTCAACTGCCAATTATCTCATAAAAATAAATTTGATGCATATGAAATTATTCGACAAGGTAGGTACGTGTATTCTACCTATTCGTGAATGTTCTTGTCATAGTACGTGTACCGGGTATGGATACCCTAAAGACAAAGACGAGTTCAGGAACTCAAATATCTTTTATGTTATGCGTACTGCGTATGCGTACCTAATTTAGTTTTGAAACAAAGAGATCTTTTTCAATTTGCAGACTAGGTATGTGTACCTTTCTTGGTTCACAATGAATAGGCTTTTGATGGTATGCATACGAGGTATGCGTACCAAAAAGTCTCTTCCGAACTATAGCTACGCCGGTACGTGTATTGGGTACATGTAATTCGGCTCTGGACTTATAACAATTTTCCCAGTATGTAAACTGGTATGCATACTGTCTTGTATCCAGATTAACAGTATTTATATATCTCTTTAATAATCAATATGAAACATTCCCGAATAACATCAATGACACATATCACTGTTCCAGGCTATTTTCAAATGATTAAATCTTGAATCATAATTAGGTTATAAACAATAAATTTTTCTAAACCAAATTCATCAAGTATGAACATATGTTCTTAAGCGCATATAGTCATATTTCGAGAAGATATTAAACTTAACTCGAAATTTCTATAATGCATGTATTGTCTAATTTTAGTCATGCGACAATGTCTCAAAGATAGAAAGGTGAAAACTTGAGATATATATGTTTCAGTCTTCACTTAACTTTTGATGTTGAAGTTCTCCAAAGATCCTGTTTATCTTCGACTTCAAACGATAGGACGCAGTGATATCCGATTCTCAAATACACACTTCTATATTAATACGAGACTTGACTAAATGCAGATTAGAAATTAAGATATAGTTTTGAGAACAATCTTGAGATAACAACACTTGTGACTTCGACGGAGCAATGCTCTAACAGAGAGTCATAGCAATGTTAAACATAATTAAAAAAATAAGTCTTTGAGCATCTGCTAAATTTTACTGGACAGTTGGTGAGACGGTTCATGACCCGTAAGGCTAGTTCACGAGTCAGTGAGCTAAGGTTCGTGAACCGGGTTCTCCAATCCTTACTCGACTCGAGAACTTAGATGTACAATGTTCACAATCTAGGTTTGCCAACCGTACTTAGCTTATGAGCACAGATGGTGAAAAGACGAGGGTACCCAAATATACCTCAATCTAAAACTTTTCCACCTATAAGTCCTTTCTCCAAAAGCGATTGTCTATGGACTGAGTCGAGACAATACAACTAACCGGTTCATACTTCGTGTGATCGTCTATGGATACGAGATAGAGACAATACGACAATAAGATAACTTGTGTGATTGACTATGGATACAAGATCGAGACAATACAACAACGAAGTATGATTATTTGATAATAGGTTCGGACTTAACCAAACACAATAGGATTGCTATCAAGTAATTAGGAATTAACGTTTGTGTATTTTACTTCCAATTATAATAAAAACAATTATAATTGCGGAAATAGAAAAGTAAAAGACACAACAAGATTTTTTTAACGAATGCAGAAAAATACCGGGACCTTGTCCAGAATTAAATACTCTCGGGATTAAGCCTCTATACAAAATCTAAACCAACTTCGTTTGGTTGAGACCAAACAACTAAACCTATAGTTCACCTAGTTCCGTTTCTATCCCTGTGCCTCCAACTTGCAATAAGTTACGCACTTGGAACAATTTCTTGGGTTCGTATTCCAAACAGTAAAGGAACAACAAATCTGTTCGGTAACAACTCTTTTCAAACAATGTGATAAGTGCATAATTCATATGATTTTAGTATCCATTCCATACTTGCTTTAGCTATTATTCTTGCATATTTTCGTATTATTACTCTTGTTTTCTCTTATTTGTCTTAATTAGGTGCATCATCCAAAAAGGAGCTATAAAGTGATGAAAAGATCTAGAAAGAGAAGTATTCTAAGAATCCAAGCGCCCAGTCCAAGAGAAGTGGAATAAGTGCGACGAAAATGAGCAAAACACTCAAAATCAAGACTCGGGACAAAGACCAAGCTTAACTCATTCAAATTAAGGATTTCTCATCATCATATTGAAGATAATTGAAAGATAGAAATAATTCAAAAATAATGAGGTCATTCCGAGTTCGTATGAAGAGGTTGTGGCCAAAACAGTTTTTATTGAATACCGAAGACAGTGAAGTCCGCGAACTGGGTTTGCGAACCGAGTTCCCAGACTTATTTCCGAAAGTTTCTGCTGGAATTTGAAGTTTGCGGACTAGGTACGCGAACTTATCAAATGGGAAACGTGTATTCATACCTTGGAAGGCCTAAGGGCACGTTTGGGAACGTTAATTCGTTATTTTGGGTCGGGTTCTTGAACCGAACCCAATACGTGAACGCCAAGCAATGTAAAACATATAAAAAGTTATTAGGTTATGTGAAATCATAACACATCATTAGGTCACGAAATTTTTAGGGTTTGGAGAGAATAAACATCACACGGAGCGATTATCAATCGTAACGTTATCTCTTTACTTTTCTCATATGTATATCATGGATGTTTCTACATCCATGAGTAGCTAAACACCTGTTGATTGAGGATGAATTCTAAGTTGTAAACAAGATTTGAGTTATTATATTAATCTACTTTGAAGTTCTTCATATGATTATCGTTTCTTTATACTAATTAATATTTATGATTGATTGATAGATTGTTTAGGTAGCCAACTAAATTGATTTGTTGATTCAATCTATTGCTAGTATTGAGTTAGGAAATAAGTAATCGTCGAATAACTTGTACACAAGTAGAGAACACAAAACCTTGCAGAGGGATTCTGTGGAGCGATTGTGTGTATAAACAACACTAAAAAGTGGACCTTGATATAAGAGTCTAACTATTAGGATCAACCTATATATTCACAAAAGATAAAGCATTCGATTGGATTACACCTTGAGTGATCTACTACTTGGTGGTTCGTTAAATAGAATCTGGTAGGCGAGAACTTCCGTATCCAGTGATATAAGGAATTTAGGGGATAACACTGATTTAGATGTTATTCTATGGTTGGTGATAATATATGATTAACGACGAGTAAGCAATTATAATAACTCATTGACGGTTTATATACGAAGAAGGATTCCTCGATCATATCTCTCTTTATTTGTTTTGATTATTTATTTTGTTCACAATCTAAAACAAAACCCCCCTTGTGACACTTTGACAACTAAAACTCGCTGCTCTTCGTGGGAACGATCCTTACTTCCATTATGTTACCAGTTAATTGTGTGGAAATAAGATTATTAATTTGATTGCACTTACGACAGCATCAAATTTTGGCGCCGCTGCCGGGAAGCAGTCGGTAGCTTTAGTTGTTATTTTTATTAGTTTTAATCTTGTTTTTAGAATGTCTTTTTAGTTTTTAATTTCGTTTTTCTAGATTTTTATTTTCAGGTACTTAATATCTGGCACCTAAAGACTGGGAATACCAGAGGTGCGGAATCCAAACTCGTAGGGGAACGGTGTTACAAGCACATCCACAGTTTCAAGAAGAACCTTCTACTTCAACAATGGTAGGCAGTACAAATAATCCACCACCTCCACCTGCGGAGAGGAAGTTAGGAGAGTTGACATCTCCATGCTTAGATTCGCAACCACTGTGCATTACAATCACTAACCCAGTAGAGCTGAAGTTGAGCTTACTTCATCATCTGCCAAAGTTCAAGGGACTTACAGGTGAAGATCTGAATCGTTATTTTCGAAAATCTCAACAGAAGATGACAAGTCTTAGGAAAAGTACCGAAGACAGTGATACGACATTGCTGCAAGCCTTCCAATTCTCTTTAATAGATTCAACGGAAGAATGGTTGTATTACCTTCCTCCAGGGAGTATTACAACATGGGCCGAGATGAAAAATCTATTTTTAGAGAAGTATTTTCCTGCTTCTAAGGCAACATCTGTTCGTAAAGAGATTAGTGGTTTTCTCCAGATTACTGGGAGTCTCTCTATGAATACTGGGATAGGTACAAAAAGTTAGTGGCAAGCTGTCCCCATCACAACATATCTCCAACACTCATCATTCAATACTTCTATGAAGGATTACTTCCAGAGCAACGAAATTTGATTGATGCAGCCGCTGGTGGTTCACTTACTGAGAAGACAATCTCGCAGACGGCTAGTTTGATCGAGAGTATGGCTCCGAATGCCCAACAATTTTACACCAGACATGACTCAAATGTCAGGAGAGTGAGCGAGATTGGAGATTCGAATACAGAGCATCGATTGAGTACTATTGAAAAGGCAATTCATCGTATAGCCTCTATATTGCTCCACTATACGAAGACGAGACCGAGGTAAATTCTATATTTCCTAATCGGAGGCAAAGTTATGATCCCTATTCGAATACTTATAACCCTGGTTGGAAAGATCATCCTAATTTTAGTTATGCTAACAAGCAAGCTGCATCTCCCGATCCATATGTGAGGCAAGGTGTTTTTCAACAACAACAACCTCAGAATGAGGAATCCAAGTTTGAAGCACTCATATCCATAATCAAACAGGGTCAGCAGAAAACTGATCAGTTCATATAGGATGCCAAACAGAATCAACTAAAAACTGATAATGCTGTTAAATATTTGGAAACTCAAATGGGGCATTTGGCAACAACAGTGGGTAAGTTGGAAGCACAAGCATCAACAAAGTTACCATCTCAATCGTTCGTGAATCCAAGAGAGCACGTTAATGCGGTTACGTTAAGGAGTGGAAGACAAACTGAAGAGCCACATCAACAAAAAGAGGTTAGTAAGGACATCGAAAAGGAAGTAGAAGAGGAAACCGTCCCAAAGGAAAAGCCAACATCAAATGGCCAACATAAGGACACGGTTTCCATTTTTACCATACCACCTCCTTTTCCTAGTCATTTTGCCAAATCCAAGAAAGAAGCTCAAGACAAGGAGATCATGGATATTTTTAGCAAGATACACATCAACATTCCATTTATTGAGGCCATCAGAACCGTACCCAGATATGCTAAGGTTTTGAAGGATTTGTGTACAACGAAGGATAGGTTGATTGCTAATCAGATTACTCAAGTGGGCGAAAGTGCTACAGCTATGTTGCTAAAGAAGATGCCTACAAAGTGTGAAGATCCTAGCGGTTTTACGGTACCATTTACCATTGGTAACCGACGATTTGAGCGTGCTTTGCTTGATTTGGGAGCATCCATAAGTGTTATGTCAGCCGATTTTATGATTCTTTGAATCTCAAACTTTTAAAAGAGGCAAAGATCACTATTAAATTGGCTAACAAGTCCAATATATATCCTAAGGGAGTCGTGGAGGACGTGTTAGTTCAAGTGAATCAGTTAATCTTTCCGGTTGATTTCTACATTGTGGATATGCACAATGGAGATAATTGTTCATCTACTTCGTTACTTCTTGGGAGACCGTTCATGAAGACTGCAAAGACAAATATTGATGTTGATAGTGGTGCACTCATTATGGAATTTGATAAGGAGATCATACGGCTCAATATTTTTGAAACCATGCGTTATCCTAGTGATGTTCACTCAGCCTTCTCCATTGATGTTATTGATTCGTTAGCACAACAAATGTTTGATTTAAATGCTGAAGATGAACTTGGAGTTGTGATACGGAATAACATTGATTTGGACGTTCATGGACATCCGAACATGGACAATGAGATATCCAAAGAAATGGTGGAGATGTGTGGTGCTTTAACAACACTACAAGAAGCAAAAACGGGTAATATTTCTTATATTTCGTCACCCATAACTAATGAGGTTCCTTTACCTTCTATTGTGCAGGCACCGAAACTTGAATTGAAGCCGCTTCCGGACCACCTAAAGTACGCGTACTTGGGTGATAAAGAAGAACTTCCGGTGATTATTGCAAAGAACCTCACACCAATACAAGAAGAACGTCTGTTTAGGGTTCTGAAAGAGCACAAAACGGCTATTGGTTGGACAATTGCTGACATCAAACGCATTAGTCCATCCATGTGCATGCATAGAATCCTAATGGAAGATGATTTTAAGCATGTACGTAATGCTCAGCGTAGGCTTAACCCCCCAATGATGGAGGTCGTGAAGAAAGAGATCCTCAAATTACTAAGTGTGGGGGTGGTTTACCCAATTTCTGACAGCAAATGGGTTAGCCCAGTTCAAGTGGTGCCTAAGAAATGAGGTGACACTGTTGTTAGAAATCAAGATGATGAACTTGTTCCTACAAGAGTTCAAACAGAATGGAGAGTATGCATAGACTACAGAAAGCTTAATACAGCAACCCGAAAGAATCACTTTCCTTTACCTTTCATTGATCAAATGTTAGAGAGGTTAGTTGGAAACTCACATTATTGCTTTTTAGACGGTTATTCAGGCTACAATTAGATTGTTATTACGCCGAAGGATCAGAAGAAGACTACTTTTACTTGTCCTTTTGGTATGTTTGCCTATAGACGAATGTCGTTTGGTCTTTGCAATGCACCTGCAACTTTCCAGAGGTGTATGGTTAGTATATTTTCTGACTATGTGGAGCGCATTATTGAGGTATTTATGGATGATTTTAGTGTTTATGGTGATTCATTTGATTTTTGTTTACAAAGATAGACTTAATAAGAAACTTACAATATCCCACTTCGGTGAGGGAAATTCGTTCTTTTCTTGGTCATGCAGGTTTTTAAAGGTGGTTTATCAAGGATTTCTCCAAAATCTCAATGCCGATGTGCTGATTATTACAAAAACAGGTTATTTTTGACTTCAACAAGGAGTGCAAGGATGCCTTTGATTAATTGAAAGAATTGTTGAAAACTGCACCAATTATCAAGTCACCAGACTGGAGTTTGCGATTTGAATTAATGTGTGATGCAAGTGACTATGCAGTTGGAGCCATTTTGGGTCAAAGAGTAGATAAGCTGTCTCATGTGATTTATTATGCATCTAGGACCCTAAACGATGCAAAAATCAACTATTCTACCACCGAGAAAGAATTTTTGGCTATAGTGTTTGCACTTGAAAAATTTAGATCCTATTTGGTTGGTTCAAAAGTGGTTGTGTATTCCGATCACGCAGCACTTAGGTACCTACTAAAGAAGAAAGAAGCTAAGCCAAGACTTATACGGTGGATACTACTACTGCAAGAATTTGATTATGAAATCAAGGATAAAAGAGGTGTTTAAAATACTGTTGCGGATCATCTCAGCAGACTTGTTGTTTCCGAAGAAGAACTTCCTTTACAAGATCGTTTTCCAGACGAACAATTTTTCTCAATTGAAGATTCAACACCTGCGGATCATCTCAGCAGACTTGTTGTTTCCGAAGAAGAACTTCCTTTACAAGATCGTTTTCCAGACGAACAATTTTCTCAATTGAAGATTCAACACCTTGGTACGCGGATATAGTGAACTACTTGGTTACAAGACAAGTACCTAGTACAATGTCTAATTTTCAAAAGCTTAAGCTTAAGAAAATAGCCAAGCAGTATGTGTGGGATGAGCCTTACTTGTGAAAATACGGTTCTGATCAAATCATCCGCAGGTGCGTACCTAATTCTGAATTTCAATCTATTCTTACTTTTTGTCATACTTATGCATATTGTGGTCACTTTGGTTCTAAACGTACCGCTTTCAAAGTACTTGAAAGTGGATTTTATTGTCCTACCTTATTTGAGGATGCATATATTTTTTGCAAATCTTGTGATAGATGTCAAAGAATGGGCAATCTAGGTGCTCGAAATCAAATGCCACTCACACCAATTCTTGATGTTGAAGTATTTGATGTGTGGGGAATTGATTTTATGGGTCCTTTTGTCAATTCTAATGGAAAATTTTTATATATTTCTTGTTGTGGGTTATGTTTCGAAATGGGTGGAAGCTAAAGCCACCCCTACTAATGATTCTCAAGTTGTTTGTGAGTTTGTGAAGGAATATATTTTCTCTAGATATGGTACACCAAGAGAGGTTATCAGTGACGGAGGTTCGCATTTTCAGAAATCCTTCCATGATCTACTCAAGAAGTACAACATAACACACAAGGTTGGTACGCCATACCACCCACAGACTAGTGGGCAAGCCGAAATCTCAAACCGTGAGATTAAATCCATTCTTGAGAAAACCGTAAACACTACACAGAAAGATTGGAGTTATAGGCTTAATGATGCATTATGGGCATATAGAACGGCGTACAAAACACCGATTGGTATGTCTCCATATCGGTTGGTTTATGGAAAAGCTTGTCATCTTCCGGTTGAACTTAAACATAAGGCATATTGGGCGATAAATAAGTGCAACATGGATTATGACAATGCGGGGAAACAAAGAAAGTTACAACTCAACGAGCTAGAGGAAATGCGTAATGATGCTTGGGAGAGTTCTCGTATATACAAGGAAAAGACGAAACTTTTTCATGACAAGTTGATTTCTCGAAAGAGTTTTGTTGTGGGTCAAAAAGTTCTTTTATTTAATTCTCGTCTTAAACTATTTCCTGGGAAGCTAAGGTCCAGATGGATTGGACCGTTTGTTGTTACTAATGTTTTCTCTTTTGGTGCAGTTGAAATTTATAGTCTTAGAGATGGGACAACTTCAAAAGTAAAAGGCCATAGATTGAAGCCATATTATGAAAGCAATGCTTATGTGGATATGGATGTGAAAGAATTTCATGATTATCTCCCTCTGGAGGAGTAATTGACGGAATGCCATGTCGGGCTGAGGACATTAAACTAAGTGCTAAATGGGAGGCAACCCATCGGTTTTGTATATCTATCCATTTTGTTTTTAATTTTCTTAGTTTTTCATGTCATATCTTGCATTCCCATCTTAGATTTTACAAGTCCTATATCTATAATGAAAGTTTTGACGAATTCTCGTCAGAAAATTCTGACTGCGCAGTTGTCACGAAAATAGCTCTCGAGACTTCATATGGAGTCCGATTTGAGTGGTTGAACCCAAATTTTAAAGAGGACATACTCAAATTTCTTTTCCAAAAAGAAAAACTGAATTAGAAGTCTTTTAAGTTGGAGAGATAGGCCTGGACATTTGAGTTTCGGTATTTTTCCAGAACTTTTTCAGATTGCATGACAGTCAGTCCGGAGGCCATCAAAGTCAGACCTTTTATCGAAACACTGTGCCCTTTTGACACTTTATAAAAAAGACGTAGGCGAACAAATTTAGTTTAGTATGTTTTTCCTAGTTCCCTACCAATTGGTACAGGTTTTGAGTTTAATTTGCTGTTACGTCAGATTTTAGAATTTTCGGTTTTGAACATTGAGGAGAATGTTGAGTTTAAGTGTGGGGGAGCATTTAGTATCATACTATTTGCATACGAACATAACAAATAATAATCTTTGATTTCTTGCATCCTTGAGACTTCATCTTTTGGAGTTAATTATGAGATATTTAGGATGACACTCTACACCTCTTACAGTTCTTACGACTATAGATTAAGTTCCATTTATTGCAATCCCTAAATATATATGTTCATGATTGAATGCGAAACTAAACTATGGTATTCGTTTGAAAGAGTCATCCTCGCAATCATTACTGAATCACTTTCTTTTTATTATTGCAGTTTATGTTTCTCTAAAGTGATTTGGTGGGATCCTAATACTGCCGTGGATGTTGTAGCAAGGTAATCATTGGTTGAGTATATAAAAGTCTCATAAGACAATTGTCTTACACTCTTAAAGAGTAAAGAGTGAGCCGAAAAAAGAAAAAAATAATAAAAATATAAGTAAGAATAAATAAATAAATAAATATGGTTCCTCTTCTTTTATTGACACTAATAAATGATAGGTCCGGAATCGCAGATAATCATAGTCGATGGAAACAAAAACCATATCATCATTATATAGCAAGTCAAAAGACTATTGATGAGGTTCTTGACACTTGGATAGGAGTATGTGTGAAACGTTGTCCCTGTCTCCGTCGCCTAAGCAAGCTTGGAGTGCAGGATCCAAGGCAACTATCACATACTTGCTGAAAAGGAACATGCGCTTAGAATATCTAATCATGTGGTCGAGTTAAATGGGTGCTTCTCTCAACTAGTGCGCTATAAACATATATCCTTTGATGACATTCATACAAGTATTGTGTGTAACATCTTTCACTTAAGTCAACATTTGCACACTTCACTTTTCTATTTTCATTTTATTATCAATCCATGTGATTTCAGTATGCGAATGTTGTGGAAAACGTTGCAACAAGTACGATGACTATCTTAGTAGAGTTTTGCAATCAGGTTGAATGTCACACGTAAGTAATTGCTTGTGTGTGATGATTGGAATGTATGTGGGATGTTTGTAGCTAAAGAACATATGCAAGCTAATTATTTGGCTTTCTACTTTGTGTCTATCCTTAGTGGTTCTTCCAAGGAAAGAAATTGGAGTAGGTTTTGTGGGTATACCTCTTGTAAGCTCTCACGAGACTATAACTCGTCCACTAGGGACACCTAGGGGTTTAAAGGCCTGTTATTCATGCTAAGAGTAACCGTATCCTCACGACATGGAGTTGTTGTATTTAGGATTAGTTTTATTTAGTTTGATCGAGGACTAGCAAAAGCTAAGTGTGGGAGAATTTGATAAGTGCATAATTCATATGATTTTAGTATCCATTCTATACTTGCTTTAGCTATTATTCTTGCATATTTTTGTATTATTACTCATGTTTTCTCTTATTTGTCTCAATTAGGTGAATCATCCAAAAAGGAGCTATAAAGTGATGAAAATATCTAGGAACAGAAGTATTCCAATAATCCAAGCGCCCAAGTCCAAGAGAAGTGGAAGAAGTGCGACAAAAAGGAGCAAAACGCTCAAAATCAAGACTCAGGACAAAGACCAAGCTTAACTCATTCAAATTAAGGATTTATCATCATCATATTGAAGAGAATTGAAATATAGAAATAATCCAAAGAGAATGAGGTCATTCCGAGTTCGGTTGAAGAAGTTGTGGCCAAAACAGTTTTTATTGAATACCGAAGACAGTGAAGTCCGCAAACTGGGTTTGCGAACCGAGTTCCCAGACTTATTTCCGAAAATTTCTGCTGGAATTTGAAGTTTGCGGACTGGGTACGCGAACTTATCAAATGGGAAACGTGTATTCACACCTTAAAAGGCCTAAGGGCACGTTTGGGAACGTTAATTCGTTATTTTGGGTCGGGTTCTTGAACCGAACCCAATACGTGAACGCCAAGCAATGTAAAACATATAAAAAGTTATTAGGTTATGTAAAATCATAACACATCATTAGGTCACGAAATTTTTAGGGTTTGGAGAGAAGAAACATCACACGGAGCGATTATCAATCGTAACGTTATCTCTTTACTTTTCTCATATGTATATCATGAATGTTTCTACATCCATGAGTAGCTAAACACCTATTGATTGAGGATGAATTCTAAGTTGTAAACAAGATTTGAGTTATTATATTAATCTACTTTGAATTTCTTCGTATGATTATCGTTTGTTTATACTAATTAATATTTATGATTGATTGATAGATTGTTTAGGTGGCCAACTAAATTGATTTGTTGATTCAATCTATTGCTAGTATTGAGTTAGGTGATAAGTAATCGTCGAATAACTTGTACACAAGTAGAGAACACAAAACCTTGCAGAGGGATCCTGTGGAACAATTGTGTGTATAAACAACACTAAAAAGTGGACCTTGATCTAAGAGTCTAACTAGTAGGATCAACCTATAAATTCACAAAAGATAAAGCATTCGATTGGATTACACCTTAAGTGATCTAATACTTGGTGGTTCGTTGAATAGAATCTGGTGGGTGAGAAATTTCGTATCCAGTGATATAAGGAGTTTAGGGGATAACACTGATCTAGCTGTTATTCTACGGTTGGTGATAATCTATGATTAACGACGAGTAGGCAATTATAATAACTCATTGACGGTTTATATACGAAGAAGGATTCCTCGATCATATCTTTTTTTATTGATTACAATACAATTTTATTTGCTTTGATTATTTATTTTGTTCACAATCTAAAACAAACCCCCCTTGTGACACTTTGACAACTAAAACTCACTGCTCTTCGTGGGAACGATCCTTACTTCCATTATATTACCAGTTAATTGTGTGGAAATAATATTATTAATTTGATTGCACTTACGACACGCATCAGGTAACAACTCTTTTCAAACAACGTGATATGAGTTTGAAAAAAGGCTCTTCCGTTTATCCCAATAAACTCCTTTGTCAGGTTCTTAGATCAATCTATTAACAACTACCAAAGTAATTGTCTAGACTATGCAATCAATAATTTGAATCACAAAGAATTGTATTGATGCCGATCTACTCAACTAATCAATCAAGGTTATTACAAAGATAAACCGATTATAGTTGGATCCCCAGCCGATCAAGTTTTGTGCACACCAAAGATTATGAACTCAAATAAGAAATCTTCTTTGTCTTCAAATCTTCTTAGATCTTCAATAAATACCTGCACACAAATAACTTGAATCTCTTGTGATCAATCACACACAGAACGGAGTCTGTTTACAATGGATTATCACAAGACTTCGTTAGATCTACAAACAGTCTGAAGATCCCCGTCGAAACTTCGATCTAGTTTAAGTGAATCTTATATCAGAATAGAAGATTCTCAAGCATAAAAAAACTAGGTGCAATCAAAGTTCAACAACCTTTAGTCAATCAAATCAATCAAAAACTAATAATAAACTACAATTATCTAGTTTCCCATCAACGGTACTCGTAGAGCTTCCCAATCCCAAAGAAGTCTTTAAAACGAGCGGTCGTAAGAGATTTCGCCTAATTAGGGTACTTTCCTCTCTGAATAGACGGCTCCATCAGTAACAACACAACAAGGTAGTTTTGCTGGCTCTGAGGATTAGTTTGCTTGAAATACAAACTTCAATATTTATAGACCAAGGAAGTTTGGACACCAAGGAATTTTCAAAACCGAAAATATTCTCAAGATATGCAATATATTTCCATATTCGGTTTCCATAATTCCTGGAAATGCTCTGTCCAAATATTGACCGAAATCTCAGTAGAAAATCTCCAATTAGTAAATGCACATTACCAATTTTATTTTCTAAAGATATGCATTTTAATTGCTGGAAATTGAAAAGCATATAAAACTAAAAATCTTAATTAAAAGATTCTCAATTTATTTCGATCCGGAATTCTCCTTTAGTTATTAAGGAGTGTCTTTGAACAATAATAGATAATAATTACTGCACATGTTCAAAGTATGTCGACATCTTTACTTTGTAAATCCTTTTTCATATTTACAATCTTGAAATCGATTTTCCACACTTCCAAACGAGTTTAGAATTGGTTCATCTGACTTCCAAGAACTATGTGATTGATTATCCTATCAAATCACCATTAATGGGTGTAAGAGCATTGCTCGGTCGAACTCGCATGCGTTGCTATCTCAAGCATGTTTTTCAATGTTAGTGATCAAAACTATAAGTCTTGATTTCTAGTCTACTATATCTAAGGTCTCGGACTAGGATAAATAGTGTATTTGAGCTCAAGAACTCCATGGCAATCATCATACAAGACGAAGGACTACTCAAGGAACCGGTGGATCTTCATCGACTAAAAGGTATGTGGAGACTTGAACTTATCTATCACTCAAAAGTCTATTTATCTCCTATCTTGAGACAAAAGTCGTTTTGATATATAGACTTAGATTATACACATTTGCTATTTCGAGCCGAGTTTATCTCGCCTATCTATTTCTTGAAATATGTGTTGGTAAGCTTTCCCTTTAACCAAGTTCATCTTTACCTAGTGACGAAAGTCATGACAAGTTTCAATCACTTTGGAAATTGCTTACTTTGACGAAAAATAGTTTGTGAATAACAACTATAAAATATCAACGTCCTCTAAGAATGTTCCAATGATTGAAATGAGAGTTTAGATTATATAACCATTGGAGGATATAAGCATTGTTGTGGAAACACATATATGTATAAGTCCTTATTTCTTGAACCGAAGTTTACGAACTTTGTTGATCAAGAGAACCGGCATGGTGGCGTGAGCCAAGTCCGCGAACTCAGCCTGCGAACTGGCGGAAGTTCTTGTCCCGAGAATTTCTGCTGGAGTTTGTGAACTCCGTTCGGGAACTTAAATCTGCGAACCCAGTCCGCGAACTTGAGTAGGTTATATGTAAAAACGATGTTTGTGAACTTATTCTTATATAAACTAAAGAATACAAATGCAAACCTTGGATATATAGTTCATGAACCGATTCGAGTGAATCAAATCGTTTTTGCTTCGATTGTGTCTTGTGTATTTACGTAATATTTCCTTGCAATTGAACAACTCTCTAACTAGTTCATTTGAGTCATTTGAACTAGTTATGGTGAACAAGAATATGGTTGATATAAAAGTGATCATATGGCTAACCATTTGGTTGTCTACTGTTGAACCAAAAAATGTACAAGTTTGGGTACGGTTACACAAGCCTAGAAACGTGCATTTTATTTGTTTACAACAAGCTAGTTTTCGATCCAATGGTTGAAAGATATTAGCTTGAATCTAAATCAGGTTTTCATCTAACGGTGAATATTGAATGCTTTGTTACCAAGCTAACATTGATTGCAAACCCTGATTTAAAAGACTATATAAGGGAGAACTCTAGCAACTGGGAAACCTAATCCCCACACCTTATGTGTGATACTAGTTGTGCTAATCTAGAGTCGATTATCCTTTAACCTTTGGTTTATTCTTCTAAACCAGGTTAACGACTACGATACTACTTTCTCGCAGTTGTTTGATCTGATTTTGCTGTTTCTATCGTATGAGTACAATTGTAATAATTGGTTTGATATTGATATATCCGATAGGCAAGATATAAAAGAAATCACAAACACTTCGTCTCATCGTTTGTGATTCCACAATATATTTTTTCGTTGCGTCGATTAGGATTATTGTGAGGTGATTGATAATACTAGGCTATTCTTCGGGAATATAAGTCCGGTTTATCAATTGGTTCATGTTCACCTTGATTTATCAAAAGACGGAACAAAACTCATAGGTATGTTCGTGGGAGACGGATTTATCTATTACCGTAGACTTTTCTGTGTGATACAGATCTGTTTGTTAAAGTCTTCGATTTTGGATCGTAGCAACTCTTAGTTGTGGGTGAGATCATCTAAGGGAATCAAGTACGTAGTATCTTGCTGGGATCAGAGACGTAGGAGCATAATTGTACCTTGGATTAGTGTGAGATTGATTGGGGTTCAACTACAGTCCAGACCGAAGTTAATTTGGGGTAGGCTAGTGTCTGTCGCGGCTTAATACAATGTGTGTTTAATCGGGACTAGGTCCCGGGGTTTTTCTGCATTTGCGGTTTCCTCGTTAACAAAATTCTGGTGTCTGTGTTATTTCTTTTCCGCATTATATTTTGTTATATAATTGAAATATCACAGGTTGTGCGTTGTTCAATCAATTAGAATATCCGACCTTTTGGTTATTGGTTTAAATTGATTGACACTTGGATATTGGTCTTTGGTACCATCCAAGTTATCTCTCTAGTATTTGATAAAGACTCACAGATTTCTATTTGCTTGAGTATATATCAAATCGAGAGATTGAGATATAAACTCTTTGATATACTTTTTATCTAGATTGAGTTTGACTGTCTAGTTGATTCTCTAGAAAGTATATTGGAGTTTGTCCATACAGATTGCTAAGAAAAATATTGGGTGTGGTTGTTGTACCCCCACTTTTTCAATTGGTATCAGAGCAGGCAAACACGTTCAATACCTCACAAGTCTGTGTTTGTAGCGATCTGAGGATGGATGATAGTATCTCTGATAAACGCGTCACCATAAATAAAGGCTCTGTTTTGTCTAATTCTATTAAAGAGAAAGATCCTTCAATCTCGAATATAGACGAACCATGTGTTCCAACAAGACAGACAGGCTCTGATACGAGTATTTCCGTTTACCCTTCAAAAGAGTCTATCTCTCTGAATGAACGGGAAACAGCTGAATAAAGTGTCTTGATTCTAAATCTTGCTAGAATCCAAGCTGATAGATTTAATCAGTTAAAACACCATGTCGATATTCTGCTTGGTGTAATTAGAGACTGCGAATTCAAAGAAAATATTGAAGATCATTCTTCACGTATGACTCTTGAGGCTAGCCTCAAAAAGTATGCTTTGGAAATTGAACATCGCTTGATTAAACTCTCTATTCAAGGATGCTCTAAGCAGTCTAATATACCAAGCACTTCTGCTATGCCTGAAAACCTTCCAGCTCCAGAAGTAAAATTGGAATTTCTTCCTTTTAAAAAGAATGTGTCTGAATTTCCCGTTAATCAAGGATGTTCAACATTAGATGGAAGGAAGAAATTTCCTAACGAGGTTGTTAAGACTACCGTGTCTAATCACTCTTGTGATCAGAAAGTATGCCTCTTTTGCGATGCAAAAGGCTCTGCTAAACAAAAGAGAAACTCTAGGTTGAATAAAACCTCCTTGGTTCAACTTCATCACACCTTAGACTTAATTCTCAAAGGTGTAACTGACATTCGTATGTCTAGACCAGTTGGTTTTCGTACTTACCCTGTGTATGTTACCAGGAAGGTCAGTTCAATGAGTTCCACAAATGCTCTAAAGCAGAATAGGAGTTTTAACAAAAATCCTCCAAGGAAAGATCATGTCATTTCCTCTAGAAATAACATTTCCCTTAATGTGAACGAAATTCCAGAAGAACGAAGAAAAATTGATGATATGAGAAATAACCTGATGGAGATAATTGAAGGATTTAAAGGAATTGTCGACAGGTTGTCATCCTCCTCAAGTCAAAATTCTTCTGGCAAGAACTCTAACTATGTCTCGTATTTTGATGACAATAAGTTTTATGATAATTTCTCACATAGAAAGGGATCTCTTTCTAGATTCAGAAGGAAAAAGAGACTTGATCATAAACACAGTTCTTTTAATGATATCAGAGCTCATACCTGTGCTAATTAATCACAAGGGTTAAGAACTTTCTCATAAAAATCATTTTGAGCAAGATGTGTAAAAATCAGGTATACTATGCCAATTTGATGTTATGCTTAGTTGAGCTATCCTCTTATCGTTTATAGATAAACTAGTGTTTGCAGACAATATTGCTTAAGAAGTATTTGTATTGTCTAGTATCGTTTCTCTCTTTATGCAATTCTTTTGCAACTTTATGGATTGCTACACTTGTGCTCTAAAATTGCTCCTATGGTAAGGAATTTATCGAGCCATTTATAAATTCTCATGTAGCAAAAGTTCTTTTCTTGTTTTATTCCTTATGGGCCATGTTGTATTCGTATGTGTACACGGGTTACCATCACGAGTCAACGGTTTGAAAACCCTAAAGGTATTCTTCCCTAAGAAACCATATAAATACCAAACCTCTGAGTCATGTTTGCGTACTCTAGGTTATCTTGGTTTATCAAGAATGTCGTCCTCTTCACAATCGTGTGGTTTTGCTAAAGGCTTTCTTGATAAAGGTATGGTTTTGAATCCGAAGGGAGGAAGAAAAGAACCCTTGTAGATGAAAATCATCCCAATGCCTCGTGTTACTATGCGTATACTCATGAGAATGTTGAGAAGGATGATATGATTTCTGCTGAAGTGGTCCATGACTTTCTTAAATATTTTGAGGAAACAAAACTGCAGCTCGTTGATACTCTGAAAAGTCTTGATGTGTTGAAAACTGAGTTGAAAAAGGTTTCAACTAACTTTGGTCTCATAAAATCTCACATCAATGATCTTCATAAAGAGAATCTCTTCTCTGAAGATGCAATGGATGCTGCTAATCACAAGCTCAAAGATACCAAAACTAGTGAAGATCCTGAACCGTCTATTTGACCTTAGCTCGTGTTCTTCCATGGCATTGGAGTCTGCTTTTGTTTCTTAGCTTGTTGATTTCTTCTTTATTTGCCTAGTAAATCTTCTATTTTCTTGTTTTTTTGTTAGAATAATAACTAGAGTTTGGAATAGTGAAAAAGTGGGGGTATAACAACCACACCCAATATTTCGCTTAGCAATCTGTATGGACAAACTCCAATAGACTTTCTAGAGAATCAACTAGACAGTCAGACTCAATCTAGATAAAAAGTATATCAAAGAGTTTATATCTCAATCTCTCGATTTGATATATACTCAAGCAAATAGAAATCTGCGAGTCTTTATCAAATACTAGAGAGATAACTTGGACGGTACCAAAGACCAATATCCAAGTGTCAATCAATTTAAATCAACAACCAAAAGGTCGTATATTCTAATTGATTGAACAACGCACAACCTGTGATATTTCAATTATATAACAAAATATAATGCGGAAAAGAAATAACACAGACATAAGAATTTTGTTAACGAGGAAACGACAAATGCAGAAAAACCCGGGGACCTAGTCCAGATTGAACATACACTGTATTAAGCTGCTACAGACACTAGCCTACTCCAAACTAACTTCGGTCTGGACTGTAGTTGAACCCCAATCAATCTCACACGGATCCAAGGTACAGTTATGCTCCTACGCCTCTTATCCCAGCAGGATGCTACGTACATGATTCCCTTAGCTGATCTCACCCACAACTAAGAGTTGCTACGACCTAAAGTCGAAGACTTTAATAAACAAATTTGTATCACACAGAAAAGTCTACGGTGATAGATAAATCCGTCTCTCACGAATATACCTATGAGTTTTGTTCCGTTTTTTGATAAATCAAGGTGAACATGAACCAATTGATAAACCAGACTTATATTCTCGAAGAACAACCTAGTATTATCAATCACCTCACAATAATCCTAATCGACGTAGCGAAAAAAGATGTTGTGGAATCACAAATGATGAGACGAAGTGTTTGTGATTACTTTTCTATCTTGCCTATCAGAGATATAAATCTCGAGCCAATTATTACAATCGTACTCGTAACGGTAGAAGATGCAAGATCAGATCACACAACTACAAGAAAATTAGTATCGTTCTAGCTTCACAATCCCAATGAAGTCTTTAAGTAGTTAACCTGGTTTTAGAAGAAGAAACCAAAGGTTAAAGGAAAATCGACTCTAACTATGCAACTAGTATCACAATAAGGTGTGGGAATAGGTTTCCCAGTTGCTAGAGTTCTCCTTTATATAGACTTTCAAATCAGGGTTTGCAATCAATGTTAGATTGGTAACAAAGAATTCAATACTCACTGTTAGATGAAAACCTGATTAGATTCAAGCTAATATTTCTCAACCGTTGGATCGAAAACTTAGCTTGTTACACACAAATGAAATGTACGTTTCTAGGCTTGTGTAACCGTACCCAAACTTGTACATTTGTTGGTTCAACAATAGTCAACCAACTGGTTAGCCATATGATCACTTTCATATCCACCATATTCTTCTTTACCATAACTAGTTCAAATGACTCAAATGAACTAGTTAGAGAGTTGTTCAATTGCTTAGATCTTATGTAACTACACAAGACACAATCGAAGCAAAAATGGTTTGATTCACTCGAATCGGTTCATAAACTTTATAACCACGGTTTGCAAAAGAATTCCTTAGTTTAAATAAACATGAGTTCAACAACAACCGATTTTAGATATAAGTTGTTCAAGTTCGCATACTAGGTTCGCGGACTTAAGCTCACGGAAGGAGTTCACAAACTCCAGCAGAAATTCTCGGGTCGAGAATTTCCGCCAATTCGCGGACTTGGCTCACGCCACATTCCGTTTTCTTGATCAACAAAGTTCGCAAACTTTGGTTCAATGAATAAGGATTTATACATATATGTGTTTCCACAACAATGTTTATATCCTACCAATGGTTATGTAATCTAAAATCTCATTTGAAACATTCTCAGAGGACGTTATATAGACGTTATTCACGGACCATTTTTCGTCAGAGCAATTTTCAAAGTGATTGAAACATAACATGACATTCGTCACTAGGTAAAGATGAATTTGTCTAAAGCGAAAGCTTACCAACACATATTTCGAGAAACAGATAGACGAGTTAAACTCGGTTCGAAATAACAAATGTGTATAATGAAAATCTATACATCAGCACGACTTTTGTCTCAAGAGTAGGAGATAGAATAGATAGAATTTTGAGTGACAGATAAGTTCAAGTCTCCACATACCTTTTAGTCGATGAAGATCCACCAGTTCCTTGAGTAGTCCTTCGTCTTGTATGATGATTACCATTTGGTTGAACCAACAAATGTACAAGTTCGGGTACGGTTACACAAGCCTAGAAACGTGCATTTCATTTGTGTGTAACAAGCTAGTTTTCGATCTAACGGTTGAAAGATATTAGCTTGAATCTAAATCAGGTTTTCATCTAACGGTGAATATTCAATGCTTTGTTACCAAGCTAACATTGATTTCAAACCCTGATTTGAAAGACTATATAAGGGAGAACTCTAGCAACTGGGAAACCTAATCCCAACACCTTCTGTGTGATACTAGTTGTGCTAAGCTAGAGTCGATTCTCCTTTAACCTTTAGTTTTTTTTTTCTAAACCAGGTTAACAACTTAAAGACTTCATTGGGATTGTGAAGCCAGACCGTACTACTTTCTCGTAGTTGTGTGATCTGATCTTGTTGTTTCTATCGTATGAGTACAATTGTAATAATTGGCTTGAGATTGATATTTCCGGTAGGCAAAATATAAAATAAATCACAAACACTTCGTCTCATCGTTTGTGATCCCACAATATCTTTTTTCGCTGCGTCGATTAGGATTATTGTGAGGTGATTGATAACACTAGGCTGTTCTTCGAGAATATAAGTCTGGTTTATCAATTGGTTCATGTTCACCTTGATTTATCAAAAGACGGAACAAAACTCGTAGGTATATTCGTGGGAGACAGATTTATCTATTACCGTATACTTTTCTGCGTGATACAAATTTGTTTGTTAAAGTCTTCGATTTTGGATCGTAGCAACTCTTAGTTGTGGGTGAGATCAGCTAAGGGAATCAAGTACGTAGTATCCTGCCGGGATCAGAGATGTAGGAGCATAACTTTACCTTGGATCAGTGTGATATTGATTGGGGTTCAACTACAGTCCAGACCGAAGTTAATTTGGAGTAGGCTAGTGTATGTAGCGGCTTAATACAATGTGTGTTCAATCTGGACTAGGTCTCGGAGTTTTTCTGCATTTGCGGTTTCCTTGTTAACAAAATTCTGGTGTCTGTGTGATTTCTTTTCCGCATTATATTTTGTTATATAATTGAAATATCACAGGTTGTGCGTTGTTCAATCAATTACAATATCCGACCTTTTGGTTGTTGATTTAAAAATTGATTGACACTTGGATATTGATCTTTGGTACCATCCAAGTTATCTCTCTAGTATTTGATAAAGACTCGCATATTTCTATTTGCTTGAGAATATATCAAATCGAGAGATTGAGATATAAACTCTTTGATATACTTTTTATCTAGATTGAGTCTGAATGTCTAATTGATTCTCTAGAAAGTATATTGGAGTTTGTCCATACAGATTGCCAAGCGACATATTGGGTGTGGTTATTGTACCCCCACTTTTTCAATGGGTTTCACGGTTCTACCAAAAACACAAGGCTTCGGTTCTACCTCCATGTGGGTACTAGGAACAGTCACACTAGCTTTCCAAAAATTGGTTAACTAGGTACTAGGATCGGTTACCACATAATTATGGTACTTACTCATAATCGGTTGCACAAGTCGTAGGATCGGTTACCAATTACTAAGACTTGTTGTACCTCTTACAAGGATCGATTCCACATACTTGTGATCGGTTGCACCTCTTACTAGGATCGGTTCCCTAATGTCTAGAGTTGGTCATACCAATTACAATATATCGATCATAGAATCTCAGGTGATTACTTAAGATCGGTTTCACTAATAAAAGTCATACCAATACAAAATTCAGGCATTGTGAATTACCAAGATACATAAACAAGTTATGAGCGGTTATACTAAACACATATATTGGTAATCCAAAGATTTGCAATGAATCACAATACCAATAAGCCTAGCGATTTCCCTTTCGATTCATAAAACAAGTTTATGAATTGTACTTCCTTTAAACGAATGTAAAACATTGTTTCCTAGGACTAAATCTTCACCCATACCCATACACATAATCACAATAACATTCATACGATTATGTTGATGTCTTATATACGAAGTTCAAAATATAGACGTTATACTTCGTATTATAATTCCTTAATACTATGTCTAACTAGAGTATAATCATTCACAACTTCGCAGTTATGTTTTCAATATGCACGACTTGAAAGATAACTTAGGAATGAAACAGTTCAAGTCAAATATTACTAACCTCAAGAGGAAGGATGATGTCGTCGTTATAGCTCTTTACTTCTTTATATTCTTCAAGTCTTCACGTAATACTTGTAAGTCTCATATCCTAGTAACTTTCTAGCTAACCTATATGAAGTTGACTCTAGTAAATGATCAAGCAACTCTTTAAATGAGTTTTGATTCACTAAAATATGATAACCAATCTTGACATACCAACGCTTGGTGGGTTCAACCGATCTATGCTCTAACAGATGGAAACAACTCGCCAATCGGGTTCGGAAACCTTAATCCTTTTATACCCACACCAAAAAAAATAGTTCACCACGGTTTTCCAACCGGGTTCGTGAACTGTTCCCAGCTGAATTTGTGGTTTGCGAACTAGTTCTTCTACCTTACCTTTATTTATGAAACTCAGATATCCATGGTTTGCAAAGTTGTTTGCCAACCAACCCTGAG
This sequence comes from Papaver somniferum, assembly GCF_003573695.1. NCBI lineage: Eukaryota > Viridiplantae > Streptophyta > Magnoliopsida > Ranunculales > Papaveraceae > Papaver > Papaver somniferum. Next base: position 134,554,360 of record NC_039359.1, read on the forward strand.
CAGCAATATCAGAAGTTCATGAATTTCTCTCTTATGATTGTTTGTGCTATTTTCAATTGATCCACAAATTAAATCTCAAACAATAAATTTTTTCGAACTAATATTGTTAAGGACCTCTGAATATCTATGCTAGAATCATATTTTCGAGATTTTTAACAGGACAAGCTTGACTCGATATTTGTTCTTTGTAAATCGACTAGAAGTTATACGACATAGTCTCAACAGATAAATGGTAAGATAGTGAGTAAAATAGAACGGTTCAGTCTTCACGTACCTGATATAAAAGTTCTTTAAATGCCTTCGTCGATCTTCAGTCTTCGAGGATGATGTTTGATACTTAACTACCAAATTCTAACCTTGTCCGAGACTTGAATTAATAGACTAGAAATCAAGATATAGTTTCGATCAACTAACATTTACAACAAGCTTGAGATAGCAAAACTTGTTGGTTCAACCGAGCATTTATTTAACAGTATCCGATAAGCATATCCAGATATCCATATCGAATAATTATCCGACAGATTTTCAAAATTGACATTTGTATCCGTTCTGCTAAGGGTAACAGAATCCGATAGTATACCCGTAATCATCCGAAATACTACGTTTTACATAAAAAACAAACACATAATTTTCTTATTTGTCTTTAATCGTTTTCTCTTTTAGTAATTCTATATTCATAACACCAGATTAATTTTGATGATTTTGTCCATTTAAATGAAAATCATTAACACATATCAAAAATGAGATATATCTTAACTTAATAATAATTTTTTATATATGTATTTATGTTATCGGATATCGAATAATTATCCTATTCCGTATCTATATCCGATAAGAAAAACTATCTGATATGATATCCATATCGGGTATGTAACTACCATTCATATATTAGCACAACTAATTAATTCAAAAGACAAAGTAATAAGTAAAACATGACCCGATATAACTACCATTCATCTATTAGCACAACTAATTAATTCAAAAGACAAAGTAATAAGTAAAACATGATGTAGATTAAAATCATAAGCAAATGATAAATGACAAAGAAAATAAATAGAGATCGACACAAGCATATACGCGGTTCGACAACAAAATGTCTATTTCCACGGATAAATGAAGGTTAAAGTGTTCGTTGATGATTGTTGAGTTACATTGATGCAACCCGTCGTTTTTGAATGAAGTCCAGTGAATTTGTTTAGAATAGTCAAAAAAGAAAAAAGTCCTCTTCCCAACCTATTCGCTTCTGGTTATATGGGAGAGGTGGAAGTGATAAATTACGCAATAGTCTTTAGCTTAAGATTGAAATTACACAATGATCTTTATCTTAGGATTATAGTGGTCTTGGAGTTGATATGGTGCATACCGTTATGGAGTTATATCTAGCTTCGACTCTTAATCGCTATCCACGTATCGAGATATATAATGGTGTTTACACGATATTCAATATCCAAAATTTCAGATTTTTTTTTGACAAAGAGAAATATATTATATATTGTGTTGAGGATACATCATTAGCTAGTTTTACAGAAAGAGCTGATGATGTCACAAACCACCATTCTCCAGGATTATAACTTCTAAGGATAGATTTATCCAAAGTATCTGATTATATCCTAAAATTTTGGCAACGGACGGACGGATACTGGGTTATCCATTGACAGGCGGGCCTACTTACAAAGTTCTTGACAAGACGGGATGATTTGACTCCGTCCTAGGGCTGCACAACGGGTATGGTGGGTAGGATATGGCCTATACCCGCCACCCTACCCCTTTACTGTCGGTTAAGAAAAAATTTACCCGCCATCCTACCCGCCATTAAACGGGTAAGATCCTACCCAACCCATTCTCTGGCGGGTCGGGTAGGGTAGGGTGGCGGGTATAATCGTTTTAGTTGCCTTCCATAACTCCAAATGGTCATGCATTCATCTCGCAATTTCTTTGCGTAAATATGCAGAACAGGCCCCTTCACCTTTGAGTGAAAAGCATGCAAAGCCTTGTTTAAATGTACCCGGTGAACTGAAGTTGGATAACAGGCAGGTAAGTCTTTGAGGTAAAGCTCCTTAGCAGCAGGAAGGGCTCTCTGACACCATGAAGTTGGGAATTTGATGTTCAGGCCTTTACCACTTTCCAACAACGATATAACACTCTGTACAGGGTCTATCCCTGTTCTCGCAGTAGGAATTCTTTCAACCTGAGTTGAACCGCCATTTCTGAGCACAGGTTTGCTTTTAACGATTTGGATACTTTCTCTTTCATCTGGAATCCCACATCTCACTGAGATCAATGCCTCCAAAATAAGTTGACTGGAAGATAGCCAGTTTTCCAAACTCGGAAGCACAGGAGTTATGGCTGGTTTACCAGATGCAGCTGCTGCGGCAACAACAACCATACCAGCCCCGGAAGCTGAACCACTACTGGAGTTACTCACCAACCCACCTCTACCTCTTAGGGTATCAGACTGCTTATAAATAAACTCTTTTATGCACTGAATATCTTCTTTAACTGTAGCTTGGTAATGACTTTCAAGCAAAAGACTATCTGAGGCTAGCTTGACATTCAAAACTTCTTCCACAAGAGCAGTTGCAAAATTCAATGATTCACCTCTTTGATTGGTAAATCTATCTAAAAGAGCAACTGCTCTAGGAGCCTCTAAGGAAAACAAAGGCGTTGAACTGGGGTTACCCCCACCTCTTGACCCAACATGGTTCCCCTCAGAACCTGACAGGATGCGGCATTTCTTAATCAAAAATCGTATTTGTGCTTTAAGAGATGATTGTAATTTCTTCCTGAAAGTACCTTCAGGTTTACTCATCGGACGCGATAACATAACAACTGAGGTAGAACTAGAACTGCACAACGGGTAGGGTGGGTAGGATATGGCCTATACCCGCCACCCTACCCATTTACTGGCGGTTAAGAAAATCTTTACCCGCCACCCTACCCGCCAAATAGTGGATAGGGTAGGATACGGTTAAAAAACTGGCGGGTAGGGTAGGGTTGGCGGGTATGGGTAGGGTATGTGCACCCCTACTCGTTCCTAGATTCATTGATGATTATCACATGTGCCACCCATTTTCAAATCCAACGTTCTCACGTGTCATGTTATTTTTCAAAATTGAAATTTCAATAAGTGGAAACAAAAAGCCCCAAATCTCCATCTCTTTCTTTCTCTCTCTTTCTGGTTCGAAGCTCGTTCTGGAAAAACCCTATGGAAACCCTAATATATGATTGTGTTCAATCTAGTCTTCGCCATTTCCTTCCTCGAAATGCAATTTTTCTCTGTGAACGTCTCTGTGCAGAGTTTCCATCTGAGGTTCGTTCATTCATTCATACATATCTTTCTTCTCCTCATTTAACTTGATAATAACAGATTCATTCTTGATTTTTAGGGTAAAATTTAGATGAAATTCTTGTTTCTCAAAGTAATTTTTTAGGGATTTTTTCGAGTATATTTTTGCTTACTTATGAGGTTTTGGTAGTTTGATTAATTTCATATTTTGAAATTTTGCTGTGAAGAAGTGAATAGTAGATTATTGTGAAGAGTTACAAGTTTGAGCTGATCTGTTGGGAATGCCAGTTAGTGGTAACATTAACATAGTTTGAAGTGATAATAACCAGTTCTTGTGAGTTAATCTTGGTTATGAGGGAAAGGTTTTGTGTTAGGGTCTACTGCTCATGATTGTTGTTTAAGATGTAACACGGAAAAAGCATATTTATGGAACGTGAACCGTGATGTAATAGCAGCCTATTGAGATTTGATTGGATTGACACCTGAATTTTTAGACTACTTGACATGTTTTTGGTGGTAAAGCGGTAGTTGAGTGACTGGCTATATCATGCTTTCAGATGGATTTTTGTGTGTTTTATTTGCTCTTCCGCTCTAACTGTGTATGTCTACTCTAATATTTACGCTGAAATGCAGTTAAATTTGCAATTATTGGCTAGCTGTTACCTGAACAATAATCAAGCATACTGTGCGTATCATATTTTGAAAGGTATGATATTTTGTAATAGTTTGTTCTTTTTTTTTTCTTTTCATTACTTAAGGTTCACTCTAATGGTTCTTGTTTATGCATCTGATCTTTTATCTGTCTGTGAAGGAACACAATTGGCCCAATCCCGCTACTTGTTTGCGATAGCATGCCTTCAGATGGATCTTTATAGTGAGGCTGAAGCGGCTTTATGCCCAACTAATGAGTCTACAGCAGAGGTATAGAGTAACTTCCAGTAAATACATATTGATCTACTTAAACTTTAATTGCATGGCATTCAGGAAAGAAAGGCGTCTTTTTGGCTTTGCAAAACTTCGTGCTTTTCTAGGTGTATCTGTTTGGTTATATTTAACTCAATGCTCAACTGATTTTTCTATGAAGGTTCCAAATGGTGCAGCTGGTCATTACCTTCTTGGGCTTATTTATAGGTTTGTTCTTCATTTTTTAATTTTCTCAACCTCTAGTTTCCTTGACATTGACACCACAAAAACATTTTATCTAGCTCCCATCTTTTAGTTGATTTACCATAATGTTCTCTTGTCTTCCACTGAAATAATTTCTGAATACTTAGGTCGTATAGATACAATAATCTAACAACTATTATTTGTCCTCTCCCATGGCTTAGAATGATGCTAGTTTTTTATGGCGTACAACCTGCATCCTTGGGTTCTGAATGCATGATAGATACTGTGTATGATAGCATTTTGTCTCCTCCTTATTGCAACCTGAACCTCTGTATTGATTTCTGCTGTGGAGTTGAGATGTGATCCAGATTTTAAAGCTTTAAATCACATAACATTGTATAAGTATGCTTGTAGAAAAATCATAATTGTAGCCTAAGCTTAATGAATTGTTTTTCTTACTGTTTGTTGCTTAAATCATGCCCAGGGATTTGTATAAGTATGGTTGTAGTAAAATAACAACTGTAGCTAGCCTTAACAAATTGTCTTTTCGTTTCCTTCTTCTTTCTCTTCGTGGCTTGAACCAAGCCCAGGGGTGGTTCATTGAAAAGTAATTTACAATTTTACAATTTTACATTCATTTGACTAAGTTAATAAAAAAATTAGTGTTACAAATGAAACTTGTATTTATTGCCGTACACATGCCTAGTTTTTACATTGTTTTGTTTGATAGTTATGCTGGGTAGTTTACATTTCTGCTTGTACTTTATTCTGTCCAGATTGTATTTAATCTTTGTTGTATCAGGTACACTGATCGAAGGAAAAGTGCAGTAGACCACTTTAAGCAGGCTTTATCCATAGATCCTCTACTATGGGCTGCATATGAGGAGCTGTGTATTTTAGGTTAGTACCAATTGTATACAAACATCCAGCTTCTTTCGGCCGGAGTACACACACTTAAGTTGGTTTTGAGACTTAAGCAGTTGTCATATTAAATTTATGAGTGTAAATATATTTTTTGGTGACTACTGTCACCTTTCTAATAGTCATGTTACACATGTTTAAACTGTCAAATTTATATTTCAGGGGCTGCTGAAGAGGCAAACGATGTCTTTGGTGAAGCTGCTGCTCTGTGTATTCAGCAACAATATGTGCATCAGAACTTGCAGACTCTCAATGAGGATAATGGTATAGTTTCATGTAAGACAATTGGTTTAAATGATTCAAGTGCAAGACAAATGAGGCATTCACATGGGAATCTTCGAGAAATACCTTATAATCACCATGGAGCAGTTATAGGTGGTGTTCCAGGCGGTCAACCTCTAAATGGCGGTTCTTCACTTTATAGTACTCCTTCTCCAATGATATCGCAGGTAATCTTATTCCCAATTATTTGCTGATTGTTAGAGCTTAGAGTGATCAGTTTGTTAGCTAAATGCATTATAACAATTAAGCATGCAAAATTATCTCGAATAATGTGTTGTCCTAGGTCAGATATCTATCTTTTAGCTGTTAATATATGTACGAGTTATTATTATCATTATCTCTATATGCTAGTGAAGTTGGGAATAAATAACTGTCTCAAGGGAAAGCCACTGTAGGAAAATGAGTATAAAGTTCAACAACTAAATTCGAAAAAACAAAATTTATCTTATAGTTACTTGATTTCTTAATGAGAAGATTTTTTAAGTTTTTAATGAGATTTCGAACATGACAGAATGTCTAGATGGGTTTAGCTTTTTATTTATGTAACTGCTGGTTTAGACAGTGCTAGCTACAAATGATTATGTGGTGGCAAAACCACGGAAGAAACATCTTTGTGCTTGTAAGAGTTGCATTTGATGTTTGATGATTTATTTTTACCGCTTACAATGCAGTCTCATTTAACCAGTAAATGTATCCTACCCTCGTGCCCATACTGAATCAGACATTGGTTTGTCTACAAGTTCAGTAGTAACACAAATTATAGTTATATGAAGCGAGCTTATATAGCTTGCAGTTTATGTTCGGTTTAGGGATCGGAGAAACTGTCTTTACTTCCAGTTCTGCTGTACCCTTTTCATCTGAGTCTTCCCACATTGGTAATTCCAAGTGAGTATTTTGCTATGCCAGTTTGCGACGAGATCATCAAAAAATAAACCTTTGAAAGCTTTAGATCTAACTCTTATATATCTTGTAGTTGTCAGCTGCTGCTCCACCGCCTCTATTTAGAAAAGAACAGCCAAATCCAAATACTTTAGGTGGTGAAAGCTCTCCAAGATCAGTTGTGAACTCTACAGTTCAAGCCCCTCGGAGGAAGTTTCTGGATGAAGGAAAACTAAGGAAGGTTGTCTTTTATTCTTATCCTCTTTATGCAACTTTTTATTATAAATCCACATATACATCAAAATGTCATAAGATATGCGCACTTATTTTAAATGTTATTTAGATGGAAATGAGAAGGAAATTAGTATCAAACGTCCAGTTTTGGTATTCTAATAAAATATCTAGTCTACCTACTCATGTCAACAGTACTTATGTACATGTTTGATACTTGAGCAGAATAATTGCATGAAGGTCAATGGTTAATCCAGTGTTTCGACCTTGTAAGGTGGCATTTGGTAAGAAGCCATATGCTAAGCAAGTTTCTTAATTTCTTGTGGCTGGATGAACCTTAGGATGTTGTGATTTAGTTAGGATCTATATTGGATGCCTCCTATATGACCCTCATTTTCTTTTGATGTCGGTCAGTTTTTGCTGTTTCGGGCTTTCCTATTAGACCGCTTCTTTACTTTATCCGTGTTTCAGATGTTTCCTTCTCTACTCACTACTTATCTTCTCTTGTGTTTACATTTTCAATTTGAGTCGTCTTTTCTCCCATGCCTTACATTGACTGATTTTCTCGCAGTGGCCTAGGTATATCCTCATATGTTGTTTTTTAATGGGGTTGCTCCTAATAAACTATCCCTCAAGTCAAATTTGTAACTGCATTTGTTCTTATTATCTATGTTAGGAATAATTGGAAATTCCATGTCTGTTTCGTAATGTTCAGTTTGTTGAGTTATCTGGACCAATCAGTCAGTAACTTTTTGGTACGTTATTTGCGTGTAAATGTTATTGAATATATAAGCTAGCAATCTTTCTGAAACTGGTACACTTATGCGTTATTTCAGGTTTCCGGTAGGCTATTTGCTGATTCAGGACCTCGTCGAAGTACAAGACTTGCGGCAGAAATGGCAGCAGGCACAAATTTGAACACCACACATGTTGGAGCAAATGGAACTAGTCACTCCTCTACTAAGTATCTTGGAGGGTTTTCATCGTCATCTAGATTAAGCTCAGCACAAATTCGTTCGGTCACACTTCGTAAAGGAGGATCTTGGGCATCAGAAAGTTTCGAGGAAGGTGATTTTAACATTTATTTTAAAATTTTCTAGTTCAGGATTTTTCATTTTCTAATCACAATTATAATTTTGACTAGGTTCTTATTTGTTATCCAACTCTGAAATAGATTTGAAGATGGTAATTTCTGTGAGCAAATTTAATTAGCGTTTAGGTTGCACGACTGACACTCTGCGTTTTCTTTTAGAGTTGTTATATGGGTCACACTGTAAATGAACAATTTATTCAACTCTACTCTGTGAGTCAGGGAGGAATTTTGGAGACCCAGTCAAAGTTTCGAGGAGGACTTACGTGTTACATATTTACAGACCCAGCCAAAGTTTTGAATATTATGCAGATTCTGTCTTCTTTAGATTTTTAGTTTGCTTTTTCGATGGAAATTTTACATTGGTCATGAATTGCACTTTCGCGGGTAATTAGATGTCATGCATAGAGTGCATCCTAAAATGTCAGCATCGTGAGTTTTTGATTGAATTCAGTTGTTACGTGTCGCCTCTATCTACTGTGTGATTGTTTATGTGTTAGGAGCTTAACACTTTCAATTTTTTGTAGGAAGACGGTCTGAGGCTTTTGATGATGCTCGTCTAGATACGACGGCAACGACGTCTGTCGCATCTTCATCAGGTGATGACAGAGCTGTCGAACACGAAAGAACCATCATGCCAATGACTGGAGTTACTGCAAGTTGCTCAAGAGGCATTTCTGGTGTTTTGGAGGTACTACGTCTATTGAGGACTCTCGGAGAAGGATACAGGCTTTCCTGTATGTACAGGTGCCAGGTACTGCCAATCGCTGGAAAAGGAACCATTTGTGTTTCTTTTTGAATTTTGTGTATTCATTTCATTCATATTTTTGCACCACTACTCCTGATGATAAATTTTGATGTTCATTGTCTCTGAGTCGCTTAGGATGCCTTGGATGTTTACCGGAAGCTTTCAAGCAAGCAGTATAATACAGGATGGGTGCTTTCTCAGGTACTATTTTTAGAAATAAAGTTGTCTTATTTGATGTGGTGTTATTATAAAGACCTGGTCTGTGCTGTGATCTTAACTAGTTCAATGATTAGTTAGAACTTTAGAAAGTAATAGGCATGTGATTGATGTTCCTGTTCCTGTCAGTTGATGTCTTGATGAATCATGTGAAGGAGGTGTAAGCCATTTTTAAAGAAAAACATTTATAGCTTTAGAAGTGTGTTAAAAAAGACATTTTTATAATGTAGAATCTCAGTTTCTTTCTCCCTCTTTTCTTTTTGTCCTGCTTCTTCTTGAAAGAGGGTTGAGTATACCGCTTAAAAAAATAAATAACATAAAAATCTAAAACCACTGAAGCAAGCTCTATTGGGACTGATCTATGAAAGTTTGATTATGCTTATCATCTTTCTTCTTGTTCCTCTGGACCCTTATAATTTAAGGTTTTGTACTTTTCAGTGCCCCTACCTTTTATTTTGTTGGCTGTGTCTGTTACGGATTCAGCTCTTTCATCATCATTACTTAGACCTAGGCATGATAATATGCTTAACCATATGCTGGAAACAGATTTAACCCTAGTGTTGGCATGTTCTACAACTCGGCAGCATGCATATTTCAAACACCGTACAAACTGAAACAGATCATACCCTTTAGTTAGAATTCAATAATAACCATAACTTTATACCTATTCCATCACTACAGCTTTAGCAACACCATGTCATAAGTTGTTACTTTTGCTGAATTGAACAACATCATAAACGGCATCATAAAGAAGAAATAGGAAGCTAGCATTTTAGGACTTGGACTTCTTCTATAACCGCATGTTTGAATGATGGATAAACTTGGTTTTCTTTCTTATTGCTATTAGAGGGTAGAGGAGAGTCTTAGTTATGCTTGTCACAAGTCTCTCTCACTTCCCATCATGAGTTAAAGAGACACCTCATAATAATTACTTAACCTTATTTAGCTTTATCCTTAAGCTAAATCTTTAATGCATGAGTTAACCTTAACCTAAAGCTATGTCTCCCGGTTAACTTAATGTAGTCAAGGATTAGCTTAAAGCAATCTTGTTTGTTGCATAAACCATAAAAGCCAACAGTTGGGACTAAACATCTGTTACATGCCAAATGCAGGTTGGGAAAGCTTATTTTGAGATGGTAGATTACTTGGAATCTGAACATGCCTTTACTCTTGCACGCCGGGCATCACCTTATAGCTTGGAAGGAATGGATATATATTCCACTGTTCTTTTTGTACGTTCCTTTTACCTCTGCAGGTTATGTTGAAGTATTCAGATGCATATTTTGTAATAGCTGCATCATCAGAATCTTTGAGCTGATTGTTGTTGTCAGAATTACATTTTATCAAGTGATCTTGCATTCTTCTTCTTGGAATTTTGAGTAACTTCAGTATTTTTCATTTGGCAAAAGGTGTCGTATACGTAAGCTAGACTTTCTAACTAAGTTGCACTACACATTCTTTTTTGTTTACTTTGGCAGCATTTGAAAGAAGAGATGAAGTTAAGTTATCTTGCCCAGGAGTTGATCTCAACTGATCGCTTAGCTCCTCAATCGTGGTACAGCCTTAAGAGTTTTGCTGCACGATACATCTCAGCATCTTCTTGCGTATCTACAAACCTTAGTTTCTTGCTCCCTTGTGCAGGTGTGCTATGGGAAACTGCTATAGCTTGCAGAAGGACCATGAAACTGCTCTTAAGAATTTCCAGCGTGCTGTGAATCTAAATTCAACATTTGCATATGCTCACACCCTTTGCGGACATGAGTATGGAAACACACTTGATCTATTTACTATTTGCCACTTTTGTTAGATAGTTTGTTTATAAGAACGCATCAATGTATGGTGTTCATCATACCTTCATTTATTTTTTGATGCCATTGCTTTTCCATTACCTCAATCATTTCCTTTTTTATTCATCAGGTATGTGGCTCTGGAGGATTATGAGAATGGAATAAAAAGCTATCAGAGTGCACTCCGTATAGATACCAGACATTATAACTCGTGGTATGGTCTAGGAATGATCTATCTACGGCAGGAAAAATTTGAATTTGCAGAGCATCACTTCCGTAAAGCTTACCAAATTAATCCACGCTCTTCCGTTATTATGTGTTATCTCGGAACATCTTTACATGCCTTAAAGGTTGGTTCACATTCTGACTGTAGGTTCTTTCAAACTGATTGGGTTTCTGAAGAGTTAAAACTGTAGATTAGTGCAAGCAAACAGAATACAAGATTGAAACAATGGAGGATAAAGCCCAACACTCGTCTATAATCAACTGATTATAAGTCTAAAGAAAGTGTAATGAAAGTCAACATCTAATAGACTCGCTAAGAACTATCTGTACCACAAAGAAACCCAGAGAAAAGAAACGGAAAACTTGCTAGACTGACTAAGCTAGTAAATAGAAACTAAGAAATAAATCTGAGTAAAATAGAGATCTTAAAATGCCGCTGATCACAAAGGGATCATTTGTTTACATCCAAGTATTTCATTATGTACTTTCAAAATCACTGTGATTTTTATAATGTATACCAATATATGGAGGGAGGATCGGAGTATTGTAGCACCCTTTTTGCTTGCACTTAGTAAATCTAGAATTGCTGTTGTTCTCATTTAGTGCTTCTCTTTTTTCTGCTTCCAATCACATTTTAACCTAGTATATGGAGTCACTTGAAAGCAATCATGATTTTCATTTGTGCAAAATCTTTCTTCTTGCAGAGAAGTGAAGAAGCTTTAGAGATGATAGATAAGGCCATTGTAGCTGACAAAAAGAACCCACTTCCAATGTACCAAAAGGCTAACATATTGGTGAGTCTTGAGAGATATGATGAAGCTTTGGCGGATTTGGAAGAACTGAAAGAGTATGCACCTCGAGAAAGCAGTGTTTATGCAATGATGGGTAGGATATATAAACGGCGGAATATGCATGATAAAGCAATGCTTCATTTTGGACTTGCGTTGGATCTGAAACCCTCTACAGCTGATGTTGCTTCAATTAAGGTAAGAGGTTTATCAGTTTCTTTGACACTTATAAAAACTAGTGGAAGATTATGCGTTAATCCAGTGAGATGGAACCTGTTTCTTGGTATGGTTTCTAGTTTCCACGAACTTCAATACTAGAGAAATTCATTATAATGCAAGATGGTATTGGTTGTGGATACATAATGTTGCAATGTTCTTTGTAGTCCCATTAGTGAATTGCATCCAACCTGTTGACACAGATAATAGAAACATGGTAGCACTTGCATAAATCATATACAGTTACGACTTTTATTGCTGATAAAGTGTTATGTTTCTTTTTCTGACAGTCCGCTATTGAGAAGTTGCATGTACCTGATGACATCGATGAGGACTTGTAAATTTGGTTGATATTGGATTTGTTACAGCAGTAAATGAGATAAAAGTACATCATGTAGCTAGAAACCTAATTGGTAGGGAGCTAGACGTGCCTGGGCTTTCGGCTGATCCTGAAGTAAATGACAGATCTGAAAGATTCATCGGCACCCCCGTCACCTGGTGTTTGTTGTACTAATTAACCTAATAGTTGCAGTTTTGTAGGTGTTTAAATAAGCAGTAGAATAATCGATACAGCTGTCATAACTCAACATAATGTATGAAAGTAGTTAGGTAAATTTTTTAAACTTTTGTACCATTTAATACGAATCTCAGAAGAACCTTTTGGTGGCCAATTTTAGTAATTAAGGAGCTCCAAGGAAAATGCTAGTTCTTGATAGGTTTTAAGTCAACATCGAGGATTTAAATTTGTTAGAGGGACGCCAAAAGATTTGAAGAGAGCTGAAATTGTACTTGACTAACTATGACTGTCTAAATATTTGTGTGAATTCTACTCACAAATTCGCTACTGCCACCACCTGGAAACAAAAACGACCAAATTCAGATGTAAAATTCTTTTAACCGTGAATGTTCTATTTAATTAGTTTATGCATGAACTGCCATGTTAGCTTTCCCTTTCTAGTCCACAAATGAGGGAGCTTCGTGGTTCATTTCTCATCTACACAGGTATATATACCTATACAAAAAACATGGCTGCAAACAATTACGTATGAAGCTAGCAAGAAAAGTCCAATCCCCTGATGACATTGATGATGGAATAGGAGATGGTGTGTCCCGAGCCAATCAGTTACTCATTTATTTATGAATTTATGATATATACAGTGATGATTAACTTATAATTATATTACAATTGATTGTTGAACTTCATTAGTTTTAAGAAATGTCACCATGACAAGATGCTTACTTCGAAATTCGGACATCTTAGTTTTGGACCTAAATAATTAATCAAGTTTATAGAGATGGTGGGAGTACTAATCAAATTATTATCTGCAGACTGTCACCATAATAAGACGCTTATTTTGAAATTTGGACATCTTAAATTTGCACCTAAATTGTAATGACTATAGAGATAATAGTGAGAGTGTGAGATAAAAGTGGAGACATGAGAGTGCTTTGAACCTAAACTGTCGAAAAGAGCATTAAGAAAAGTCATAGAATCAGACAATAGTGAGCGTACGAGACTATTCCAAGATGCTTTTCAGACTTATAATCAAAGTAGAGACTACTATGCTTATAAGCTACATTCGATTTTGTGGATTTTGAGTCGGGAGATATCTTAGTTTAATGCATGGTTCCAAGCAGATTTTTGGTAGAGCCTGATGAAATCCATTCCATACCCCAAGAGTGTTAAGTACCGTGTGTAGCGTGGCATTGTCAAAATAGTTATAATAACCATTTTATTATGGTTTAAGAAAATAAACATCATTTGTTTAGTGGTTTCTTTCGTTGTGAACCAAAATTGATTCCTTACAAAACCAAGAAAATTGGATTAGGTTTAAAAAACAAATGTATCTATATGGAAAACAAAAACGAACAGTGTGTGCACATATTTCATCATCAAACACGTGTATATAGGAACATACGTGGAGAGCATGCGAACAAAGTCATCAAAGCATGATGACATGTGCCCACAACCAAGATGCTCATCCCGCCGACGTTGGATCGTCGCCCGAGCAAATCTAAGGGCAGAAGTTAAAGGATGTTCCGGTAACACGCTGTACTGCGGAGCACCAAATAACTCCCAATGAGTTACTTTATCTCATCCCCAAAAGAAGCCATGATCAACGATGGAGAGAAGATGTACTGACAGACGCGACAGAGGCAGAGAACACTTGCCTGACACGAGCAGGCGCCTCAACTACCCGCATTAAACACTCTGAGCAGCATACGTGTCGATCAACCCGTGGAACGAACGAGGATGACTCTGCGTGATGAAGTTACGAACGAAGACCCCTGCGTGATGGACACAAAACACAAGAAGATAAGGTTCCAACGGCCTTCAGAGATGGGTCCCACACTCTAACCCTATAAATACCCCCTCTCCACCAAGAGTAAGGGGATCGGAAAAACAGGGGAAGGAGAGAGAGAAAAGATTGTAAGTGTAAGTTAGTCCTTTATAATAGATAGACCAATGTAAACTACAAAGTCACTCGACTATCATTGTAACCATCAAGTACATAGTGAAACAACAACCCCGTGGATGTAGGCCTTAGTGCTGAACCACGTAAATCCCGGTCTCATTTACACTTCAGCACTTTATTTTTGTTTAACGCTTCATGAGTTTTACTTTTATGCTTCGTTTTCTTTATTTCCCCTTGCGCAAACGCCACTCGCAGTATTCTTAGATGAGGCTATGATAAACCCGAAGGTTTTGAGCCAAGGAATCAATGCCATTGTATTATCAGCACGAGTTGGTACCTAGAGTTTGAATATTGTTTGTGAACATATAGATGCCTACGTGATTTACGTGTTCACAATTTGGCGCTAGAAACAGGGACTTCGTCCCGGTAAAAGATTTATCTTATCCTGTGATTTCATAATTAAATTAGTGTAAGATTGCTCTGCTTCAGTATCTTTAACAGTATTTATCTTTTATTAACTTTGCCATGTTTAAACGCGCACCCGTCATTTTCGGTACTACCGACAGTATCATCGTTTACTGGTTAAAAGATTTATTACTTAGATCCACGGATCTACATTTTTCTAGATCTCGTACGGACCTATCTTTCCGTTGGGCTTTTGTAAGTTTTCAAAGGATTTACGTGCAGTTTTAAAAGGGGTTTTCTCGCGTCTCCTCATACTTTCAATGAATCCGCACTTTTAATAAGAATTTAATCCATATACTTTTAACTCATGTTTGAATCAAATGGGCTGCCCTAAGAGTTCTCTGTGGCCCTCGGGCAGTTTCTCCCTGTCGTGGAATTAGGAATTTTCGCAAACTAACCCGATCCGCACGGACATTTCTGTTTCCCGCTGTTTGAAATTCCCTTGTGCAGAAAGATGCAAGAAGTAGGAAAATCCAGAGCCACGTCGAAGGAAGCACCGAGGACAACCCCGGTCATCACCCGGAGCAAGAAGAAAGGAGACAAAGCCAAAATGAACAGTCAGAAACAGGACACTGCGGAAATCACTTCGCCTATGAATGCTAATTCCGTTGCAGCCGCGGCCCTCAGAGCAGCGGCGACAAAATATAATACGACAGCGGCAGTCCCGAAGACTACGGAAGCCGTGAAAACTCTTGCTACGAATCAATTTCACCAACCAAAAGAAATGGTGGATGAATCCAGAACGTACCAACCCGCGCACCCGCCAACCTTCGGAATGCCATCAACCAATGAGCTGAATCAAACTGTGCAGATGGTTCTAACACCGCTGATGGGCACTCCGCCCGATCTGGGAATGCCAACAATCGAAGCTGAACCTCCCCCGCCTTTAGTACAAACCATAGAAGAAGGCGGCACGGTGGCCGTAATAGCACGAGCTGGGACTCCCAATCAAGGGTCGAACCAATCAGACCGATTGATGGCCGAACTTGAAGAATTGAAGAAAAGCCAAAAGGTTTACGCGAATGCTGTGGCTTTGTTGGCCAGAGAAAACCAGGATTTAAAAGACCGGATTGCCTTAAGCATAAAGACGAGCCAACAACTCGATGAAGCAAATTCAAAGGCACCCGAACCAAACCGAGACCGAAGAGTCATCGTAGCGGCCAATGGAAACGCGGCCAGAGGAAGTAGCGCATCCGACCCAGATTATAACGATGGAGAGTCAAGCTATCATGAGCAGAGGAATGTAGGGCACCACCGCGCGATGGAAGAGCTGCGTGATGAAATGATGGCAGAGATTAGGCAATTAAAAAGTAGACAAGGCGGAGGAAGGTTGGAAGAAGTCATGAGAGAGGCTAACTCCACACCCTTAACTCATCGCCTGACCAACACACCTATTCCACTCAAATGCCCTGTCCCGACATTCGAATGCTATGACGGATCCAGCGATCCCGCTGCACACATTCGGTATTATAACCGTGTACTGGCTAGATGGATCCAGAACGACGCAGTACTCTGTAGATACTTCCCATCGAGTCTGAAGGGATCGGCATTGTCTTGGTTTGATAATCTGCCGCCAAACTCCATCCACTCCTACGACCAACTTGCAGAAAATTTCTTGAGAACTTACATGTACAACAAGGCTGTTAATACTGGAATGGATAAGCTTTTTCACTGAAAATCGGATATAAGGAAACCACGAGGGAATACACCAACAGATGGCATAAGGTCTGCCAAGCCATAGGAAGTGTGGACCCGGTGGTAAGTATCAACTGCTGTAAGTGGGGATTAGACCGAATGAGTCCACTCTTTGTTGAGATTCATGGAAGCGTGCCCAAGACAGAGGGGATCTTCGAATAATTATTGAAAAACACGCTCGTCTTGAAGAAATCTAGCGTGAAAACCCAAGGGCGTACCCACAGACCGAACGAATTCCGCAGAACAAACCACTGGAACCAAAAGGAGTTGCTCGGTGGAGCGACCCCACGAAGATAGGAAAGAACGAAGGGACGACAGGCAAAAAGACGATCGGAAGTTCGAAGATCAAGTTTACACAAAGCTCAATGCTAGCTATGCTCGGATCCTGCGAGAGGTCAAAGGAAGGGAAAATTTGGAATGGCCATGGTCTAAGGGAAAACAACCCCCAAGAACCGAGAAATCCAAAGATTACTGTGAATACCACTGTTTCAACGGGCACCAGACCGAAAAGTGTAAAAACCTCAAAATAATGATCCAAAAATTAATTGATGCGGGCGAGCTCAAACATTACATACGAAAGGATGTCGCAGAGGATAGATCTAAACGAACCAAGCCAGTCCAACTTCCAGAAGGGAACCGCACAATCAACACCATCTCATGTTCTGAAACCGCAGGGCCCTCACTTACAACACAGATAGAAAGAGGTTACGGAAGCAGTTCGAGGACCGATGCGAATTGTATAAGATCGATGGGATAGAGGTGGACGAACATGAAGAAGTGGATGGACTCACCTATTATCTTCGATGTTGAAGATATCGACGAAGATATGGAAGACCATAACGACCCCTTGGTCCTCACACTACCCGTGGCTGGATGTAACCTTAAAAAGATCCTCATAGTCGGGGGGAGCTCAGTGAACGTTCTATTCTACGATGCATTCAAACGAATGAAGATCCATGAAGAACAGCTAATGACCTCTCATTACACCATCTACGGATTTAATGGAGCACCCACGAAGCCCTTGGGAGACATCGTGTTGCAGGTTGACGCTGGACCCATGAAAGTAGAAACACGGTTCAGCGTAGTAGACGCCCCGTCCCCCTACAATGCCATCATTGGACGAAAATGGTTACATAAACTCAAGGGGGTGGCGGCAACGTACTACCAATATCTCAGATTCCCTACACCTGAGGGAGTAATGGAAATCAAGGGAGATCGGGTCTCTGCAAGAGAGTGCCAAGCCACTCAGGATCGCATCAACAACGAACAAGAAAAGCAACACAAAACCCAAAGACTTTAAAAATAAAGAATCTGCGAAAGAGAAGGCCATAGACCAGTTCCTCAAGGAAACTACAGGAAGGGATTTGACCAAAGATGATAATGTCCGGAACACAGAGACAAGTACTTCAGCAGCCAATGCTGGACAGAAACATACCAAGTAGCAATTAAAGAACGCCCCAGTCCTCGGGAATCCGAAGCCGGTTTTCACGCCAGTAGAGCCCGTAAAAGAAATCCACATAGGAACGGAGGAAAAGCCGAAGATGATCAAAGTAGGGACCATAATGGACGAAAAGAGAGAAGATTCCCTGACCAAGTTACTTAAAGAATACGCAGATGTATTCGCCTGGAAATTAGGAGATATGCCTGGGATTGACCCAAAAATAATCCAACATGAGCTGCGCATCAAACCAGGCACGCCACCTTTCAGACAGAAAATAAGAAAAGTCGCGCCGGAATATCATAAGGCAGTGGAAAAAGAACTTCGAAAACTACTAGACGCAGGTTTCATCAAGGAGGTCAAGTACCCTACGTGGATCTCCAATATGGTCGTCATTCCTAAGAAAAATGGGGGGGTTAGGATATGCATCGATTTCACTAACCTCAACAAAGCATGTCCAAAGGATAGCTATCCATTGCCAAGCATAGACCAGCTGGTAGAAGCAGTAGAAGGATATGAAGAACTGTCATTCATGGATGGACATTCTGGCTACAACCAAGTGGCCCTGGCAGAAGAGGATCAGCCACACACAGCGTTCTACACAACACATGGTCTTTATTGCTACACTAGAATGCCTTTCGGACTTCGAAACGCAGGGGCAACATACCAAAGAATGGTCGATACTATTTTCAGGCCATGGATTGGAAGCACCTTAGAAGTCTACGTTGACGATATGCTCGTCAAAAGCAAGCTGCGCAAAGATCACCACAAGGATCTGAGAGACATCTTCGAAGCAATGAGGAAACACCACATGAAAGTAAATCCAGAGAAATGTACTTTCGGTGTCACCTCAGGGAAATTCCTCGGGTATTTGGTAACAAAAAGGGGCATCGAGGTAGACCCAGTGAAGATTCAGGCCATAGTAGAAACGCCATCCCCAAAGAATTTAAAAGAAGTTCAGAAGCTCAATGGGTCCATAGCAGCCTTGGGCAGATTTATTGCCCGATCTTCGGACAAATGCAGACATTTCTTCAATATTCTCAAAAAAGGGAGCAAGTTTGAATGGACCGCAGAATGCGAAGAAGCCTTCCAAAAAATCAATAAAAACCTAGCTTCGATTCCGATCCTGCAGAAGCCGGATCCTGATGAGGTTTTGGCATTATACATAGCAGCAACCGAAGACGCAGTCAGCGCAGTGTTGGTCAAAACCAATACGAAGATAGAACAACCTATCTATTACGTCAGTAAGACCCTCAATTCTGCGGAAAGGAACTACACAAATATCGAACATCTTATCCTAGCATTGGTATGGGCTACTCAAAAGCTGAGAACCTACTTCCTAACTCACTTCGTCCGGGTCTCATGCAAAGCACCACTGGAAGCAGTCCTCAAAAGCGCGGGAAAAGTGGGCAGAATAGCCAAGTGGAACACCCACCTGGACCAATTCAACATCATTCATGAAATTCAACATTCTCGAAAATCCCAAGTTTTGGCGGATTTCTTAGCAGACCTTACCCTGGACAACGACGATGAGATTAAGGGAATACCATAAGCCGAGGAAGAAAGCAAGGATCCAATGGATATTCTCGAACCCTCGAGTCAAAGACAATGGGAAGTCTTCGTCGACGGTTCCAAAAATAAGGAAGGAGCAGGAATAGGCATTGTCATCACCACCCCAACTGGAGAAAGGATTGTACAGGCACTCAGGTTAGAATTCAAAGAGCATACCAACAACATCGTCGAATACGAGGCCGTCGTACATGCCCTTCGAATAATAATAGAGATGGGAGTAGCCTACGTAAGACTAACAAGTGATTCACAGCTTGTCATACGGCAAATAGGGCTCGAGTACAACGTGTACGATGACACCCTCTCAGCTTACATGGCCTTGGTCCAAACATTGGCGTCACAAATTCCGAACATCAAGTTCCGGCACTTATGCAGAAGGGATCTCAGGCACGCAGATGTCCTGGCATATATATCATCCATGCTGAAGGACGAAAGCATCAAATTTATTAAAATAACAAGGGTATACGAGCCTTCGATTACACCTCAATTCTCCTTCACTACCAATCAAGATACAGTGGAAGAAAATACCGAAGACCAGGTAGGAGAGGACATCCATAACGATTTCGGCGAAGAAGATATCCTGTCAAGAGCAAATCAAGACGAAGACTTCAACAACGAAGATGATTGGAGAACGGTGATCCATGCGTTTCTCGAAAAGGGAAGTTTACCCGCGGACCATAAACAGTCTAGGAAAATACTCTCCAAAGCAGGAAGATATGATCTTCGGGATGGGGTCATGTACAAGAAATCCTTCCTCGGACCGTTACTACGTTGCTTATCTCGAAAAGAGGGGCACCGGATTCTAAATGACATCCATTATGGGGACGCAGGGAATCATAGCGGTATGAGATCACTAGCCGACAAAGCCAAAACTCAAGGATATTACTGGCCCACGATGATACAGGATGCCGCAAGAATGTCCCGACGATGCGAAGAATGTCAGCGTTTCGCCAAAAAGATACACGCGCCAGCAACAATGTTAAATTTTGTAGATAGCCCATGGCCATTCGCAAAATGGGGCATAGATATCGTCGGGCCTTTCATCGAAGGATCAGGGAAAAGACGATTTTTGATAGTAGCCACGGACTACTTCAGTAAATGGGTGGAAGCTAAAGCCTTAGCTAGGATCAGAGACGTGGATGTGTTTACTTTCATATTCCAGAACATCATCTGCAGGTTCGGCATACCAGCAGAAATCGTATCCGATAATGGTAAGCAATTACAAGGGAAAAACATAGACATGCTCTTCGATGCTTTCAAAATAAGGAAGAACAAATCCACCCCTATATACCCTCAAAGCAACGGACAAGCGTAAGCCACCAACAAGACCCTCGCCCTTATCCTCAAAAAACAATTAGACGAACATAAGGGGCGGTGGTGTAAACAGTTACACAATGTGTTATGGGCATACAGGACAACGCGAAGATCTGCCGCTGGGGAATCCCCGTTTCTTCTCACTTATGGAGCTGAAGCAGTCATCCCTACAGAGATACTCATGCCAACCACAAATACCGAAGCGTGGGAGAAAAATCTCACAACAGACATGATGTTAGAGAGATTTGACGACCTAGAAGAAAGAAGGGAAGCAGCATTGCAGAAGATGGAAAATTACCAACGAAGACTTGCAAGGGAGTACAACAAAAAGGTAAAGCTTCGGAATTTTGTAGAGGGGCAGTATGTGTTGAGAACAATCCCACCGTATCAACGAGAGAAGAGATGGGGAAAGTTAGCACCTACGTGGGGAGGACCTTTTATAATACACGATATCGGGAAGCGGTTCCTACTACCTTCGTAATCTGAAAGGCGAAGTCCTCCGACATCCTTGGAATGCTAAGTGGCTCAAACCATACTTCCCATAGGGGCAACGCAGCCTTGCAACTGCGTGAAGGGTACCAGAAGAAGAAGGGAGCGTGACCACTCTACATGTTTCTATCTCTGGACGAGGAATTGCAGGCCTCAACCTATCAATCAAACAAGCTTTCTATATATCAACTAAACCTATCGACAATATTGGGGAAAGTAGTTAATCTACAATCTCTCAGGGCTCCCCCGTCAGTGTCCATAAGTGTAAGACCAGGGGGAAGGCACCCAGAAAGAGATACCCAACCAATCTTAAGGCAACGGGTCGACGGAATGGGTGTATGTAAATTTTTTAACCCCATATCCTAGAACGTTGCCTCGGCCCCCACCGTCTGGGAATCCTCTGGCCAAGGGTTCGCCAGCGGGGTGACAGGTCTCAAGCCGATCACGAAGGTACCTCCCTTCGGGATCGCACCCAAACACTTCAAATCCTCTTATATTTTAGAGTCTTTCATCACAATGACTAAAATAAAACAACAAACTGATATTGCAGGTATATCAAAAAAATGATCCATTTCATAAAGGTTGGTTACAAAAAGCGACAAGGCCATGGATTGTAAATATACACATCCAAAATTTACAAGGAATACACAAAAAATATTCTCTTTTCACCAAAAATTTACAAGGAATCTCAACGGAAGGATAACGATGCTGCGGTCTCTACTTAGAAGAGGCCACCACATCAGCAGGATTGTTCCGAAGAGTTGAAGGGACGCTCCCACCAGACGAGGGTCCCGAAGAGCCAGGCAGGGAAGCAGGCACTGGACGACGTGGATAGCTTTTCACAAGGCCATGCTCGGTCTTAAGGCCAAGCTCAATCTTCTCCAGCATCTTGTTTGTCTCCTCAGCCAATTGACACCGAGCCTTGTGCTTAATAACTATCGTCCGCTGTTGGGCTTGGGATAACAATGAAGACAGACGATTCACTTCTTTAGAAGCTGCACCAACGGCCTCTTCGCGGGACGCCGCCAAACTCTTAAAATGATTAGTCTGTTCTTCCTGCTGCGTTAAGGAAGATTGAGCCTTTTTAAGCTTTTCATTTGCAACGCGGAGTTGTCCCTCGAGCTCTGAAAAAGACAACACAAGGGAGTTAGCACAGTAAAGACACAATCACACTCGATGAAATAGAGTTATACCTTCGACACAAGCCGAAGCCTCTTCATACTCATTAACAACCGCATCTCGCGCTTCATCAAGATGGTCATATTCCGCGGATAATTTCTTATAATCTAGTTGAAGGTTGGTGAGAGTAAATTGACTGGCATCTAATTCTACCTGCTTCATCGAATCCATGTGACGAAGGTGGTCGACCTCTTTGTTTATCTCTGATACCCCCTTGCTCAATCTGTACATACACACTTCAAGATTTCTCTCAGACTCAGACTGACGAGCTACTTCAGCGCGGGACGCGGCAAGGGCCTTGCTTAGAGCATCGGCTTCGGCACGGGCATTGTCCCTTTCTCTGGAAAGACACAGCACACTATCCTTAACTCATGGAAAAGGAAGGGATCGAGCCTTTTGTAATTCCTCTTCCAGAAGTTGTATCCTAGACTCCAACAAGGAAGTACGCTCTTGGGATTCCCGCAAATTCTCACGTATCCACAACAGTGTACCGTTGAATAAAGCACGGTCATGGTTATACAGATTCTGCATATCAACTACCTGAACATGCCTTGCGCGCCATACCTCAGCCCGAGCGTCCCACTTTTTGGCTTCGCTTTTAATTTTCTCAACAAGCTCTTTGATACGAGATTTCTGCCGTGCCCTTTCATTGCGGAGCCATATCAGCTCGGGGATGCCACCCACTGAAGATAGCGTGGGGAGACACATTGCGAGGGAAAAAGAGGAAAAAGAGCCAAACCTGTGAAAGCTGAAACTTGGCCGCGAGTTTGTTCTAACTCGGCGCGAACGACTGCAAGCTCTGAACGAAGACCAGCCTCCGCTTCACCCATCTTTTCTTTCTCTTTGAGGCTTTTCTTCAGCTCTTCAATTTCCACCTCAGCCGCAGATAATTCCTTTTCTCTGTGACGAAGCTTAGCCTCGAGATTCAGAGATTTCGCTTTGAAGAACTGATACAACACGTGGTTACAATGCTCACTCCTCATCATCTACACATCAAGACGACAAACATTACTTTACCGAAGAATTCGATCATCACGAAGAAATATGTACGAAAATTTACCTCCAAGACACGCTGCTGAGGAAAGCCATATTGATACCCGTCGGCTATGGCCATTATATCCGCAACGGAAGAAGGAGGCTCAGACACAAGGGTAGCTTCGGGAACACTCAAATTTCTTCCCCAGGCCTCATATACCCGCGCCTTGGAAGACATTTCCATCATACGACGGGTATACGCATCAGAATCCTTTTCACCAGTAATAACCGGGGCGGGATGAGGGACAAATAACAGATCCTTTTTCTTAAGACAATCCATTATGGCGTCCTCACCCTCAGATGTCGGAGAATGAGGAAGATCCGCGGCAGGCGAATCAATCACCGACTTCCCCTTTTCTGATACGGCCCCTTCAGCACAAATGTCGGCACCAACATGCGCACCATGCTCCTCCGCGCCACCATCCTGAACAGCAGCGTCTTCGTTATCAGCAACCCCGAGCACATCCCAATCGTCATTGGGGGAAAGTAGAGAGAAGTCCTCAGGAAAATCGAGGGCATCGTCGAAGAACTCCCCTGTGGAATACATCCGGTCAAAAGAAAACTCTTGAGAAAGGGTGGGGAGAGTATCCGCGGCATCACCAGCAGGGACAGAAATATCACCATTAACACCGCCATCAGCTACCACGGCGTTGTTTCTCCCTTCATCACCATCATGACCCGCACGGACCTCTTCTTCGACATTGAGAGGGGAAGTAGTATCAGTACGTTCCTCCCCATCTGTAATCTCCTCATCCTCAGCAAACTCTTCGTTCACCGGACTGGTAACTTCTTCATGAGCCTCAGCCTCACCCATCACAATGGTAGAAGACTGCTTCGACTTAATCTTTTTCTTCTTCGACACCTGAACCAACACCACAAAAAGAGTTATTTTTCCCCGAACAGTTGAATTTCTAAAGAAGGAAAAGCGCAGCTAGAAACCGCATACCTGGGCAGTCGAGGCACTCCTCGGTGGAAGTATAGCACCAGAACCTTCCTCCTCGTCTCCCTCAACGACGTCAAGGGCATAAGGAAAATTCATACCTGAGAAGTTTAAACGCCAGGGACAGAAATCTCCATAACGAGCAGGAGGAGATTCACGTGGCCTGCTACTCTCAGTAGGACGCCAACCGCGTGGACCGGGAATCCAACCGTACGCCCAAGGACCAACAACTTCGATAACGGTAGCGTGCCACTCGTAGTCATGGTCGCGCTTGATCCTCTCGCGTGCCGGAAAAAGTTTCCGCTGACTAGACCCTTCCGTGCCGGGAACATACTTCAGCTTGGCATCGCTGACCTCATTTAACAGACGAATTTCCCCGAGGAGCAGCAAGATTCCGAAGGCTAACACTCCACGGCTTACGGTTCCTACTATTGACGTAATCACCGAAGGAGTTATTGAAATTCTCAGGAGTATACCATTCCTTCTCCGCGGGATTGGGAACGTAACAAGTCATTGTCGTCTCCCTTACTCCGCAGATAGCACTCCCTCAGTGCACGGAGATAATTCCCCGATAGTTGCGATACAGAACGGCTGTGAGTATTGGTGGAAGAGCCTTCACGACTAGCAAGCACATCATAGTAGAAGGAATCACCTGACTTGTATAACGGCAGCATAAGACCAGCTTCGAACGCTCCAACCGTAGTCAACAAATGAAATTCATCGAACTCATACCTTGAGATAAGCTCATAAGTAATATCATCCTCAGGGGCATAGAAACGAACCTCGAAGGCTTGAAGCTCATGCTTTTCCTTGAATATTTCGAGATCAATATGCTTGAACGTTACTTTTTTCTTGCTGACCGAAACGCTGCGTATCAATGGGGCAGCCTCATCCTCCTCGGCGGGACCGGATGAACCAATGAAAGCCTCGGAAGCCTTTCTCTTCAAAGAAGGATTTTTTGAAGACTCAGCCCTCGGAACACACCTTTGGTATTCTTCCCTTTAAAAGAACTTATAGGAGGGGGCGGCAGATGACGCTCGGGCTCTACAGAACGTAGAGGAGGAACATCAAAAGCGACAGCACGAGTCGGTGGCTGCGTACTCCTAACATCATCACGAGGACGAGACACCGCGCGATCGACAACTCTTCGAGACCCAGAAGGATTTGTCGAAGGAACCTCTTCCCTAGAAGATGAGGCCTTCGCCCCAGAAGAAACTCGATTTCTACGAACATCATCTTGAGACTCTCTACGCGGAGGAGATCTCGATAGACCAGAACCAGGAGTCTGATAAGGAAGCGCGGACGGTCAGACATGGCTGCGAAAAGATTAATCATAAACAAGTCAAAAACAAACACAAGGACATCATAAGATCAAAAATCCACATAAATAGCAATCCACACACGATAACGCAGAAACCCTAAAATTAGCATACATGCTCGAAACTCCCTAAATCACTACCCTGAAAGGCTCAAGCAAAACATGGCCTCCTTGATTTAAGACGAAGAACAGGGGCAAACTAGCATGCAAGCATTAAAAGAAGTTCTTCATCACAAACAAGGGACAACAGTAGCAGAAAATTTACAAATCAACATAGCGTAAAACAGTGGAAACAAAGAAAAGAAAAAACTTACCAGCAAAAACAGCACAGAAAGAACAAATCAGAAATAAAGAGGAGGCAAGTGTGATTAATGCTAAGGCGGAGAGAATTTAAGGACTGAAGAATGAAGACTGACAGAGAATTTAAATGAAGACTGACAGAGAATTTAAGGGCTGAAGAACAAGGAATGAAGAGCAAGGAATGAAGACGGAGAGAATGAAATTAATTTTTCTCTCTTCCTTAATATACTCGAAAGAAAGAGGAGGAAGTTAAGAGAGGAATGGGAAACGTGCCCATTAAATGAGCAATTAATGCACGAATAAAAAACATGCCCAAGTATCTAGGAGAAGTTATTAGGAGAGAGGAAGAATATGTAACGACTATTTTCTTCAATGCTCCCGCTAAACACTCAAGCCCGAAGAAAAGGGGCAAATTGTGTGCACATATTTCATCATCAAACACGTGTATATAGGAACATACGTGGAGAGCATGCGGACAAAGTCATCAAAGCATGATGACATGTGCCCACAACCAAGATGCATCCCGCCGACGTTGGATCGTTGCCCGAGAAAATCTAAGGGCAGAAGTTAAAGGATGTTCCGGTAACACGCTGTACTGCGGAGCACCAAATAACTCCCAAAGAGTTACTTTATCTCATCCCCAAAAGAAGCCAAGATCAACGATGGAGAGAAGATGTACTGACAGACGCGACAGAGGCAGAGAACACTTGCCTGACACGAGCAGGCGCCTCAACTACCCGCATTAAACACTCTGAGCAGCATACGTGTCGATCAACCCGTGGAACGAACGAGGATGACTCTGCGTGATGAAGTTACGAACGAAGACCCCTGCGTGATGGACACAAAACACAAGAAGATAAGGTTCCAACGGCCTTCAGAGATGGGTCCCACACTCTAACCCTATAAATACCCCCTCTCCACCAAGAGTAAGGGATCGAAAAACGGGGAAGGAGAGAGAGAAAAGATTGTAAGTGTAAGTTAGTCCTTTACAATATATAGACCAATGTAAACTACAAAGTCACTCGACTATCTTTGTAACCATCAAGTACATAGTGAAACAACAACCCCGTGGATGTAGGCCTTAGTGCTGAACCACGTAAATCCCGGTCTCATTTACACTTCAGCACTTTATTTTTGTCTAACGCTTCATGAGTTTTACTTTTATGCTTCGTTTTCTTTATCTCCCCTTGCGTAAACGCCACTCGCAGTATTCTTAGATGAGGCTATGATAAACCCGAAGGTTTTGAGCCAAGGAATCAATGCCATTGTATTATCAGCACGAGTTGGTACCTAGAGTTTGAATATTGTTTGTGAACATGTAGATGCCTACGTGATTTACGTGTTCACAATTTGGCGCTAGAAACAGGGACTTCGTCCCGGTAAAAGATTTATCTTATCCTGTGATTTCATAATTAAATTAGCGTAAGATTGCTCTGCTTCAATATCTTTAACAGTATTTATCTTTTATTAACTTTGCCACGTTTAAACGCGCACCCGTCGTTTTCGATACTACCGACAGTATCGTCGTTTACTGGTTAAAAGATTTATTACTTAGATCGACGGATCTACATTTTTCTAGATTTATTACTCAAAAGTGGTGGCATTGCTATAATAATGCATAATCCACAATGCACAATGTATTCAAAAGTAATACTAATTAGATTACTTAAGTTTGAGTAAGAATCAAGCCATTTTGTTGTTCAAATATTATTTGCATTTTGATAGATGAGTTTTGGGCTAAAGACAAATGAAAAATAAACTTATCAAAACAAACGAACTAAAACACAAATATTTTCTGAAGTAAAAAAATAAAATATGGTTGCGCTAATGTATTATCAATTTTCTTTTTATCATATGCTTCAAAAAATAAATAAAACAATATAGTTAATTAAAGATTAAAGAAACCCCAAACTAAAGCAATGCAATCCCAAACGAGGGTTCATTTTTATCCAACTCTATTAGCAGAAAACACTAAAGGAAGAAAATCGAAGAAAACTAAGCTGCAGCGTAAGAGCAGTTTTTATGGTAATGTTCAAACTCAAAATTTTGTTGAGCCACGTGGATGGTCAAACGGGTTTCTCCACTATGATAAAGTAGGGCAAAATGAACAGATTTAGTTATCTAGGGCCTTACTAGTTTCTTTTTAATATAAAATGCTTTGTAGGATAAAGTTAAAATAAAAATACAATATTTTGGTGAGATAAAATATGATGAAGTGAAATAAAATAGGATAAAGTGAGATAAATATTAATAAAATAACAGAATTTGCAGTGGGTGTTCGTGGTATAAACGCCGAAGTTTGCGGTAGGAACACCCGCGTTTTTTCTTGGCTACCGCGAATTACCTAGGCTCGCGCGTCCTTACTACAGACGCGCGATGGATGTTCCGACTCAATGTTCAAAGCAACAGATTTGTTGATTTGAACATCCATTTTTCATGTTTGTTCATTCCATAGTGGGAGCCAAATGAATAAACTCTGAGTTTGTTCATTCCATTGGAACTGCTCTAAGACAATAAAGCTGACTAGCTAAAAACAGCAAAGTTGCAAAGGTGACATAGAAGGGGTAGGGCTGATCATGATTTCGGTTTTCCGCCGGAACCGGACCGGACCAGAATGATAAGGAAGATACCGAACCAAACCATTTACTAATGGATTGGTTGTGGTAAAAAAAAAAAACCGACATTACTGGTTCGGTTTTGGTTTGACCTAAAAACCGAACCAAAAACCAATGAAAACCAATAAGTATAGGCCGTTGATTAAAATAGATAGATTTAATCTACCCCGTCCATCTCACACTTTGAATATGGAATTTGGAACATGCAGAACTTGGAGTTTATGTATTTTGAATCTGTAATGTTTATGTTTTGAACTATGCTTATAAACTTGAGTTATGAACTACACTTGTATGTTAATTAAATTCTGCAGGTAGGTTAAAAACATTCAACTTTGTTATCTCTTTTAAAGATTTGAAATGTCAGTTTCAGAAAACTGACATACAGTCGGTTTTCCATTAACCCAGTGGAACAAAATGAAACCGGTTAAAACCATTTAGAAACCGAACCAATGATTAATGGATTGGTTTGGTTTAGATTTTTAAAAACCGATAATATTGATTTCGGTTTTGGTTTGACTAGAAACCGAGCCAAAACCGACTATTAAAACCTAAGAAGGGGCCTTCATTACTCCCATGAGGAATAAAATGGACTAACGGCGGCCACCAAAATCCAGTTCTTTCTTTCAAGAGAAGGTTAAGCAAGTCAATGCTTTCATCCTCAATTTCAAAACAGCCATCATCATGCATATGGAATGTCTCACATACAGTTATTTTTCAGAAGTCACGTACGTTGGTTTGAGTCTCACATACAAGCCTAATGGAATGTCTATGAAGTTGTAATTGCATTCATTTTTCTAGGTTTTGCATGTCATACTCGTTTTCTTGACTATACATGACAACCAATTATGGCCAGGAAAACAGCTACCGCGACCGTTTGGGTTTCTACTTTCTACTAAAAGGTAAAGATCTGTTTGTTTGACAAAACTAATCAAATTTTCGGAACTTGAGAGTCAGCTTCTAGAGAAAACTTGACTTTTCTGCTTACTTATCGTAGTACCTAATCTTTATGAGTGGCTAATTTTGAGAGTCCAGTAGAAGTTTGTTTTTAAGTAAATCCATATTTACACTGTTTGAATTAATATTATCTTTACAAACTTTTGTAAATAAATGTTCTATGATACACATGCAAGTCGCACAGGGTCACTTCATTTTAAATTCAGCATCTTAGTTAGAGATTTGCCAGATAATTTTATGGAATTTTTTTTCTTTGACATGGAATTTTCTTTCTATTATAAAATATTAGGGCTTAACCCGTGCCGTAACGGTACGGGCATAATTTTTATGGACAATGGGTCATTTGTCCAAATATTTTTAAAACATGGTTCTAATGGACAAGTAAAAATTATTACGGGTGAAATGAACAAAAAAATAGCAAGGATAAAACTGGATTCATCCTGACTTAAACTTAAAAAATATGAATTATCTCTTCTCTAGTCTGGTGGATCTTTCTTTTCTTTTATCTTTTCTTAGCAAAAAAAAAAAAAAAACTTAAAAAATAGTGAGGATGAAACTGGATGCATCCTGATGTAAATTAAAAAATAAGAAAAGTATTTGAAAATGGGTAGGATGAAACTGTTTACATCCTGACTATTTTAACATTTTTGTCCATTTAAACAGTATCAAAACCTAGATGTATTTTTCACCCAGAAATTATTGATTTTGGTCGTTTTAACCAATTTTGTGTAACTTTTACGCAGTTATGCATTTTTCGACATATAAATATTAAATATAATATGTATGAATATCATATTTACCTTTTTTCTCATTACAAAAGTAAAGGACGACCCTATAGATATTTTTATTCTTCACTTCACAAATCCTTTCAAACATTTTCCGCCTTGGCATTCTCCTGTACCATGCCTCTCCTTTCTTGAGTTGTATCCTCAAGCCAGCAATGAAATTATATCGAAATTATTTTTTACATATTTTGTCCCCCAAAAAACGTTATTTGATATGTTTTTTATTTTATAAAGCTATCTTATCGATCCTTTGAATGGTATTACTTTTCCGCGCCTTCCTTATTTTAGTGAACGATGTTAGGACTTTCATGGACAAAAAGAACCTACTATAGGACCGACCAAATATTACCGATGATGTCCCTACTTGACCACCTTGGGATAAGAGGTGTGCGGTTTTAATCTAAAAGGCCTCGTTACTACATAAGGATCCCAAGCTTATTAAGATCCACATGTGCTCTTCTTTCTTCCATGTTGGACTATCCCTATATATACTTTTGTGGTTTATCGCGCCACATACTTCAACAATCTCCACCTTGGGGAGATTAAACCACTTCACCAGTCCAATCAGACTCCACCATATGATTACCATCTGTATATGCTACCCATCGATCATGATTACTGTCACTATGCGCCCTAGAATCCTACTCCACCTTGAGTTAATGAGAAGGAAAGCACTAACCCCACCTTGAGCATTTCCTTGCCCACCTGGAACCATGCTTCACAGTTAATATGTGAGACACTAACTCCACCTTGAGCGCCAGTTCAACCTTGGGCATTGCCTTGCTAATCTAGAAACCTGATCCACCTGAGTTAATGGGTGAGATACTAAATCCACCTTGAACGCCAGTTCAACTTTAGGCCTTACCTTCTCCACCTTGAGTCTAATTCCACTTGAACCCTAAACCGGGTGACATTCACAACCACTTTAACGTTCGGATAGTAGCCCCAACCATGGGCTCTGATACCAATTTTTAGAATTTTCACAGACCATCATACACTACTCAGGGACCGACCACATAATCCTGAACCCCACTTGACTACCTTGGGATAAGAGGTGTGGGGTTTTTAACTAAAATACCTCGGTGATGTGTATAGAGATGCCCAAGATTATTAAGCTCCACATGTATTCCTCTTTATTCCATGAGGGACTATCCCTAGATATACATATGTGGTTTATCCTGCCACATACTCCAACAACCGAGTGGAACCAAAACATTAAACTATGTAAGTTGTAACAAATTACAATACCTGAACTCATTGTCTCAAGAATAATCGTGTAGATATTAACAGTGTTCGGATCCTTGTTGCTTTTCCCCCTTTAAGAATAGTCTGGAAAGAGTAAAACTCAGAATTGACTCAACAGTACATATCGTATTGTGTGTTCTTACCATTTCAATGACATAATGAAAAGCTAATTCATTCACTTAAGGTATTATACTTTAAAATGTTAAGTCATTTGCGATGCCAACCATTTTACTAACACACGATGTAGTTCCAGTTTTTCAAAATTCCCATATATAGTATTCATGTAATTCAATTCGACAAAAAGAGTTCACCGAATGGAATACATGTAATGGCTTGTCCTTTCGTAACGTTGTGGCCTTTTCAACGTAGTTGGATCCAGAGTTGGTAAAAATCACTAAATTTATGTTTTTTCGGGAGGAGTAATCTAGGGATGGGATACCTCCCAGAAAACTGCTGATGGATGACCGCATCAATGTCAGTTGAAAATCCCACACTATCGGATAACCACAATGACTAAGTGGGGACAGTGTTGTCGGAGGATCAGGTCCTTACAAATGGTATTAGAGTCGACCACGGGTTACCCGTCGATGGTGAAAGAGTATTCTTGACGGATTGTGTCGGGAAAGGGTCTCATGAGTGAGAAAAAATGTCAGAGTCTAGGATTGAACATATTCCTGAACCAAGGACGGCTCCAAATTAAGTTGGTGGTATTATAATACTCCAACTCGGCAGGTAGGATCCGTCAAATGAAATATAGGTAATGGTTTGTGCATTCCTAACACCGAGACCTTTTCAAAATAATTGGATTCATAGTTGTTGAAGATCGTTATAGCTAAACATGCTCGGTATTGAGTAATCCTAGGATGGGTGACCTCCCGAGAAGCTGCTGATGGACGACAGCAACGGTCTGAAAACCCCATATTGTCAGATGACTGCAGTGACTAAGCAGGGACATTATCGGTAGAAGGTCAGGCCATTACATTCTACGACATTACGCTTCCAAATGTGAGGTTATTCGTTGCATAAAAATAATAAAACCATGATTAGTTAGTAAGTCAAATCGCTAAGTACTTAACCTAATAACAATAATCTCTACTAACAATAAACTCTGTTATCCATCATCAGTAAATAAAAATAATGTTAAATCATTTATAAAGAAATACGTGAGACGATGTGAAATTATCCACTGGGCACCAATACTTCCACCGTCGCTATGGTCCACTTATATAATTGTTAGCCAATCTAACAAAGTTTGGTACTGATTTTTTTTCTTTAAAAAAAAAAAGTATTTTGAAAACATATTTGTAGCAATATTTTTTCATCATAGTGTTTGGTAATTAAAGATTTCATAAAGTGTTTTTTTTATGCAAAACACTTCCAAAATCTATCAATTTTAAAAGTGAGGGAGAAGGAGCTTTTAAAAACTTCAAAAACAAATACTACGGTTCACCCTAATTTCATATTTTATTTTCCAATTCTATCCCATCTTTTGTATAACTGATAATAAAATTATCCTTGAATCTATATATGATCACACCAATTTTTATTCGTTATATTTTATTCTTTAAAGATAATTATTTTTTATTTTCAAACTACATTTTATGTTATACCGTATCACTGAAACATACTTTTATTATCAACATAAATATTAAGGAATTATTGATTTTTAAAAATTGGTTAAGAAAAAATATACTTTTCAGTAATAATACTAATTAGTAAATTTACTTATTTTATGCACAATAAAATAAAATAAACTTTTCAGATATGATTGTTTTTGTCATTTTTCTCAGTAACTATAGTTGAACCTGATATTTTCTCAGACACAATTTGATCATTTTTTAAAATAGTTTAAGCTTAGTTTATAATTTCCAACCATTCAATTGCTTTTTTTTTAACATAGCTCGGCACAATAACGTACATCGACAACCATTCAATTGCTTTTTTTACATAACTCAGCACAGTAACGAACATCGGAAAAGCACTTTTGTAAAGCTTGCAACAATACCAAACTAATACTCAGTATTAACTAATAAAAATATATTTATTATCATCATTAGTAGAATAATTTATATATTATCATTTTTAGTTTCACATTTAATAAAATATTATCATGGAAAACTATAGTATTTATTATGTAGCTGAATAATTTATATATTATCATTTTTAATTTGACTTAATAAAAAATTATCATGACAAATTAATAGAGTATCTATTATGAAGAATTATGAAACCTTAATGACATGATAAATTTTGTCCGTTAGATGCATTTCTAATGCCAATCACAACCATCACTTATGACAAACAATTACATTCCTAGATTTATTTCTTGTGAGGACAAATCCGAACCACCACTTACACAGGCAAACTTAGCCATTTATACTCTTGATAAATTATTTTTATTCTGTGAAGAAACTACTACTCCCCATTTTGGCGCTCGTTCTGTGAAGAAATTATTGTTTCAACCATACCATGATGGCATGATAAGTTGGCCTTAGTAGTCTCACTGAGAGAATAAATTTCAACTCAAAGGTCTTCATCCTAGAAATTCCTGATTTGTTCAAATAAATAATAGTATGTGTGATTTTCATCTCTATTTTCAATTTGCCTAAGCAAACAAATTGGGTTGGTGAAGATTTTCATAGTCAGCCCCAATAGTAAGAACATCTATTATCATATTAGTCGTGTCTCGCATACAAATACATATTTTAAATACATTGATAATTGGTAGAAGAAACCACAAAATCTTTGATAGAAAAAATAAAAAGTGGGATTTTCTACGTGAGTATATATAGGGATCAAAACCACTGAACTTAGAACTACTCAGTACTCTCAGCTTTCTATCATCTCTTCATTTGCAGTTATGGGAATCATACCTCCTACAACTGACCCAGTTATGGTTTATGCAGCTTTCTGTTTAGCAGTAGCAACTTTTGTTCTTCTTCTAATCCGAAATCGATCAAAGGTTACATCTTCGACTAGCCGTTTACCACCCGGTCCACCAGGATGGCCGATTATCGGGAACATCTTGGATCTTGGTATGGCACCTCATGCAAGTTTAGCAAAGTTGCAAACCAAATATGGACCACTTATTTGGTTGCGTTTAGGTTTCGTTAACACTCTTGTTATTTCTTCCGCCGAAGGCGCCTTGGAAATGTTCAAAAACCATGATAATACTTTCTGCAACAGGTACTTGAATGAAGCTTTGAAAATATGTGAGAATTATAATGGTACGATTACACTTGGTCCTTACGGACCGTATTGGCGTATGTTGAGACGTATTTGTACGACAGAGCTTTTCTCTCGGAAACGTATACTGGACACAGCTCCTCTTCGTCGGAGATGTGTTGATAAGCTGATAGCATGGATATCTAAAGAAGCAAAAGAAACCGGTAACAGTGTGGAGATTGCGCGTTTCGTTTTTGCTACTTCGTTTAATTTGATCTCAAACCTTATGATCTCTAAGGATCTTTTAGATCCTAAGTCTACCAAGTGAAATCATTTCTTCGATGTTACTTCTGATTTAGTAGAGCTTGCAGCAAGGCCTAATATTGCTGATTTCTTCCCTACGTTGAGACCCATTGATCCACAAGGTTTGAAGAAGAAGATGGAAAATAAAATGTTGGAAGTTCTTGAAGTTGTTGGTAGTTTTGTTAAGGAACGTAGATGCATGAGTGAAAAAAACGAAAGAACAAAGACAAAGATTTCTTGTGTGTTGCTGGAATTTGAAGGGAATGGCAAAGACGAACCAACCAAAATTTCAGACACCAATCTCAATATTTTCATACTTGTGAGCACACAAACTCTTAATTATGTGTTCTATATGCACGTATATATATTTTTACTTAGTTAGCAGATTGGTTAATATTTTAGCTCACTAATCAGATTAATTTGCTGTAAATCCATGCAGGAGTTATTCATGGGAGCTACAGAGACAACAAACAGTACTGTAGAATGGGCGATGACGGAACTACTCACTAATCCAACAACAATGAAAAAAGTTCGAGATGAGATTACTCAAGTTGTTGGCCACAAAAGGAGTTTTGAAGAGAGTGATATCGATAATCTACCCTATCTACGAGCAGTGATTAAAGAAACGCTGAGGTTACACCCACCAATCCCGTTACTGGTACCTCGCAGCGTGATTAAAGATACTGAACTGATGGGGTATATCATACCACAAGGAACTCAAGTGTTCGTAAACGTTTGGGGACTCGGAAGAGACCCAGCTTCCTGGGATGCACCATTGGCGTTCAAACCAGAACGGTTCTTAGATTCCACCGTTGATTACCGTGGGCAAAATTTCGAGTTCTTACCATTTGGAGCTGGCCGACGTATTTGTCCCGGGCTTCCTCTGGGTAACCAAATGCTTCACCTTGTCCTAGGATCATTGATCCAATCTTTTGAATGGTCCCTAGAGGATGGTGTTACTCCTGAAACCTTGGACAAGAGTGATAAAATGGGTATGTCACTGAGGAAGGCATTCTTGTTGAAGGCAGTACCTAAACCTGTATGTCTTTAAGCTTCGCCAAATAATTTGAAAAGCTAGATGGCCACAAGAGCCTAATATGTTTGTTTTCTTCTTCAGTTTTTCTTTCTTTTTCCATTAGTCTGTACTTTTTAGTTTGAAGTTAAATGTTGCAAGTTCTCAAAATCCGTGACTTGTAATCATGTAGCTAGATTGATGATCAGTTGATCACCATATATAAATCTTATTTGTATATACCGACTAAATTCCACAGTGTTTGACCAAGTTACAACTGTTGACTAAATTCCAAGAACTGTATGTGTATCAATCTGGGAAGCACGGACACTGACACGGGACACGGACACAGGGGCCGGTAAAAATCTAAAATCATCAGCACACGGACACGTCTATATATACGTTAATAAAATGGTTTTTATATACTAAGATCATAGTGTTATCGTATATCAAATACATTAATCACACAAATACATGAAAAAAACTCAATTATGTCGTTAGGTTAGCTCACATATAGAAAATTAACTATTATACTGATTTCCTTGACACACTAGGTTACCAAACTGCTAAAATGGAGTATGCATTTCTATACGTGTGTCTGTCGCGCGTCTGACGCGGACACGACGCCAATACTGGTATGTCGGTGCTTCCCTGGTATCAATGTATACTTCGCAATTCTAAATTGAAAGTTAAAATTGTGTAGCAACTGCTTATAGATTGTCACATAGACTATCAAATGATGTTCAATTTTGTTTTAAGAAATCTGAAGATAATTTATACATAATCACACTCAAAAGGAGAGGGACATAAGGTTGTTTTTTTTTGTAAGTTAAAATTCATTCAAAAGCTAACCTGGGGTAGCAACCATTACATCCGAAGGAGTAGAGTCATCTAATGTAAAAGTATGCTTGACATTTGATACATCGACTTCCAAAGCTTCAATGATACAAAAAAGGTGGAGTGTTTTCCCAATTACAAATTTTTTGCAGAGTCTTAGTTTCCTTTGCTACAAGGTCTGCTGGATTGTTGGAAGTTCTTGGAACAAAGAAAAAACCTAAAATAGTTGAACACTCAAATTTCTTCCCCAGGCCTCAGATACCCGCGCCTTGGAAGACATTTCCATCATACGACGGGTATACGCATCAGAATCCTTTTCACCAGTAATAACCGGGGCGGGATGAGGGACAAATAGCAGATCCTTTTTCTTAGCCAATCCATTATGGCGTCCTCACCCTCAGATGTCGGCGAATGAGGAAGATCCGCGGCAGGCGAATCAATCACCGACTTCCCCTTTTCTGATACGGCCCCTTCAGCACAAATGTCGGCACCAACATGCGCACCATGCTCCTCCGCGCCACCATCCTGAACAGCAGCGTCTTCGTTATCAGCAACCCCGAGCACATCCCAATCGTCATTGGGGAAAGTAGAGAGAAGTCCTCAGGAAAATCGAGGGCATCGTCGAAGAACTCCCTGTGGAATACATCCGGTCAAAAGAAAACTCTTGAGAAAGGGTGGGGAGAGTATCCGCGGCATCACCAGCAGGGACAGAAATATCACCATTAACACCGCCATCAGCTACCACGGCGTTGTTTCTTCCCTTCATCACCATCATGACCGCACGACCTCTTCTTCGACATTAGAGGGGAAGTATCAGTACGTTCCTCCCCATCTGTAATCTCCTCATCCTCAGCAAACTCTTCGTTCACCGGACTGGTAACTTCTTCATGAGCCTCAGCCTCACCCATCACAATGGTAGAAGACTGCTTCGACTTAATCTTTTTCTTCTTCGACACCTGAACCAACACCACAAAAAGAGTTATTTTTCCCCGAACAGTTGAATTTCTAAAGAAGGAAAAGCGCAGCTAGAAACCGCATACCTGGGCAGTCGAGGCACTCCTCGGTGGAAGTATAGCACCAGAACCTTCCTCCTCGTCTCCCTCAACGACGTCAAGGGCATAAGGAAAATTCATACCTGAGAAGTTTAAACGCCAGGGACAGAAATCTCCATAACGAGCAGGAGGAGATTCACGTGGCCTGCTACTCTCAGTAGGACGCCAACCGCGTGGACCGGGAATCCAACCGTACGCCCAAGGACCAACACTTCGATAACGGTAGCGTGCCACTCGTAGTCATGGTCGCGCTTGATCCTCTCGCGTGCCGGAAAAAGTTTCCGCTGACTAGACCCTTCCGTGCCGGGAACATACTTCAGCTTGGCATCGCTGACCTCATTTAACAGACGAATTTCGCCCCGAGGAGCAGCAAGATTCCGAAGGCTAACACTCCACGGCTTACGGTTCCTACTATTGACGTAATCACCGAAGGAGTTATTGAAATTCTCAGGAGTTACCATTCCTTCTCCGCGGGATTGGGAACGTAACAAGTCATTGTCGTCTCTCCCTTACTCCGCAGATAGCACTCCCTCAGTGCACGGAGATAATTCCCCGATAGTTGCGATACAGAACGGCTGTGAGTATTGGTGGAAGAGCCTTCACGACTAGCAAGCACATCATAGTAGAAGGAATCACCTGACTTGTATAACGGAGCATAAGACCAGCTTCGAACGCTCCAACCGTAGTCAACAAATGAAATTCATCGAACTCATACTTGAGATAAGCTCATAAGTAATATCATCCTCAGGGGCATAGAAACGAACCTCGAAGGCTTGAAGCTCGCTTTTCCTTGAATATTTCGAGATCAATATGCTTGAACGTTACTTTTTTCTTGCTGACCGAAACGCTGCGTATCAATGGGGCAGCCTCATCCTCCTCGGCGGGACCGGATGAACCAATGAAAGCCTCGGAAGCCTTTCTCTTCAAAGAAGGATTTTTTGAAGACTCAGCCCTCGGAACACTACCTTTGGTATTCTTCCTTTAAAAGAACTTATAGGAGGGGGCGGCAGATGACGCTCGGGCTCTACAGAACGTAGTGGAGGAACATCAAAAGCGACAGCACGGGCGGTGGCTGCGTACTCCTAATATCATCACGAGGACGAGACACCGCGCGATCGACAACTCTTCGAGACCCAGAAGGATTTGTCGAAGGAACCTCTTCCCTAGAAGATGAGGCCTTCGCCCCAGAAGAAACTCGATTTCTACGAACATCATCTTGAGACTCTCTACGCGGAGGAGATCTCGATAGACCAGAACCAGGAGTCTGATAAGGAAGCCACGGACGGTCAGACATGGCTGCGAAAAGATTAATCATAAACAAGTCAAAAACAAACACTAGGCCATCATAAGATCAAAAAATCCACATAAATAGCAATCCACACACGATAACGCAGAAACCCTAAAATTAGCATACATGCTCGAAACTCCCTAAATCACTACCCTGAAAGGCTCAAGCAAAACAGTGGCCTCCTTGATTTAAGACGAAGAACAGGGGAAACTAGCATGCAAGCATTAAAAGAAGTTCTTCATCACAAACAAGGGACAACAGTAGCAGAAAATTTACAAATCAACATAGCGTAAAACAGTGGAAACAAAGAAAAGAAAAAACTTACTACAGCAAAACACAGCAGAAAGAAAAATCAGAAATAAAGAGGAGGCAAGTGTGATTAATGCTAAGGCGGAGAGAATTTAAGGACTGAAGAATGAAGACTGACAGAGAATTTAAATGAAGACTGACAGAGAATTTAAGGGCTGAAGAACAAGGAATGAAGAGCAAGGAATGAAGACGGAGAGAATGAAATTAATTTTTCTCTCTTCCTTAATATACTCGAAAGAAAGAGGAGGAAGTTAAGAGAGGAATGGGAAACGTGCCCATTAAATGAGCAATTAATGCACGAATAAAGAAACATGCCCAAGTATCTAGGAGAAGTTATTAGGAGAGAGGAAGAATATGTAACGACTATTTTTTCAATGCTCCCGCTAAACACTCAAGCCCGAAGAAAAGGGGCAAATTGTGTGCACATATTTCATCATCAAACACGTGTATATAGGAACATACGTGGAGAGCATGCGGACAAAGTCATCAAAGCATGATGACATGTGCCCACAACCAAGATGCTCATCCCGCCGACGTTGGATCGTCGCCCAGAAATCTAAGGGCAGAAGTTAAAGGATGTTCCGGTAACACGCTGTACTGCGGAGCACCAAATAACTCCCAAAGAGTTACTTTATCTCATCCCCAAAAGAAGCCAAGATCAACGATGGAGAGAAGATGTACTGACAGACGCGACAGAGGCAGAGAACACTTGCCTGACACGAGCAGGCGCCTCAACTACCCGCATTAAACACTCTGAGAGCATACGTGTCGATCAACCCGTGGAACGAACGAGGATGACTCTGCGTGATGAATTACGAACGAAGACCCCTGTGTGATGGACACAAAACACAAGAAGATAAGGTTCCAACGGCCTTCAGAGATGGGTCCCACACTCTAACCCTATAAATACCCCCTCTCCACCAAGAGTAAGGGGATTGGAAAAACAGGGGAAGGAGAGAGAGAAAAGATTGTAAGTGTAAGTTAGTCCTTTATAATAGATAGACCAATGTAAACTACAAAGTCACTCGACTATCATTGTAACCATCAAGAACATAGTGAAACAATAGATAGA
This sequence comes from Papaver somniferum, assembly GCF_003573695.1. NCBI lineage: Eukaryota > Viridiplantae > Streptophyta > Magnoliopsida > Ranunculales > Papaveraceae > Papaver > Papaver somniferum. The sequence continues at coordinate 134,594,932 of NC_039359.1, forward strand.
GTTGGTACCTAGAGTTTGAATATTGTTTGTGAACATATAGATGCCTACGTGATTTACGTGTTCACAATTTGGCGCTAGAAACAGGGACTTCGTCCCGGTAAAAGATTTATCTTATCCTGTGATTTCATAATTAAATTAGCGTAAGATTGCTCTGCTTCAATATCTTTAACAGTATTTATCTTTTATTAACTTTACCACGTTTAAACGCGCACCCGTCGTTTTCGATACTACCGACAGTATCGTCGTTTACTGGTTAAAAGATTTATTACTTAGATCGACGGATCTACATTTTTCTAGATTTATTACTCAAAAGTGGTGGCATTGCTATAATAATGCATAATCCACAATGCACAATGTATTCAAAAGTAATACTAATTAGATTACTTAAGTTTGAGTAAGAATCAAGCCATTTTGTTGTTCAAATATTATTTGCATTTGATAGATGAGTTTTGGGCTAAAGACAAATGAAAAAATAAACTTATCAAAACAAACGAACTAAAACACAAATATTTTCTGAAGTAAAAAAAAAATATGGTTGCGCTAATGTATTATCAATTTTCTTTTTATCATATGCTTCAAAAAATAAATAAACAATATAGTTAATTAAAGATTAAAGAAACCCCAAACTAAAGCAATGCAATCCCAAACGAGGGTTCATTTTTATCCAACTCTATTAGCAGAAAACACTAAAGGAAGAAAATCGAAGAAAACTAAGCTGCAGCGTAAGAGCAGTTTTTATGGTAATGTTCAAACTCAAAATTTTGTTGAGCCACGTGGATGGTCAAACGGGTTTCTCCACTATGATAAAGTAGGGCAAAATGAACAGATTTAGTTATCTAGGGCCTTACTAGTATTTCTTTTTAATATAAAATGCTTTGTAGGATAAAGTTAAAATATAAAATACAATATTTTGGTGAGATAAAATATGATGAAGTGAAATAAAATAGGATAAAGTGAGATAAATATTAATAAAATAACAGAATTTGCAGTGGGTGTTCGTGGTATAAACGCCGAAGTTTGCGGTAGGAACACCCGCGTTTTTTCTTGGCTACCGCGAATTACCTAGGCTCGCGCGTCCTTACTACAGACGCGCGATGGATGTTCCGACTCAATGTTCAAAGCAACAGATTTGTTGATTTGAACATCCATTTTTCATGTTTGTTCATTCCATAGTGGGAGCCAAATGAATAAACTCTGAGTTTGTTCATTCCATTGGAACTGCTCTAAGACAATAAAGCTGACTAGCTAAAAACAGCAAAGTGCAAAGGTGACATAGAAGGGGTAGGGCTGATCATGATTTCGGTTTTCCGCCGGAACCGGACCGGACCAGAATGATAAGGAAGATACCGAACCAAACCATTTACTAATGGATTGGTTGTGGTAAAAAAATTGAAAACCGACATTACTGGTTCGGTTTTGGTTTGACCTAAAAACCGAACCAAAAACCAATGAAAAACCAATAAGTATAGGCCGTTGATTAAAATAGATAGATTTAATCTACCCCGTCCATCTCACACTTTGAATATGGAATTTGGAACATGCAGAACTTGGAGTTTATGTATTTTGAATCTGTAATGTTTATGTTTTGAACTATGCTTATAAACTTGAGTTATGAACTACACTTGTATGTTAATTAAATTCTGCAGGTAGGTTAAAAACATTCAACTTTGTTATCTCTTTTAAAGATTTGAAATGTCAGTTTCAGAAAACTGACATACAGTCGGTTTTCCATTAACCCAGTGGAACAAAATGAAACCGGTTAAAACCATTTAGAAACCGAACCAATGATTAATGGATTGGTTTGGTTTAGATTTTTAAAAACCGATAATATTGATTTCGGTTTTGGTTTGACTAGAAACCGAGCCAAAACCGACTATTAAAACCTAAGAAGGGGCCTTCATTACTCCCATGAGGAATAAAATGGACTAACGGCGGCCACCAAAATCCAGTTCTTTCTTTCAAGAGAAGGTTAAGCAAGTCAATGCTTTCATCCTCAATTTCAAAACAGCCATCATCATGCATATGGAATGTCTCACATACAGTTATTTTTCAGAAGTCACGTACGTTGGTTTGAGTCTCACATACAAGCCTAATGGAATGTCTATGAAGTTGTAATTGCATTCATTTTTCTAGGTTTTTGCATGTCATACTCGTTTTCTTGACTATACATGACAACCAATTATGGCCAGAGAAAACAGCTACCGCGACCGTTTGGGTTTCTACTTTCTACTAAAAGGTAAAGATCTGTTTGTTTGACAAAACTAATCAAATTTTCGGAACTTGAGAGTCAGCTTCTAGAGAAAACTTGACTTTTCTGCTTACTTATCGTAGTACCTAATCTTTATGAGTGGCTAATTTTGAGAGTCCAGTAGAAGTTTGTTTTTAAGTAAATCCATATTTACACTGTTTGAATTAATATTATCTTTACAAACTTTTGTAAATAAATGTTCTATGATACACATGCAAGTCGCACAGGGTCACTTCATTTTAAATTCAGCATCTTAGTTAGAGATTTGCCAGATAATTTTATGGAATTTTTTTTCTTTGACATGGAATTTTCTTTCTATTATAAAATATTAGGGCTTAACCCGTGCCGTAACGGTACGGGCATAATTTTTATGGACAATGGGTCATTTGTCCAAATATTTTTAAAACATGGTTCTAATGGACAAGTAAAAATTATTACGGGTGAAATGAACAAAAAAATAGCAAGGATAAAACTGGATTCATCCTGACTTAAACTTAAAAATATGAATTATCTCTTCTCTAGTCTGGTGGATCTTTCTTTTCTTTTATCTTTTCTTAGCAAAAAAAAAAAAAAACTTAAAAAATAGTGAGGATGAAACTGGATGCATCCTGATGTAAATTAAAAAATAAGAAAAGTATTTGAAAATGGGTAGGATGAAACTGTTTACATCCTGACTATTTTAACATTTTTGTCCATTTAAACAGTATCAAAACCTAGATGTATTTTTCACCCAGAAATTATTGATTTTGGTCGTTTTAACCAATTTTGTGTAACTTTTACGCAGTTATGCATTTTTCGACATATAAATATTAAATATAATATGTATGAATATCATATTTACCTTTTTTCTCATTACAAAAGTAAAGGACGACCCTATAGATATTTTTATTCTTCACTTCACAAATCCTTTCAAACATTTTCCGCCTTGGCATTCTCCTGTACCATGCCTCTCCTTTCTTGAGTTGTATCCTCAAGCCAGCAATGAAATTATATCGAAATTATTTTTTACATATTTTATCCCCCAAAAAACGTTATTTGATATGTTTTTTATTTTATAAAGCTATCTTATCGATCCTTTGAATGGTATTACTTTTCCGCGCCTTCCTTATTTTAGTGAACGATGTTAGGACTTTCATGGACAAAAAGAACCTACTATAGGCCGACCAAATATTACCGATGATGTCCCTACTTGACCACCTTGGGATAAGAGGTGTGCGGTTTTAATCTAAAAGGCCTCGTTACTACATAAGGATCCCAAGCTTATTAAGATCCACATGTGCTCTTCTTTCTTCCATGTTGGACTATCCCTATATATACTTTTGTGGTTTATCGCGCCACATACTTCAACAATCTCCACCTTGGGGAGATTAAACCACTTCACCAGTCCAATCAGACTCCACCATATGATTACCATCTGTATATGCTACCCATCGATCATGATTACTGTCACTATGCGCCCTAGAATCCTACTCCACCTTGAGTTAATGAGAAGGAAAGCACTAACCCCACCTTGAGCATTTCCTTGCCCACCTGGAACCATGCTTCACAGTTAATATGTGAGACACTAACTCCACCTTGAGCGCCAGTTCAACCTTGGGCATTGCCTTGCTAATCTAGAAACCTGATCCACCTGAGTTAATGGGTGAGATACTAAATCCACCTTGAACGCCAGTTCAACTTTAGGCCTTACCTTCTCCACCTTGAGTCTAATTCCACTTGAACCCTAAACCGGGTGACATCACAACCACTTTAACGTTCGGATAGTAGCCCCAACCATGGGCTCTGATACCAATTTTTAGAATTTTCACAGACCATCATACACTACTCAGGGACCGACCACATAATCCTGAACCCCACTTGACTACCTTGGGATAAGAGGTGTGGGGTTTTTAACTAAAATACCTCGGTGATGTGTATAGAGATGCCCAAGATTATTAAGCTCCACATGTATTCCTCTTTATTCCATGAGGGACTATCCCTAGATATACATATGTGGTTTATCCTGCCACATACTCCAACAACCGAGTGGAACCAAAACATTAAACTATGTAAGTTGTAACAAATTACAATACCTGAACTCATTGTCTCAAGAATAATCGTGTAGATATTAACAGTGTTCGGATCCTTGTTGCTTTTCCCCCTTTAAGAATAGTCTGGAAAGAGTAAAACTCAGAATTTACTCAACAGTACATATCGTATTGTGTGTTCTTACCATTTCAATGACATAATGAAAAGCTAATTCATTCACTTAAGGTATTATACTTTAAAATGTTAAGTCATTTGCGATGCCAACCATTTTACTAACACACGATGTAGTTCAGTTTTTCAAAATTCCCATATATAGTATTCATGTAATTCAATTCGACAAAAAGAGTTCACCGAATGGAATACATGTAATGGCTTTCCTTTCGTAACGTTGTGGCCTTTTCAACGTAGTTGGATCCAGAGTTGGTAAAAATCACTAAATTTATGTTTTTTCGGAGGAGTAATCTAGGGATGGGATACCTCCCAGAAAACTGCTGATGGATGACCGCATCAATGTCAGTTGAAAATCCACACTATCGGATAACCACAATGACTAAGTGGGGACAGTGTTGGCGGAGGATCAGGTCCTTACAAATGGTATTAGAGTCGACCACGGGTTACCCGTCGATGGTGAAAGAGTATTCTTGACGGATTGTGTCGGGAAAGGGTCTCATGAGTGAGAAAAAATATCAGAGTCTAGGATTGAACATATTCCTGAACCAAGGACGGCTCCAAATTAAGTTGGTGGTATTATAGTACTCCGACTCGGCAGGTAGGATTCGTCAAATGAAATATAGGTAATGGTTTGTGCATTCCTAACACCGAGACCTTTTCAAAATAATTGGATTCATAGTTGGTGAAGATCGTTATAGCTAAACATGCTCGGTATTGAGTAATCCTAGGATGGGTGACCTCCCGAGAAGCTGCTGATGGACGACAACAACGGTCTGAAAACCCCATATTGTCAGATGACTGCAGTGACTAAGCAGGGACATTATCGGTAGAAGGTCAGGCCATTACATTCTACGACATTACGCTTCCAAATGTGAGGTTATTCGTTGCATAAAAATAATAAAACCATGATTAGTTAGTAAGTCAAATCGCTAAGTACTTAACCTAATAACAATAATCTCTACTAACAATAAACTCTGTTATCCATCATCAGTAAATAAAATAATGTTAAATCATTTATAAAGAAATACGTGAGACGATGTGAAATTATCCACTGGGCACCAATACTTTCCACCGTCGCTATGGTCCACTTATATAATTGTTAGCCAATCTAACAAAGTTTGGTACTGATTTTTTTTCTTTAAAAAAAAAAAAGTATTTTGAAAACATATTTGTAGCAATATTTTTTCATCATAGTGTTTGGTAATTAAAGATTTCATAAAGTGTTTTTTTTATGCAAAACACTTCCAAAATCTATCAATTTTAAAAGTGAGGGAGAAGGAGCTTTTAAAAACTTCAAAAACAAATACTACGGTTCACCCTAATTTCATATTTTATTTTCCAATTCTATCCCATCTTTTTGTATAACTGATAATAAAATTATCCTTGAATCTATATATGATCACACCAATTTTTATTCGTTATATTTTATTCTTTAAAGATAATTATTTTTTATTTTCAAACTACATTTTATGTTATACCGTATCACTGAAACATACTTTTATTTATCAACAATAAATATTAAGGAATTATTGATTTTTAAAAATTGGTTAAGAAAAATAATACTTTTCAGTAATAATACTAATTAGTAAATTTACTTATTTTATGCACAATAAAATAAAATAAACAATTTTCAGATATATGATTGTTTTTGTCATTTTTCTCAGTAACTATAGTTGAACCTGATATTTTCTCAGACACAATTTGATCATTTTTTAAAATAGTTTAAGCTTTAGTTTATAATTTCCAACCATTCAATTGCTTTTTTTTTTAACATAGCTCGGCACAATAACGTACATCGACAACCATTCAATTGCTTTTTTTACATAACTCAGCACAGTAACGAACATCGGAAAAGCACTTTTGTAAAGCTTGCAACAATACCAAACTAATACTCAGTATTAACTAATAAAAATATATTTATTATCATCATTAGTAGAATAATTTATATATTATCATTTTTAGTTTCACATTTAATAAAATATTATCATGGAAAACTAATATAGTATTTATTATGTAGCTGAATAATTTATATATTATCATTTTTAATTTGACATTAATAAAAAATTATCATGACAAATTAATAGAGTATCTATTATGAAGAATTATGAAACCTTAATGACATGATAAATTTTGTCCGTTAGATGCATTTCTAATGCCAATCACAACCATCACTTATGACAAACAATTACATTCCTAGATTTATTTCTTGTGAGGACAAATCCGAACCACCACTTACACAGGCAAACTTAGCCATTTATACTCTTGATAAATTATTTTTATTCTGTGAAGAAACTACTCCCCATTTTGGCGCTCGTTCTGTGAAGAAATTATTGTTTCAACCATACCATGATGGCATGATAAGTTGGCCTTAGTAGTCTCACTGAGAGAATAAATTTCAACTCAAAGGTCTTCATCCTAGAAATTCCTGATTTGTTCAAATAAATAATAGTATGTGTGATTTTCATCTCTATTTTCAATTTGCCTAAGCAAACAAATTGGGTTGGGTGAAGATTTTCATAGTCAGCCCCAATAGTAAGAACATCTATTATCATATTAGTCGTGTCTCGCATACAAATACATATTTTAAATATACATTGATAATTGGTAGAAAACCACAAAATCTTTGATAGAAAAATAAAAAGTGGGATTTTTCTACGTGAGTTATATATAGGGATCAAAACCACTGAACTTAGAACTACTCAGTACTCTCAGCTTTCTATCATCTCTTCATTTGCAGTTATGGGAATCATACCTCCTACAACTGACCCAGTTATGGTTTATGCAGCTTTCTGTTTAGCAGTAGCAACTTTTGTTCTTCTTCTAATCCGAAATCGATCAAAGGTTACATCTTCGACTAGCCGTTTACCACCCGGTCCACCAGGATGGGCCGATTATCGGGAACATCTTGGATCTTGGTATGGCACCTCATGCAAGTTTAGCAAAGTTGCAAACCAAATATGGACCACTTATTTGGTTGCGTTTAGGTTTCGTTAACACTTGTTATTTCTTCCGCCGAAGGCGCCTTGGAAATGTTCAAAAACCATGATAATACTTTCTGCAACAGGTACTTGAATGAAGCTTTGAAATATGTGAGAATATAATGGTACGATTACACTTGGTCCTTACGGACCGTATTGGCGTATGTTGAGACGTATTTGTACGACAGAGCTTTTCTCTCGGAAACGTATACTGGACACAGCTCCTCTTCGTCGGAGATGTGTTGATAAGCTGATAGCATGGATATCTAAAGAAGCAAAAGAAACCGGTAACAGTGTGGAGATTGCGCGTTTCGTTTTTGCTACTTCGTTTAATTTGATCTCAAACCTTATGATCTCTAAGGATCTTTTAGATCCTAAGTCTACCAAGTGAAATCATTTCTTCGATGTTACTTCTGATTTAGTAGAGCTTGCAGCAGGCCTAATATTGCTGATTTCTTCCCTACGTTGAGACCCATGATCCACAAGGTTTGAAGAAGAGAGGAAAATAAAATGTTGGAAGTTCTTGAAGTTGTTGGTAGTTTTGTTAAGGAACGTAGATGCATGAGTGAAAAAGAACGAAAGAACAAAGACAAAGATTTCTTGGATGTGTTGCTGGAATTTGAAGGGAATGGCAAAGACGAACCAACCAAAATTTCAGACACCAATCTCAATATTTTCATACTTGTGAGCACACAAACTCTTAATTATGTGTTCTATATGCACGTATAATATTTTTACTTAGTTAGCAGATTGGTTAATATTTTAGCTCACTAATCAGATTAATTTGCTGTAAATCCATGCAGGAGTTATTCATGGGAGCTACAGAGACAACAAACAGTACTGTAGAATGGGCGATGACGGAACTACTCACTAATCCAACAACAATGAAAAAAGTTCGAGATGAGATTACTCAAGTTGTTGGCCAAAAGGAGTTTTGAAGAGAGTGATATCGATAATCTACCCTATCTACGAGCAGTGATTAAAGAAACGCTGAGGTTACACCCACCAATCCGTTACTGGTACCTCGCAGCGTGATTGATTAAAGATACTGAACTGATGGGGTATATCATACCACAAGGAACTCAAGTGTTCGTAAACGTTTGGGGACTCGGAAGAGACCCAGCTTCCTGGGATGCACCATTGGCGTTCAAACCAGAACGGTTCTTAGATTCCACCGTTGATTACCGTGGGCAAAATTTCGAGTTCTTACCATTTGGAGCTGGCCGACGTATTTGTCCCGGGCTTCCTCTGGGTAACCAAATGCTTCACCTTGTCCTAGGATCATTGATCCAATCTTTTGAATGGTCCCTAGAGGATGGTGTTACTCCTGAAACCTTGGACAAGAGTGATAAAATGGGTATGTCACTGAGGAAGGCATTCTTGTTGAAGGCAGTACCTAAACCTGTATGTCTTTAAGCTTCGCCAAATAATTTGAAAAGCTAGATGGCCACAAGAGCCTAATATGTTTGTTTTCTTCTTCAGTTTTTCTTTCTTTTTCCATTAGTCTGTACTTTTTAGTTTGAAGTTAAATGTTGCAAGTTCTCAAAATCCGTGACTTGTAATCATGTAGCTAGATTGATGATCAGTTGATCACCATATATAAATCTTATTTGTATATACCGACTAAATTCCACAGTGTTTGACCAAGTTACAACTGTTGACTAAATTCCAAGAACTGTATGTGTATCAATCTGGGAAGCACGGACACTGACACGGGACACGGACACAGGGGCCGGTAAAAATCTAAAATCATCAGCACACGGACACGTCTATATATACGTTAATAAAATGGTTTTTATATACTAAGATCATAGTGTTATCGTATATCAAATACATTAATCACACAAATACATGAAAAAAACTCAATTATGTCGTTAGGTTAGCTCACATATAGAAAATTAACTATTATACTGATTTCCTTGACACACTAGGTTACCAAACTGCTAAAATGGAGTATGCATTTCTATACGTGTGTCTGTCGCGCGTCTGACGCGGACACGACGCCAATACTGGTATGTCGGTGCTTCCCTGGTATCAATGTATACTTCGCAATTCTAAATTGAAAGTTAAAATTGTGTAGCAACTGCTTATAGATTGTCACATAGACTATCAAATGATGTTCAATTTTGTTTTAAGAAATCTGAAGATAATTTATACATAATCACACTCAAAAGGAGAGGGACATAAGGTTGTTTTTTTTTTGTAAGTTAAAATTCATTCAAAAGAGCTAACCTGGGGTAGCAACCATTACATCCGAAGGAGTAGAGTCATCTAATGTAAAAGTATGCTTGACATTTGATACATCGACTTCCAAAGCTTCAATGATACAAAAAAGGTGGAGTGTTTTCCCAATTACAAATTTTTTGCAGAGTCTTAGTTTCCTTTGCTACAAGGTCTGCTGGATTGTTGGAAGTTCTTGGAACAAAGAAAAAACCTAAAATAGTTGAACACTCAAATTTCTTCCCCAGGCCTCAGATACCCGCGCCTTGGAAGACATTTCCATCATACGACGGGTATACGCATCAGAATCCTTTTCACCAGTAATAACCGGGGCGGGATGAGGGACAAATAGCAGATCCTTTTTTTAAGCCAATCCATTATGGCGTCCTCACCCTCAGATGTCGGCGAATGAGGAAGATCCGCGGCAGGCGAATCAATCACCGACTTCCCCTTTTCTGATACGGCCCCTTCAGCACAAATGTCGGCACCAACATGCGCACCATGCTCCTCCGCGCCACCATCCTGAACAGCAGCGTCTTCGTTATCAGCAACCCCGAGCACATCCCAATCGTCATTGGGGAAAGTAGAGAGAAGTCCTCAGGAAAATCGAGGGCATCGTGAAGAACTCCCTGTGGAATACATCCGGTCAAAAGAAAACTCTTGAGAAAGGGTGGGGAGAGTATCCGCGGCATCACCAGCAGGGACAGAAATATCACCATTAACACCGCCATCAGCTACCACGGCGTTGTTTTCTTCATCACCATCATGACCGCAGAACCTCTTCTTCGACATTAAGAGGGGAAGTATCAGTACGTTCCTCCCCATCTGTAATCTCCTCATCCTCAGCAAACTCTTCGTTCACCGGACTGGTAACTTCTTCATGAGCCTCAGCCTCACCCATCACAATGGTAGAAGACTGCTTCGACTTAATCTTTTTCTTCTTCGACACCTGAACCAACACCACAAAAAGAGTTATTTTTCCCCGAACATTGAATTTCTAAAGAAGGAAAAGCGCAGCTAGAGAAACCGCATACCTGGGCAGTCGAGGCACTCCTCGGTGGAAGTATAGCACCAGAACCTTCCTCCTCGTCTCCCTCAACGACGTCAAGGGCATAAGGAAAATTCATACCTGAGAAGTTTAAACGCCAGGGCCAGAAATCTCCATAACGAGCAGGAGGAGATTCACGTGGCCTGCTACTCTCAGTAGGACGCCAACCGCGTGGACCGGGAATCCAACCGTACGCCCAAGGACCAACGACTTCGATAACGGTAGCGTGCCACTTGTAGTCATGGTCGCGCTTGATCCTCTCGCGTGCCGGAAAAAGTTTCCGCTGACTAGACCCTTCCGTGCCGGGAACATACTTCAGCTTGGCATCGCTGACCTCATTTAACAGACGAATTTCGCCCCGAGGAGCAGCAAGATTCCGAAGGCTAACACTCCACGACTTACGGTTCCTACTATTGACGTAATCACCGAAGGAGTTATTGAAATTCTCAGAAGTTTACCATTCCTTCTCCGCGGGATTGGGAACGTAACAAGTCATTGTCGTCTCTCCCTTACTCCGCAGATAACACTCCCTCAGTGCACGGAGATAATTCCCCGATAGTTGCGATACAGAACGGCTGTGAGTATTGGTGGAAGATCCTTCACGACTAGCAAGCACATCATAGTAGAAGGAATCACCTGACTTGTATAACGGAAGCATAAGACCAGCTTCGAACGCTCCAACCGTAGTCAACAAATGAAATTCATCGAACTCATACTTTGAGATAAGCTCATAAGTAATATCATCCTCAGGGGCATAGAAACGAACCTCGAAGGCTTGAAGCTCGTGCTTTTCTTTGAATATTTCGAGATCAATATGCTTGAACGTTACTTTTTTCTTGCTGACCGAAACGCTGCGTATCAATGGGGCAGCCTCATCCTCCTCGGTGGGACCGGATGAACCAATGAAAGCCTCGGAAGCCTTTCTCTTCAAAGAAGGATTTTTTGAAGACTCAGCCCTCGGAACACTACCTTTGGTATTCTTCTCTTTAAAAGAACTTATAGGAGGGGGCGGCAGATGATGCTCGGGATCTACAGAACGTAGTGGAGGAACATCAAAAGCGACAGCACGGGCCGGTGGCTGCGTACTCCTAATATCATCACGAGGACGAGACACCGCGCGATCGACAACTCTTCGAGACCCAGAAGGATTTGTCGAAGGAACCTCTTCCCTAGAAGATGAGGCCTTCGCCCCAGAAGAAACTCGATTTCTACGAACATCATCTTGAGACTCTCTACGCGGAGGAGATCTCGATAGACCAGAACCAGGAGTCTGATAAGGAAGCCACGGACGGTCAGACATGGATGCGAAAAGATTAATCATAAACAAGTCAAAAACAAACACTAGGCCATCATAAGATCAAAAAATCCACATAAATAGCAATTCACACACGATAACGCAGAAACCCTAAAATTAGCATACATGCTCGAAACTCCCTAAATCACTACCCTGAAAGGCTCAAGCAAAACAGTGGCCTCCTTGATTTAAGACGAAGAACAGGGGAAAACTAGCATGCAAGCATTAAAAGAAGTTCTTCATCACAAACAAGGGACAACATTAGCAGAAAATTTATAAATCAACATAGCGTAAAACAGTGGAAACAAAGAAAAGAAAAAACTTACTAGCAAAAACAGCAGCAGAAAGAAAAAATCAGAAATAAAGAGGAGGCAAGTGTGATTAATGCTAAGGCGGAGAGAATTTAAGGACTGAAGAATGAAGAATGACAGAGAATTTAAATGAAGACTGACAGAGAATTTAAGGGCTGAAGAACAAGGAATGAATAACAAGGAATGAAGACGGAGAGAATGAAATTAATTTTTCTCTCTTCCTTAATATACTCAAAAGAAAGAGGAGGAAGTTAAGAGAGGAATGGGAAACGTGCCCATTAAATGAGCAATTAATGCACGAATAAAGAAACATGCCCAAGTATCTAGGAGAAGTTATTAGGAGAGAGGAAGAATATGTAACGACTATTTTCTTCAATGCTCCCGCTAAACACTCAAGCCCGAAGAAAAGGGGCAAATTGTGTGCACATATTTCATCATCAAACACGTGTATATAGGAACATATGTGGAGAGCATGCGGACAAAGTCATCAAAGCATGATGACATGTGCCCACAACCAAGATGCTCATCCCGCCGACGTTGGATCGTCGCCCGAGAAAATCTAAGGGCAGAAGTTAAAGGATGTTCCGGTAACACGCTGTACTTCGGAGCACCAAATAACTCCCAATGAGTTACTTTATCTCATCCCCAAAAGAAGCCAAGATCAACGATGGAGAGAAGATGTACTGACAGACGCGACAGAGGCAGAGAACACTTGCCTGACACGAGCAGGCGCCTCAACTACCCGCATTAAACACTCTGAGAAGCATACGTGTCGATCAACCCGTGGAACGAACGAGGATGACTCTGCGTGATGAATTTACGAACGAAGACCCCTGTGTGATGGACACAAAACACAAGAAGATAAGGTTCCAACGGCCTTCAGAGATGGGTCCCACACTCTAACCCTATAAATACCCCCTCTCCACCAAGAGTAAGGGGATTGGAAAAACAGGGGAAGGAGAGAGAGAAAAGATTGTAAGTGTAAGTTAGTCCTTTATAATAGATAGACCAATGTAAACTACAAAGTCACTCGACTATCATTGTAACCATCAAGAACATAGTGAAACAATAGATAGAGTTGGTACCTAGAGTTTGAATATTGTTTGTGAACATATAGATGCCTACGTGATTTACGTGTTCACAATTTGGCGCTAGAAACAGGGACTTCGTCCCGGTAAAAGATTTATCTTATCCTGTGATTTCATAATTAAATTAGCGTAAGATTGCTCTGCTTCAATATCTTTAACAGTATTTATCTTTTATTAACTTTACCACGTTTAAACGCGCACCCGTCGTTTTCGATACTACCGACAGTATCGTCGTTTACTGGTTAAAAGATTTATTACTTAGATCGACGGATCTACATTTTTCTAGATTTATTACTCAAAAGTGGTGGCATTGCTATAATAATGCATAATCCACAATGCACAATGTATTCAAAAGTAATACTAATTAGATTACTTAAGTTTGAGTAAGAATCAAGCCATTTTGTTGTTCAAATATTATTTGCATTTTGATAGATGAGTTTTGGGCTAAAGACAAATGAAAAAATAAACTTATCAAAACAAACGAACTAAAACACAAATATTTTCTGAAGTAAAAAAAATAAAATATGGTTGCGCTAATGTATTATCAATTTTCTTTTTATCATATGCTTCAAAAAAATAAATAAAACAATATAGTTAATTAAAGATTAAAGAAACCCCAAACTAAAGCAATGCAATCCCAAACGAGGGTTCATTTTTATCCAACTCTATTAGCAGAAAACACTAAAGGAAGAAAATCGAAGAAAACTAAGCTGCAGCGTAAGAGCAGTTTTTATGGTAATGTTCAAACTCAAAATTTTGTTGAGCCACGTGGATGGTCAAACGGGTTTCTCCACTATGATAAAGTAGGGCAAAATGAACAGATTTAGTTATCTAGGGCCTTACTAGTATTTCTTTTTAATATAAAATGCTTTGTAGGATAAAGTTAAAATATAAAATACAATATTTTGGTGAGATAAAATATGATGAAGTGAAATAAAATAGGATAAAGTGAGATAAATATTAATAAAATAACAGAATTTGCAGTGGGTGTTCGTGGTATAAACGCCGAAGTTTGCGGTAGGAACACCCGCGTTTTTTCTTGGCTACCGCGAATTACCTAGGCTCGCGCGTCCTTACTACAGACGCGCGATGGATGTTCCGACTCAATGTTCAAAGCAACAGATTTGTTGATTTGAACATCCATTTTTCATGTTTGTTCATTCCATAGTGGGAGCCAAATGAATAAACTCTGAGTTTGTTCATTCCATTGGAACTGCTCTAAGACAATAAAGCTGACTAGCTAAAAACAGCAAAGCTGCAAAGGTGACATAGAAGGGGTAGGGCTGATCATGATTTCGGTTTTCCGCCGGAACCGGACCGGACCAGAATGATAAGGAAGATACCGAACCAAACCATTTACTAATGGATTGGTTGTGGTAAAAAAATTGAAAACCGACATTACTGGTTCGGTTTTGGTTTGACCTAAAAACCGAACCAAAAACCAATGAAAAACCAATAAGTATAGGCCGTTGATTAAAATAGATAGATTTAATCTACCCCGTCCATCTCACACTTTGAATATGGAATTTGGAACATGCAGAACTTGGAGTTTATGTATTTTGAATCTGTAATGTTTATGTTTTGAACTATGCTTATAAACTTGAGTTATGAACTACACTTGTATGTTAATTAAATTCTGCAGGTAGGTTAAAAACATTCAACTTTGTTATCTCTTTTAAAGATTTGAAATGTCAGTTTCAGAAAACTGACATACAGTCGGTTTTCCATTAACCCAGTGGAACAAAATGAAACCGGTTAAAACCATTTAGAAACCGAACCAATGATTAATGGATTGGTTTGGTTTAGATTTTTAAAAACCGATAATATTGATTTCGGTTTTGGTTTGACTAGAAACCGAGCCAAAACCGACTATTAAAACCTAAGAAGGGGCCTTCATTACTCCCATGAGGAATAAAATGGACTAACGGCGGCCACCAAAATCCAGTTCTTTCTTTCAAGAGAAGGTTAAGCAAGTCAATGCTTTCATCCTCAATTTCAAAACAGCCATCATCATGCATATGGAATGTCTCACATACAGTTATTTTTCAGAAGTCACGTACGTTGGTTTGAGTCTCACATACAAGCCTAATGGAATGTCTATGAAGTTGTAATTGCATTCATTTTTCTAGGTTTTTGCATGTCATACTCGTTTTCTTGACTATACATGACAACCAATTATGGCCAGAGAAAACAGCTACCGCGACCGTTTGGGTTTCTACTTTCTACTAAAAGGTAAAGATCTGTTTGTTTGACAAAACTAATCAAATTTTCGGAACTTGAGAGTCAGCTTCTAGAGAAAACTTGACTTTTCTGCTTACTTATCGTAGTACCTAATCTTTATGAGTGGCTAATTTTGAGAGTCCAGTAGAAGTTTGTTTTTAAGTAAATCCATATTTACACTGTTTGAATTAATATTATCTTTACAAACTTTTGTAAATAAATGTTCTATGATACACATGCAAGTCGCACAGGGTCACTTCATTTTAAATTCAGCATCTTAGTTAGAGATTTGCCAGATAATTTTATGGAATTTTTTTTCTTTGACATGGAATTTTCTTTCTATTATAAAATATTAGGGCTTAACCCGTGCCGTAACGGTACGGGCATAATTTTTATGGACAATGGGTCATTTGTCCAAATATTTTTAAAACATGGTTCTAATGGACAAGTAAAAATTATTACGGGTGAAATGAAAAAAAATAGCAAGGATAAAACTGGATTCATCCTGACTTAAACTTAAAAAATATGAATTATCTCTTCTCTAGTCTGGTGGATCTTTCTTTTCTTTTATCTTTTCTTAGCAAAAAAAAAAAAAAACTTAAAAAATAGTGAGGATGAAACTGGATGCATCCTGATGTAAATTAAAAAATAAGAAAAGTATTTGAAAATGGGTAGGATGAAACTGTTTACATCCTGACTATTTTAACATTTTTGTCCATTTAAACAGTATCAAAACCTAGATGTATTTTTCACCCAGAAATTATTGATTTTGGTCGTTTTAACCAATTTTGTGTAACTTTTACGCAGTTATGCATTTTTCGACATATAAATATTAAATATAATATGTATGAATATCATATTTACCTTTTTTCTCATTACAAAAGTAAAGGACGACCCTATAGATATTTTTATTCTTCACTTCACAAATCCTTTCAAACATTTTCCGCCTTGGCATTCTCCTGTACCATGCCTCTCCTTTCTTGAGTTGTATCCTCAAGCCAGCAATGAAATTATATCGAAATTATTTTTTACATATTTTGTCCCCCAAAAAACGTTATTTGATATGTTTTTTATTTTATAAAGCTATCTTATCGATCCTTTGAATGGTATTACTTTTCCGCGCCTTCCTTATTTTAGTGAACGATGTTAGGACTTTCATGGACAAAAAGAACCTACTATAGGACCGACCAAATATTACCGATGATGTCCCTACTTGACCACCTTGGGATAAGAGGTGTGCGGTTTTAATCTAAAAGGCCTCGTTACTACATAAGGATCCCAAGCTTATTAAGATCCACATGTGCTCTTCTTTCTTCCATGTTGGACTATCCCTATATATACTTTTGTGGTTTATCGCGCCACATACTTCAACAATCTCCACCTTGGGGAGATTAAACCACTTCACCAGTCCAATCAGACTCCACCATATGATTACCATCTGTATATGCTACCCATCGATCATGATTACTGTCACTATGCGCCCTAGAATCCTACTCCACCTTGAGTTAATGAGAAGGAAAGCACTAACCCCACCTTGAGCATTTCCTTGCCCACCTGGAACCATGCTTCACAGTTAATATGTGAGACACTAACTCCACCTTGAGCGCCAGTTCAACCTTGGGCATTGCCTTGCTAATCTAGAAACCTGATCCACCTGAGTTAATGGGTGAGATACTAAATCCACCTTGAACGCCAGTTCAACTTTAGGCCTTACCTTCTCCACCTTGAGTCTAATTCCACTTGAACCCTAAACCGGGTGACATCACAACCACTTTAACGTTCGGATAGTAGCCCCAACCATGGGCTCTGATACCAATTTTTAGAATTTTCACAGACCATCATACACTACTCAGGGACCGACCACATAATCCTGAACCCCACTTGACTACCTTGGGATAAGGTGTGGGGTTTTTAACTAAAATACCTCGGTGATGTGTATAGAGATGCCCAAGATTATTAAGCTCCACATGTATTCCTCTTTATTCCATGAGGGACTATCCCTAGATATACATATGTGGTTTATCCTGCCACATACTCCAACAACCGAGTGGAACCAAAACATTAAACTATGTAAGTTGTAACAAATTACAATACCTGAACTCATTGTCTCAAGAATAATCGTGTAGATATTAACAGTGTTCGGATCCTTGTTGCTTTTCCCCCTTTAAGAATAGTCTGGAAAGAGTAAAACTCAGAATTACTCAACAGTACATATCGTATTGTGTGTTCTTACCATTTCAATGACATAATGAAAAGCTAATTCATTCACTTAAGGTATTATACTTTAAAATGTTAAGTCATTTGCGATGCCAACCATTTTACTAACACACGATGTAGTTCAGTTTTTCAAAATTCCCATATATAGTATTCATGTAATTCAATTCGACAAAAAGAGTTCACCGAATGGAATACATGTAATGGCTTCCTTTCGTAACGTTGTGGCCTTTTCAACGTAGTTGGATCCAGAGTTGGTAAAAATCACTAAATTTATGTTTTTTCAGGAGGAGTAATCTAGGGATGGGATACCTCCCAGAAAACTGCTGATGGATGACCGCATCAATGTCAGTTGAAAATCCACACTATCGGATAACCACATGACTAAGTGGGGACAGTGTCGGAGGATCAGGTCCTTACAAATGGTATTAGAGTCGACCACGGGTTACCCGTCGATGGTGAAAGAGTATTCTTGACGGATTGTGTCGGGAAAGGGTCTCATGAGTGAGAAAAAATATCAGAGTCTAGGATTGAACATATTCCTGAACCAAGGACGGCTCCAAATTAAGTTGGTGGTATTATAATACTCCAACTCGGCAGGTAGGATCCGTCAAATGAAATATAGGTAATGGTTTGTGCATTCCTAACACCGAGACCTTTTCAAAATAATTGGATTCATAGTTGTTGAAGATCGTTATAGCTAAACATGCTCGGTATTGAGTAATCCTAGGATGGGTGACCTCCCGAGAAGCTGCTGATGGACGACAGCAACGGTCTGAAAACCCCATATTGTCAGATGACTGCAGTGACTAAGCAGGGACATTATCGGTAGAAGGTCAGGCCATTACATTCTACGACATTACGCTTCCAAATGTGAGGTTATTCGTTGCATAAAAATAATAAAACCATGATTAGTTAGTAAGTCAAATCGCTAAGTACTTAACCTAATAACAATAATCTCTATTAACAATAAACTCTGTTATCCATCATCAGTAAATAAAAATAATGTTAAATCATTTATAAAGAAATACGTGAGACGATGCGAAATTATCCACTGGGCACCAATACTTGCCACCGTCGCTATGGTCCACTTATATAATTGTTAGCCAATCTAACAAAGTTTGGTACTGATTTTTTTTCTTTAAAAAAAAGAAGTATTTTGAAAACATATTTGTAGCAATATTTTTTCATCATAGTGTTTGGTAATTAAAGATTTCATAAAGTGTTTTTTTTATGCAAAACACTTCCAAAATCTATCAATTTTAAAAGTGAGGGAGAATGAGCTTTTAAAAACTTCAAAAACAAATACTACGGTTCACCCTAATTTCATATTTTATTTTCCAATTCTATCCCATCTTTTTGTATAACTGATAATAAAATTATCCTTGAATCTATATATGATCACACCAATTTTTATTCGTTATATTTTATTCTTTAAAGATAATTATTTTTTATTTTCAAACTACATTTTATGTTATACCGTATCACTGAAACATACTTTTATTTATCAACAATAAATATTAAGGAATTATTGATTTTTAAAAATTGGTTAAGAAAAATAATACTTTTCAGTAATAATACTCATTAGTAAATTTACTTATTTTATGCACAATAAAATAAAATAAACAATTTTCAGATATATGGTTGTTTTTGTCATTTTCTCAGTAACTATAACTGAACCTGATATTTTCTCAGACACAATTTGATCATTTTTTAAAATAGTTTAAGCTTTAGTTTATAATTTCCAACCATTCAATTGTTTTTTTTTTAACATAGCTCGGCACAATAACGTACATCGACAACCATTCAATTGCTTTTTTTACATAACTCAGCACAGTAACGAACATCGGAAAAGCACTTTTGTAAAGCTTGCAACAATACCAAACTAATACTCAGTATTTACTAATAAAAATATATTTATTATCATCATTAGTAGAATAATTTATATATTATCATTTTTAGTTTCACATTTAATAAAATATTATCATGGAAAACTAATATAGTATTTATTATGAAGATGAATAATTTATATATTATCATTTAATAAAATATTATCATGACAAATTAATAGAGTATCTATTATGAAGAATTATGAAACCTTAATGACATGATAAATTTTATCCGTTAGATGCATTTCTAATGCCAATCACAACCATCACTTATGACAAACAATTACATTCCTAGATTTATTTCTTGTGAGGACAAATCCGAACCACCACTTACACAGGCAAACTTAGCCATTTATACTCTTGATAAATTATTTTTATTCTGTGAAGAAACTACTCCCCATTTTGGCGCTCGTTCTGTGAAGAAATTATTGTTTCAACCATACCATGATGGCATGATAAGTTGGCCTTAGTAGTCTCACTGAGAGAATAAATTTCAACTCAAAGGTCTTCATCCTAGAAATTCCTGATTTGTTCAAATAAATAATAGTATGTGTGATTTTCATCTCTATTTTCAATTTGCCTAAGCAAACAAATTGGGTTGGTGAAGATTTTCATAGTCAGCCCCAATAGTAAGAACATCTATTATCATATTAGTCGTGTCTCGCATACAAATACATATTTTAAATATACATTGATAATTGGTAGAAGAAACCACAAAATCTTTGATAGAAAAAATAAAAAGTGGGATTTTCTACGTGAGTATATATATAGGGATCAAAACCACTGAACTTAGAACTACTCAGTACTCTCAGCTTTCTATCATCTCTTCATTTGCAGTTATGGGAATCATACCTCCTACAACTGACCCAGTTATGGTTTATGCAGCTTTCTGTTTAGCAGTAGCAACTTTTGTTCTTCTTCTAATCCGAAATCGATCAAAGGTTACATCTTCGACTAGCCGTTTACCACCCGGTCCACCAGGATGGCCGATTATCGGGAACATCTTGGATCTTGGTATGGCACCTCATGCAAGTTTAGCAAAGTTGCAAACCAAATATGGACCACTTATTTGGTTGCGTTTAGGTTTCGTTAACACTCTTGTTATTTCTTCCGCCGAAGGCGCCTTGGAAATGTTCAAAAACCATGATAATACTTTCTGCAACAGGTACTTGAATGAAGCTTTGAAAATATGTGAGAATTATAATGGTACGATTACACTTGGTCCTTACGGACCGTATTGGCGTATGTTGAGACGTATTTGTACGACAGAGCTTTTCTCTCGGAAACGTATACTGGACACAGCTCCTCTTCGTCGGAGATGTGTTGATAAGCTGATAGCATGTATATCTGAAGAAGCAAAAGAAACCGGTAACAGTGTGGAGATTGCGCGTTTCGTTTTTGCTACTTCGTTTAATTTGATCTCAAACCTTATGATCTCTAAGGATCTTTTAGATCCTAAGTCTACCAAGTGAAATCATTTCTTCGATGTTACTTCTGATTTAGTAGAGCTTGCAGCAAGGCCTAATATTGCTGATTTCTTCCCTACGTTGAGACCCATTGATCCACAAGGTTTGAAGAAGAAGATGGAAAATAAAATGTTGGAAGTTCTTGAAGTTGTTGGTAGTTTTGTTAAGGAACGTAGATGCATGAGTGAAAAAGAACGAAAGAACAAAGACAAAGATTTCTTGGATGTGTTGCTGGAATTTGAAGGGAATGGCAAAGACGAACCAACCAAAATTTCAGACACCAATCTCAATATTTTCATACTTGTGAGCACACAAACTCTTAATTATGTGTTCTATATGCACGTATATATATTTTTACTTAGTTAGCAGATTGGTTAATATTTTAGCTCACTAATCAGATTAATTTGCTGTAAATCCATGCAGGAGTTATTCATGGGAGCTACAGAGACAACAAACAGTACTGTAGAATGGGCGATGACGGAACTACTCACTAATCCAACAACAATGAAAAAAGTTCGAGATGAGATTACTCAAGTTGTTGGACACAAAAGGAGTTTTGAAGAGAGTGATATCGATAATCTACCCTATCTACGAGCAGTGATCAAAGAAACGCTGAGGTTACACCCACCAATCCCGTTACTGGTACCTCGCAGCGTGATTAAAGATACTGAACTGATGGGGTATATCATACCACAAGGAACTCAAGTGTTCGTAAACGTTTGGGGACTCGGAAGAGACCCAGCTTCCTGGGATGCACCATTGGCGTTCAAACCAGAACGGTTCTTAGATTCCACCGTTGATTACCGTGGGCAAAATTTCGAGTTCTTACCATTTGGAGCTGGCCGACGTATTTGTCCCGGGCTTCCTCTGGGTAACCAAATGCTTCACCTTGTCCTAGGATCATTGATCCAATCTTTTGAATGGTCCCTAGAGGATGGTGTTACTCCTGAAACCTTGGACAAGAGTGATAAAATGGGTATGTCACTGAGGAAGGCATTCTTGTTGAAGGCAGTACCTAAACCTGTATGTCTTTAAGCTTCGCCAAATAATTTGAAAAGCTAGATGGCCACAAGAGCCTAATATGTTTGTTTTCTTCTTCAGTTTTTCTTTCTTTTTCCATTAGTCTGTACTTTTTAGTTTGAAGTTAAATGTTGCAAGTTCTAAAAATCCGTGACTTGTAATCATGTAGCTAGATTGATGATCAGTTGATCACCATATATAAATCTTATTTGTATATACCGACTAAATTCCACAGTGTTTGACCAAGTTACAACTGTTGACTAAATTCCAAGAACTGTATGTCTATCAATCTGGGAAGCATGGACACTGACACGGGACACGGACACGACACGGACACAGGGGCCGGTAAAAATCTAACATCATCAGCACGCGGACACGTCTATATATACGTTAATAAAATGGTTTTTATATACTAAGATCATAGTGTTATCGTATATCAAATACATTAATCACACAAATACATGAAAAAAACTCAATTATGCCGTTAGGTTAGCTCACATATAGAAAATTAACTATTATACTGATTTCCTTGACACACTAGGTTACCAAACTGCTAAAATGGAGTATATATTTCTATACGTGTGTCTGTCGCGCGTCTGACGCGGACACGACGCCAATACTGATATGTCGGTGCTTCCCTGGTATCAATGTATACTTCGCAATTCTAAATTGAAAGTTAAAATTGTGTAGCAACTGCTTATAAATTGTCACATAGACTATCAAATGATGTTCAATTTTGTTTTAAGAAATCTGAAGATAATTTATACATAATCACACTCAAAAGGAGAGGGACATAAGGTTGTTTTTTTTTTGTAAGTTAAAATTCATTCAAAAGAGCTAACCTGGGGGTAGCAACCATTACATCCGAAGGAGTAGAGTCATCTAATGTAAAAGTATGCTTGACATTTGATACATCGACTTCCAAAGCTTCAATGATACAAAAAAGGTGGAGTGTTTTCCCAATTACAAATTTTTTGCAGAGTCTTAGTTTCCTTTGCTACAAGGTCTGCTGGATTGTTGGAAGTTCTTGGAACAAAGAAAAAACCTAAAATAGTTGGACATAAACTAATTTCATACTATGTTGCTTCCCTAATGGTTTGATGTTGCCATTGTATAGAAGAAGGAATTCCATTCAGATAATCAAAGATATTTTTGCAGTCTCCTTCAATGCGAATATGCCTTTTTCTCTCGCCCATTTAGCTGCTTGAAGAAATCCTATTGCCTCTGCCTCTTCTGAAGATAATGTTGTGAAGGGTCCTGCTTGTCCTTGCTCAAATGTTCTTGTATTATTACACAAGATTATAACATATCCTGCTGGACTATCAGTAGATAACCAAGCAGCGTCAAAGTTAATTTTGTATTGTGAACTATTCGGTAATCCCCAACTTATGTTAGAACGTTTCATGTGAATAGAAGCTCTAGTATGAATCTTGTATCTATCAGTATTCCAGTAATGAACATGTCTTTGTATTTCTAGGGCTAGTTGAAGACTAGTTTTATAGTTTTTCTCAAACACTCTGTCACATCTTTCTTTCTAAATAAACCAGATTTTTGTCATGATGGTTTCTATAGGTAAAATTTTGTTTGGTTTCCATCCATATTGCAAATTTAGAGGGTTAGGTTAAGAGCCCAAATTGATTTGGCAAAAGGGCAGTGGACAAACAATGTTCTAAGGATTCATCAGTATCACAACCCAATGGACATTTTGGAGAGATGTCTTTCATAAATTTGGATAGTTTGAGGTTTGTAGAAACAACATCTTGTAGGCATTTCCAAGTAAATATTTTAATTCTTTGAGACAGGTTTATTGCCCACAAATCTTTCTAGAAATTATCAGCCATTCCTAGGTTATGGGTATTAATGGTATTTTCTGTCAGTTTTTGATACGTGGATTTAACTGAGAATTCTCCTGATGTAGTTAGAAGGAATCTAAGCTTATCTGGTTTTGGTACTGCCTTATTATCTAAGGCTATTATGATATTACATATTTTTCTTGTTATATTAGAAGAAAAAATAGAATGAATTAATTAAAGTAATGTTCCACTTTTTGGTGGTAGGATCTATAAGATCTGTCACAAGTGTTAAATGTGAGTTAGTTGTGTTTCTTAGTTGGTTCAGATTTAGTTCTAGGTTTGGTATCCATCTGTCTTCCCATATGTTAATGCTGAGTCCATCACCCACTTCCCATGTATTGTTTTGTTCAATTAGTGTTATCTCTTTACTAAAACATTTCCATATCCAGGAACCGGTAGAGTTTGGTTTTGATATCAAGGCTGAGGTTTTCTTGAAGAATTTGGGTTTTAGTTGAGAAACCCGTAAGGCAGTAGGTTCAGTTAGTAATCTCCAAGCTAATTTGGCTATCATTGCTAGATTGAATTTGTGAGTATTTCTAAATCCTAATCCACCTTTACTAAGAGGTTTACAAAGGAAGTCATAAGATTCAGGATAATATCCTTTTTTGTCTGATTCCTTCCCCCACCAGAAGTCCCTTCGAAGGGCATCAATTGTTAGTGTAATTTTTTTAGGAATTACAAAGCAACCCATCTGATAGGTAGCCATATTGGCTAGCACTTCCTTGTTGAGAACCCTCTTACTAGATTGAGCTAGATGTTTTTCTTTCCATCCTTGTACCTTATGCTCCATCTTTTCTATTATACTTTCAAAAAGTTTAATTTTTGATTTGTCAATAAAAAGAGGGGCACCTAAATTGTGTTAGAGCATAACTCGGTTGAACTCACCAAGCGTTGGTATATCAAGTTTGGTTATCATATTTTAGTGTGTCAACTTCGTCTAGGTTAGACTAGAAAGTCTAGGAATTTTGAGACATACAAATATTACTCCGAAGATCTGAAGAATGTGAAGAAGTAGCGAACTACAACGACGACATCATCCTTCCACTTGAGGTTAGTAATATTGACTTGAACTGTTTCATTACTAACGTATCTTTCAAGTTGTGTTATATTGAAAACATAACTGCGAATCTGTATATACTGTACATATTGTATAATAATATAGTGATGTGACATGGTCATATTTTTATGATCATAGTATAAGGGAATTAGACTACAAAGTATAACGCTTATCTTTTGAACTTCGTAGATATGACATCGACATAATCTTGTATATACTGTTATGATTATGTGAATGGGTTATGGTGAAGATTTCATCCTAGGAAACAATGTTTTACATTTGTTTAAAGAAGTACATTCATGAACTTGTTTCGTGAATCGAAAGGGAAACCATTAGGCTTATTGGTCCGGCTATTCATTGAAAATCTTTGGATGACCAATATGTGTGAGTTGGTAGAACCGATCTTAACTTAGGTTATGTATCTTGGTATAACTAATCACAATGACTGACTTATGATTTGGTATGACTGGTTTTTATTAATTAGTGTAACCGATCCTAAGTAATCACCATGTGATGGTATGATTGATCCTTGTAATTGGAATGACCGATCCTAGTAATTGGTGTGACCGATCATGAGTATGTGTAACCGATTCTTGTAATTGGTGTAACTGGTCCTGGTAATTGGTGTGACCGATCACAAGAAATACCATGTGAATACGGAACCGATCCTTGTAACTGGTGTAACTGATCCTAGTGACTGGTGTGGCCGATCACAAGTATTTCCATAACTTGGTTTAACCGATCCTAGTGATTGGTGGAACCAATTGAACCCATGTATGTGATTTGGTATTTGATCAATCACATAGTAGTCTTGGAATACATGTGAACCAATTCTAAACTTGTTTGGAAGTGTGGTATAAACGATTCCAAGAATGCAAATCCATGTGTTTATGGGTAAAATTTGATTCTACTGTTTTTGGTAATTTTGGGTGTGTTGATGAGAAAGGAGTTCAAGCCCTAAACAAATGCACTGCACGGGAATGCTTTTAGGTTCGAGAAATCAATCTGTAAGACTCTGGCCTAAACCAAGAAATGGCCGTTGCAAATTCAATTCGGTCACAAGGTGAAGGAGAATGGTTGACCTTAGGGAGGGAAGCGGAGAAGGTGTTTGAGATTGTGACTTGTATCAGAATGTTGAACTGGCTTGCACAATGTAAGCTATCAGTTCTTGGTGTTCTTGGTGTTGAAAACCTATTTATACAAGTCATTTGAGCGCAACCCTGATCTCGTAGGAAATGAAGAAAGTTAAGTGGTGGAGTAATGGAGTTGTGTAAGAGGTGGTGAACATTGCGTGATCACACCTTCATCCACTACTCCATCATTGTTAACCGTACGTCTTTTCCTAACACGTTCTCGTAATGAGCGCGTTGCACGCTGTAAACCGCCAGACCAATACCCCAGTAAGCATCCCCCAGTTTGTGACATGTTTGATGTGTCGAGTGAGTGGGTCAAGTCGTGGGACCTGCCACTGAGAATAGCATGGTGCTATTAGGTGAAACAATTAATTTGTTCATGAGGCCAAAATAAAATATATATGTATTCGACGCATGTGTTGATGGTGGATTTTAGTTCAGGGCTAAAATTGTAAAACCAAATTTATGCGTTGACATCCTGCAAAGGATAAAGCCACTGATAAGTGATGAAAACTTCTTCACTTTACTAATTCACCTAGAATGGAGCATGTGGCAACAATCCCACCATTTTGTGAATTAAATACACAAAATCCATCCAAGTTGGAGCATGTAGCAACAATCCCATATACCCTGTGAATTTATAGCATTATTAATTAATGCGCGATTAGCCTTTTATTTCCTGTGATGTTCCCGCAGAACTCTCATTATTGGTGCGGCATGACGACTGAGTGTTTCTCTCAGCAGAGTAACACGAATCTCCAAGTGTCAATAATGAGGCATGCACGAAATACCCGTATAGGCCACAAATCTTGGTGTGTTATACTAGCCCGATTGAGCCTACATCTCTCGGTGTGTTATATTAGCCCGATTGAGCCTACATCTCTCGGTGTGTTATACTAGACCGATTGAGCATATTTGGATCTGGACTGTCCATATCAGTCTCAGAAACATCACGACCACGCAAGTTGGCCGCATAATTTAACCAGCCTAGACGATCCTCAGCAGGAGAAGGCTACCACCGGAATGGCCACCAGCGGGCCCGCTTATGCCATGGTCAGTCGAATACCTACTATGCCTCCCAAACTACCACCGAATACCAGCCTGAAGTTGGATGTCCAGGCTGGTATGGAGCGTCTTTGAGGAGCCGTACGAATAAAGGCCGCCTACGGCAGTCTCAAATTCATCGCGTCCGTCAAACTTCACTGGCATGGTTGGACGGCGTGGATCGTCCCATGGCCGGTTGGACAAGTGTTGTCCTGCACACCGGCGGACCCCCTTCACGGCTGCATAATCGATCCTCCCCTAACCTAGCCACATAATCACGTACGGTTGTCTGAAGTTCGGCCGGCGTGAGGTTTAAAGGGTCGTAGGAAATTCCACTAAAGGTCTCAAATTGATCACGACCATCCAACTTCACCGGCATGATTGGATGGCTTAGATCGGACCCATAAACCTCAGGAAAGTATTGGCATGTTCACCACCGGCCCAATGTGGGCCCCACATGGTCGGCCTCCCCAAAGAGAAGCGTGGCTTGCCAATTCGTCCAGATAAAGTAGCGTGGACATGAAACCCTAATTAGGGTTTACGACTCATCACATGTGTCGCAAATCAGTCACAACCATCCATCTTCGCAGGCATAGATGGAGGGTGTAGATGTAGATTCAAAGGGTCCCAAGCATGTCAATATAATCATTGTGGGCCCGTCTACATGTGTTACCAATCGGCCAAGACCGATCATGGATAGGGCCTCGATTCGTGCGCCCAAACTAGGCATGGTTGTGCGGTTCCAATTGCAAACTGATCTCGACCACTCAACTTCGCTGGACAAATTGAGTGGCTTAGACCGCATCTCCATGTGACAGTGAGGTACGGACGTGTATACCGGCATGCCGTCTACATGCATGACCGATTGGTCTTGCCAAAAACGTGTCCCATGCTTGGATTTGACCAAGTTAAAGGTTGGTGTTTGAGCACCTCCTAAACCCTAATCCAACGGTCGCAGATGTGGGTCGCAAAGTCATCTCGTCCGTCCAACTTCGCCAGCTTGGACGGACAGTCTAAGACAGGAGTTAAGCAACCAGTGAGGCATCACCACGATCACCGTCCACCATTCTTCCACACAGAGTGATCGTCCAAGTCAGGGCTTACCTGTACAGCCTCCAAACGATCACTCGAAGATGGTCGGACGTGATGCTATTTTAAGACGCTTAATCATGACTTACTCCGTTAAGCCTTAAAATTGCGATGCTTCATACGTGTTGAATATATCCGATGCATTACATGCATAGAATACACACGATTTCATAAATATCGACTTCCTAAATAACTTAGTTATATAATCTACCATCACATGCTACTTTCTGTGGGTCCCACGATCCACACACTCGAGACATTTCATGTCACAAACTGGGGGATACTTACTGGGGTATTGGTCTGGCGGTTCACAGCGTGCAACGCACAACGCGACATCATAAGAACGTGTCAGGAATACATGGACGGTTAGTGATGATGGGAGAAGTGGGAAAGACTAGTCGTGTGACACTAACACACACAACTCCACTACTCCATCACTCAACTTCCTCCACTTCCCATGAGAGACGTGGGTAAGGGTCAATGACTTGTATAAATAGGTTATCCTCCCTATTTCCAAAACAAGACGACAAGACAGAAGTCAAGTGTTGATACAACGTATCCCAACACCAGAACTGATAGCTTATATTCTGCAAGCCAGTTCAGCTTTCTGATACAAGTCATACACATCCAATACCTTCACAATCTCAACACCTTCTTCGCTTCCCTCCCTAAGATCAATCCCATCTCCTTCACTTTGTGACCGAAGCAAGTCTGGAACGACCATTTCTTGGTTTAGGCTAGAATTGTACAGATTGATTTCTCGAATCAAAAGCACTCCCGTGCAGTGCATTTGTTTAGGGTTTAGATTCATTTCTCATCCACACACCCCAAATTACCAAAACCGGCAGAAATAGTTTTCACCCATAAACAGTATATTAGAGCAGCTCAAATTAATCGATGCGTATGAAGCATATTTGTTTTTGAGCTTGATTGAATAAGTCGCGAATAAGCGTCTTAAAAGTGGAAGTGTGATCGACCACCTTTGGGTGATCGTTTGGTATCTCTAGGGGCCCGCCATTAATTGGTCGATCGCCTTATGTGGAAGAAAGATGGACGGTCTTCAAAATGTTGCTTTTCTTGTTTTCTAAAAATAGATCTATACCATCCAATTGGGATGGCGAAGTTGGATGATTGTGATTGATTTGCGGCAGTTTCATACTGCCGTTGACGCAACTTTAGGGTTTAGAGAGCCGACGTGCCCTACACAAAAACCAATCCAATCTTTATCCTGGTAATGTGCATCGAACTCCTCTTGAGAGTTTCTTTATCTGTCACCATCTAGTGCTTACCCCGCAACAATGTCACTGTTACATGCTAAGCAGGGGACTTAATGTTGATGGTGGTTTTTAGTTCGGGGTCAAAATTGTAAAACCCTGCATTTAATGTGCTTTCATCCTACAAAGGAATGAAGGCCACTTGAAAGTAATGAGTGCTCAAACCTATTTCTTTACGCATGTGCTGAACAACTCAGTATATGTACGAAATTCATTCAGAATGGTGCGCATAGTAACAATCCCAAATATTCTGTGAATTCTATTTTATGCCAGCATTATTAATTAATGCCTGATTTGCCTGGTATTTTCTTGTGCTATATTCCCAACCAAACTCTCATTATTGACATGACATAACGATGAAGTGTTCACTCTCAGCAGAGTAGCATGAATCTCCCGAACTGCCAGTATTGAGATCTGCGTGAAAAATACCCACACGGGCTGCATCACTCTCTGGCAAAGAGATCAATGCGTTCACTTTTAAGTAAAGTTAGTGTGATCAAATGCACATTAATTTCTTAAAGAAAATCTAGACTGTTAATGTCAGTCTCAGAAACGACAACGACCACACAACTTGGCCGCACAAATTAACAAGCATAGCTTACTCCTAGCAGGACTAAGCAACCACCGGCGGGCCCACCAGTCCTCTAGTTAATTGACCACCATGTTTCTCATTCACAAGCATTTCAAACGCTAACCAAAACATAAGTGATTGTGCTGCACAAAACCAAGCTCGAACGAGCTACAACCGTAAAAAACGGTCTCAAAAGACATCATATCCGTCCAACTTTACCAGCCTAGTTGGACGGCTTGGATCTTCCTATGAACGATTAGGGGAATACCGGCATATTCATTGGCATCCCAATTTTCCCCTCTGTCAATCGACTTGCCTACGGCAAGCCTATAAGGCGCACAACCGATTGCTCAAACTTAAGCGAACACGCTGTATTCAAAAACCTAATTCAGGTCGTGGCAGTACACAACTGTCGCAAATCGATCGTGTCCGTCCAACTTCGCCAACCTAGTTGGAAGGCTTAGATCACACTTCAAGTGATCAAATAGGTGTCAATGTGTTCACTGTCGGACCAAGCTCTCTCTTGGTCGATCGACATGTTCACAACAAGACCAGAAAGCATTAAAACGTTTACTCAAGGTAGCGTGAACACGCTGTTTTGAGAAACCCTAAAACCATTTTGTGGCATTGAACAACTGCCGCAAATCAATCATGGTTGTCCATTCTCGTCGGCCTAGTTAGACGGCAACGAGATTGTAACACGTTCACCGTCGACCCAACTTCATTGTCGGTCGATCGACTTGCTCATAGAAAGCTTGGAAAGGATAGAATCGCTCACCCAAAGTAGGATGAACGCGCATTTGCTTTTGCGGCCGCATGTTACTGCCGCAAATCGATCATAACCATCCATGTTCGCCAGCCTATTCGAATGGCTTAGATTTAATCTTAAACGACCCCGAAGATGTCAACGTGATCACTGTGGGCCCACCTTTACATGTGATTGATAGGCCTACGCAAACTATGGCTCAACGCCTCGAAACGCACGCCCAAAGAGGGTGGGCCACACGTTTCCTTTCAGCGCGGTTATCTTTTTCAGATAGATAGGTGTCTACTTGATTGTTATCCCGTATCTGGAGCCTTTATAAACGGTGAGTGGAGACTCCTTTTCTTCCTTGGGTCCTGCTAATTTGCGGAATATAAAGAAGACGTTGGACCCTTTCTCCCAGCACAAGATTGCCTCTCTTCGTCGTTCCAGGTATTGTTTCATGCTCATCATGTATTTTGATTTTACAATCGATGATGATCTTTTCTTCTGTCATTAATCACGATACCCCTTTTGTAGTATATATGATGGGATCTACTGGTGATGATTACTCTTTCACTTCTCCAGAGAAGAGCTTTGAATTTGACAGACCCGAGGCTGGTGCGTTTGAGGAGGTGAAGGCTAAAATAGGTCCTCTGTTTCGCGAAGCTGATCGTGCCATACAAGGTTGTCTCTTCTGCACCTACACCTTGTTCGGGAGCGCGTCCAGACTTTCTTAACTTCAATCGACATGGAGGAGGGATGGAGGCGCGATGAAGCGTTTAAACTGTCGAGCGCGAGAGCTGAAAGGTTTGCAGCTCGGCTAAAGCGGCGAAGAATCGAGCATGAGCGTCCTTCGAGTGAAAAA
Organism: Papaver somniferum; assembly: GCF_003573695.1. Lineage (NCBI taxonomy): Eukaryota > Viridiplantae > Streptophyta > Magnoliopsida > Ranunculales > Papaveraceae > Papaver > Papaver somniferum. The sequence continues at coordinate 134,626,758 of NC_039359.1, forward strand.
AATATGATTATCCTGTCCGCGACGGAATTGTCATCCTCGATTCTGACATGGACGAACCAAAGCATCCTCAGAAAGTTGTTTGGACCGTTCATGAGAGAGAGATCAAAGTAGTTTTCGTGAAAGGTATTGAAGCGACCGTCAGAGGGAAAGATGACGCGGTTGCTGAGGAGATCATGATAGCTGCATCTGGAGAAGATGTTGGAGCATCTTCCAAGGATGAAGATGTTGAAGTGGCTTCCAAGGACGCGTCTTCCGGAAGGAATATTGAAGTGGCCGTTGAGGAAGGCGTCGAAGCGGCGTCAAGAGGGGAGGTCGACGTGGCTTCTCCGGAGAATGCAGTACTGTCTTGTGATGACGGCGTTGTAGCAGTTTCCCACAATTCCTGTGAAGCTACTATTGATCCTTCCGACGATTAGATTTCCCTTTGTTGCTTTTATTCTTGTTGAATGCTTTCACAGTTTGTAAACATTCATTTTTATGCTCAGCGGTGACTGAGTTTAGGTTTAACTAAACAGTGGTCCTTCTATTCACATTATCTTGAGATCCAATTGTGATCCTCTACAGGATCATAATAGAATTTCTTATTTCATCAATTCACGTATATAACCCGTGATGCGTTTTATGTGTACTATCTTCGTGATGATTGTCCATGATTTCAAACAACGAAGAACTATGCGATAATGGAAACCACGAACCTGTTTTCCAGTTGGCAGAGTTTCGCAAATATTATTGCAGTGATGCTGCTTCACTGTTGGAGTAGATCGTTCCCTCTGATTACCCACACGAATCCCCTTTGCCTTTTCTCCCTGTACGTATTTCCTCCTATGTTTCTAGAAATATATAGGATGTTTCTTTTAGGGTTTTGTATTTCTGGTTTGAACTGATGGGTAATGAGGGTTTTAGGTTTTCTCACGACTTTGTGTCATGGTTCGGGGGTAAAGAGGTTTCTAAAAGGAAATAATATTTCGATTAATAATGAAACCCTAATTATGAATGCAAACAGTGCAATCATTTTGGAGGAATTACAAATATTGCATGAAAAAGGGGAAATTGCTGAAGGAAATACTAAAGAGAACGCTGGAGGAAAAGATAGCACAACGTTTTAGGTATGGAGAACCCGGAGGAAATGGTAGCACGCGTTTTAGGTATAGTAGGGTTCAATCCGTCGTGAGTGAATCGTCACGCCTTCCAGTTTGTCAGCATTGATGAGCTAACAGTAACCGCCTAAGTTAACATCTGCCACCAGGTATGGCTTATCTTCCTTTTATGTAGGTGAATCAGGCTGAGCGGTTATTTTCAATGTCATATTCCCAACTTGAAACACAGTCGCCTTCATTACCAAATCTCCAATTTGAAATGGGTTTGGGGGTTGTATGGCTACTTGATCCTTGGTCTTTCCTTCTTTGACCGAGACAACTTCTAAACTTTTAACAAAGCGTTTAAAAGGACCAGCGTCCCATTCACATCTCCTAGTGGCGGATGGGTTGTTGATTGGAGTGAGTCCCCGAGCCTTATCAGAAGGAGAAGTGATTGGTTTCAAAAAGGGTTGTTCGATGAGACTTACTTGGGTTCGGAATATTCTAATGTATGCAGACGGGCTCACTCCAGGTAATTGCGTCACATTTATAAGTGATTGATACGACAACAAATAGTCTTCGGGATTGGATGGCTTGTTGGAGATCCTCTCAGGTATAGACACCGGCAAAGGACATACCCCTAACTTTACTTTGTTGTCGTGCACCCATGAGCGCCCCAGAATCATATCATAGTTCGGGTAATCTTTCACGATATGAGACTTACCGCGTGTTAGAGCGTCTCCTATCTTGATCTCGAGGTCGGTATACCCATAAGTGTCTCTAGACTCTCCTTCAGGATTTTTAACTGTGGTTGGGAAATGAACAATGTCCTGCTTCGAGATCTTTGCAGCTTTCAAGGCCTTGACGGTAACGATGTTGAAATCGGATACTGCATTAATTAGCACGTTTTCGAACTCGACATCCTTCAAGCGAGCGACGGTTAGGAGTCCCCAGTTACATATCGTGTTTCCTAAGAAGTATTGAGGTTCAGGAGCAACTTCCTTAATTGGAAACAAACGCTTTCCTGACACGACACGGTTAAGAGCCCCAAATATGCCTTGACGCTACGTCTTTGAGAAGTACAAAATTTCACACAATCTTTCCATCATAGATTGTACAGTCTTGTGAACAGAGTCCCCAAAAATCATGCAACTCCTGACAGGAAGGGTATCCCTGTTGACTCATTCGTTCCTAGCTGAAGTTCTCCCGCATCCACTTTCTCTTTGAAAATACGTTTCAATTTGTTGCAGTCACTGGTTGAGTGATTGACGAACCTGTGATAACGACAGTATTTGGGATTCACCATCTCTTCTTCAGTTGGCGGACGTCTAAGAGGAGGCAACTTGATTGCATCATCTTGAATCCATGCTTCCAGGAGTTCAATGACTTCATCTATTGGAAATGGGAAGTCTGGAGCATCTCCAGCTTCAGGAGCTTTAGTCGTGGCTTTCTGGGATGGAGTTCTCTGCGCTGGTGCTGCGCGTTTGGGTTGTTGCTGCATTGCTGGAGCTTAAGTTTTCCCTCCTTCGCCTACCACGCTTACCGAAGGACCAGTATTGTATTGCTTGTTGATAATACGCCTATTCCCTCGAGTTTCGCGTGTATCCTCACCTCTAGGCGGTCTGGTTCTTTTCTAAAAGTGTTGGTGCGGTCATAGCCGATCGTTTAGCAGCTTCAAGGATTTCAGAGAATGTCTGGAAGCGCAAGTTTTCCAGTAAAGCACGATAGCTGGGAACCATACCGTTAATGCAAGACTCCACTAATTATTGTTCGGTCACATTTGGATCGTGACAATCCAAAGCTTGATTTCTGAGTCTCTTAACGTAATCGTTCGGATGCTCATTTTTTCGCTGAAACGTTCTTCCCAAGTCCGAGAAAGTGATTTGCTCGGACACAAAGAAATACTTTTTTGTAAAAAGCGGTAACCATCTCACACCAGTTTGATATGTTGTTTGGTGCGATGTTGTTGTACCAGGTGTATGCTCTTCCAGTAAGCGACTTTGAGAACTCTTTCAGGCGGAGGACGTGATTATATTCGTGTTCTCCCAAAGATTCTAGAAAGCGAGAGATGTGTTTGCGAGCGTTACCAGTACCATCATAAAGGGAAAACTGAGGAGAGGAATATCCTATCGGTAGGGGAACTCTTTGCACATCAGGAGGATACGGAGGTTGGTGCTGGTGCAGGTCCACCGGGTTTTCAGGTGCAACACGAACTTCCTCATCTATGAATGCACTCCCTGCTGAAGTGCTTGCGCCAAGAGTGTTAAAGGTACTTCTTACGGGTTCCATGGGCTGGCGCGGTTCCTTCGGTAGTCTCTCTGTCAGCGTCTTAAGGAAAGTCAGTACTTCTTTCTGAGTGAACCCATGTCTGTCTGAGCCTTAGCGAGAATTTTTTTCCTCTTCATCAAATCAACAATGGTATTAGGAGGTTGGCTTCTTCTGATTCCTCCAGCCCCTCGTCCTGACGGGGGAGTAGCAGCTGCTCTGGTGACAACCGGAGGGGTTACACTTGAAGAAATGTTAGGGTTTGCGGCTTCTATGGCTCTGGTGATGGGAGGTGTTACCGAGGGAATCTCTGCTCCGCTGGTGTTGGTGGTAGAGGACGTATTTCCACGAGATGCATTGATCGTATTGACAACCTGTATGGTAGCGCCACTGACAGGGACATCAACGCCGAAAGTGTTGTAGGTGGTAGTTTCATCGGAATTGGTCTCCGATCTAGACCTAAGATCCACCATCTTGAATTTTGAGAAATTTGAAATGAAATTGAAAATTGATCTTGCAACCGAGAGATTAATCTCCCGCTGTGGTCGCCAATTGTTTATGGGTAAAAAATTATTCTGCTGTTTTTGGTAATTTGGATGTGTTGATGAGAAACGAGTTAAAGCCCTAAACAAATGCACTGCACGGGAATGCTTTTAGGTTCTAGAAATCAATCTGTAAGACTCTGTCCTAAACCAAGAAATGGCCGTTCCAGATTCAATTCAATCACAAGGTGAAGGAGAAGGGTTGATCTTAGGGAGGGAAGCGGAGAAGGTGTTTGAGATTGTGAAGGTGTTGGTTTCTTATGACTTGTATCAGAATGTTGAAATGGATTGCACAATGTAAGCTATCAGTTCTTGGTGTTTCTGGATATGGTGTTAACAACAACTTGGTTTTTTCTGTGCCTATTTGAATAGGTTAAAAACCTATTTATATAAGTCATTTGAGCGCAACCCTGATCTCATGGGAAGTGGAGAAAGTTAAGTGGTGGAGTAATGGAGTTGTGTAAGAGGTGGTGAACATTGCGTGACCACACATTCATCCACTACTCCATCATTGTTAATTATCCGTCTTTTCCTAACACGTTCTCGTAATGAGCGCGTTGCACGCTGCACGCTGTAAACCGCCAGACCAATACCCCAGTAAGCATCCCCCAGTTTGTTACATGTTTGATGTGTCGAGTGAGTGGGTCAAGTCGTGGGACCTGCCGCTGAGAATAGCATGGTGCTATTAGGTGAAACAATTAAGTTGTTCATGAGGCCAAAATAAAATATATATGTATTCGACGCATGTTAAAGCAGCTCAAATTAATCGATGTGTATGAAGCAGCATTGTTTTTGAGCTTGATTGAATAAGTCGCGAATAAGCGTCTTAAAAGTGGAAGCGTGATCGACCACCTTTGGGTGATCGTTTGGTGGCTCTAGGGGACCGCCATTACTTGGCCTATCGCCTTATGTGGAAGCAAGATGGCCGGTCTTCACAATGTTGCTTTGCTTGTTTTCTAAAAATAGATCTATACCATCCAATTAGGCTGGAGAAGTTGGATGGTTGTAATTGATTTGCGGCAGTTTCATACTGTCGTTGACGCAACTTTAGGGTTTAGGGAGCCGTGTGGCCCACCCTCTTTGGGCGTGCGTTTCGAGGCATTGAGCCATAGATTGTGTAGGCCGATCAATCACATGTAAAGGTGGGCCCATTGTGATCACGTTGACATCTTCGGGGTCGTTTAAGATTAAATCTAAGCCATTCGAATAGGCTGGCGAACATGGATGGTTATGATCGATTTGCGGCAGTGACATGCGGCCGCAAAAGCCAATGCGCATTCATCCTACTTTGGGTGAGAGATTCTATGCTTTCCAAGCTTTCTATGAGCAAGTCGATCGACCGACAATGGATTTGGGTCGACGGTGAACGCGTTAGCATCTCGTTGGCCACCTGAAATTGGATTTATGCTTTCCAACTAGGCCGGCGAGAATGGACAGCCATGATCTGCCGCAAATGGTTTTATGGTTTCTTAAAACAGCGTGTTCACGCTACTTTCAGTAAACGTTTTAATTCTCTCTGGTCTTGTTGCGAACAGGTCGATCGACCAAGAGAGAGCTTGGGCCGACAGTGAACACATTGACACCTCTTTGATCACTTGAAGTGTGATCTAAGCCGTCCAACTAGGCTGGAAAAGTTGGACGGACACGATCGATTTGCGTCAGTTGTGCACTGCCGCGACCCGAATTAGGTTTTGGAATACAGCGTGTTCGCTTAAGTTTGAGCAATCGGTTGTGCGCCTTATATCCTTGTCGTAGGCAAGTCGATTGACAAAAGGGAAAATTGAGATTCCAATGAACATGTCGGTATTCCCCTAATCGTTCATAGGAAGATACAAGCCGTCCAACTAGGCTGGAAAAGTTAGACGGATATGATGGCTTTTGAGACCGTTTTTTACGGTTGTAGCTCGTCGAGCTTGGTTTCACGCAGCGCAATCACTTATGTTTGGGTTAGCGTTTGAAGTGCTTGTGAATGAGCAACATGGTGGTCAATTAACTAGAGGACTAGTGGGCCCGCCGGTGGTTGCTACGGTGGTTGCTTAGTCTTGCTAGGAGTAAGCTATGCTTGTTAAATTGTGCGGCCAAGTTGTGTGGCCGTGGTCGTTTCTGAGACTGACATTAACATTCTAGATTTTCTCTAAGAAATAAATGTGCATTTGATCACACTAACTTTAATTAAAAGTGAACGCATTAATCTCTTTGCCAGAGAGTGATGCAGCCCGTGTGGGTATTTTTCACGCAGATCTCAATACTGGCACTTCGGGAGATTCATGCTACTCTGCTGAGAGTGAACACTTCATCATCATGTCATGTCACTGATGAGAGTTCGGCTGGGAACATAGCACGAGAAAGTACCAGGAAAATTAGGCATTAATTAATAATGTTGGCATAAAATAGAATTCACAGAATATTTGGGATTGCTAGTATGCACACCATTCTGAATGAATTTCGTACATATACTGAGTTGTTCAGCACATGCGTAAAGAAAGAGGTTTGAGCACTCGTTACTTTCAAGTGGCCTTCATTCCTTTGTAGGATGAAAGCACATTAAATGCAGGGTTTTACAATTTTGACCCCGAAATAAAAACCACCATCAACACCATGTAAATATGAAATAAGGATTTGCAGTGAAAAGATGTCAACATACTTTGAACACGTACAATAACTCTTTTGATTTATTGTTCATAGATATTTCTTAGTACTCAAGGAGATATTGTGCCGAGATTTCTTTAAAGGAAGTACATTCATGAACTTGTTTTATGAATCGAAAGGAAAATCATTAGGCTTATTGGTTCAGCTATTCATTGCAAATATTTGGATTACCAATATGTGTGAGATGGTAGAACCGATCGTAACTATGTTATGTATCTTGGTATAATTAATCACAATTCCTGACTTATGATTTGGTATGACTAGTTTTTATTAATTGGTGTAACCGATCCTAAGTAATCACCATGAGATGGTATGATCGATATTTATAATTGGTGTGACCGATCCTAGTAATTGATGTAACCTATCCTAGTAATTGGTGTGATCGATCACTGAGCGTTGTGTAATCTATCCTTGTAATTGGTAACCGATCCCGGTAGTTGGTGTAACCGATCCTGGTAACTGGTGTGACCGATCACAAGAAATACCATGGGAATATGGTAACCGATCCTGGTAACTGATGTAACCAGTCTTGGAATACAAGACAACCAATTGAACCCATGTATGTGATTTGATATTTGATCAATCACATAGTTATCTTGGAATACAGGTCAACCAATTCTAAACTTGTTTGGAAGTGTAGTATAACCGATTCCAAGAATGTAAATCCATGTAAATATGAATAAGGATTTACAATGAAGATATGTCAACATACTTTGAACACGTACAGTAACTCTTATCATTTATTGATCAAAGATATTCCTTAGTACTGAAAAAGCGGGCGTCTAACAACCACACCAAATATTCGTTTTGGCAATCCGTATGGACTAACTCCAATATAATTCCAAGAGAATCAACTAGATAGTCAGACTCAATCAAGGAAAATATATCCAAAAGTTACATCTCTGTTTCTCAATGTAATCAGCAAATCAAACAGATAGAAATCCGCGAGCATGATTATTATGAGAAACAACTTGGATGATATTAAACACCAATATCCAAACGTCAATCAATTTCAATCAACAACCAAAGGTTGGATTTACCAATTGATTGAACTACGCACAAACTGTGATATTTCAATTATATAGAAAATATATTACGGAAAAGAAATAACACAGACACCAAAAATTTTGTTAACGAGAAAACCGCAAATGCACAAAAACCCCGGGACCAAGTCCAGATTTGAACACGACATTGTATTAAGCCTCTACAGACTCTAGCCTACTACAAGTTAACTTCGAACTGGAATGTAATTGAGCCCTAACCAATCTCACATTGATTAAGGTACAGTCGCGTTCGTTACGCCTCTAAATACCAACAGGACTCTACGCACTTGATTCCCTTAGCTTATCTCACCTACAACTAAGAGTTGTTACGACCCAAAGTCGAAAACTTGATAAGCGAATCTGTCTCACACAGAAAAATCTATTGAATAGATAAATCTGTCTCCCAGAGAAATACCTACGAGTTTTTGTTCCGTCTTTTGATAAATCAAGGTGAACATGAACTAATTGATACATCGAACTTATATACCCGAAAAATAGCCTAGTAATATGAATCACCCCACAATAATCTTAATTGTATGGTAGAGAAACAAGATATTGTGGAATCAAAAACGATGAGACGAAGATGATTGTGACTACTTTTATCTTACCTATCGGAGATTAAATCTCGAGCAAATATTAGAGAAGATAATACTCAGTACGATAGAACAAAATAAGATCAGAACACGCAACTACAGATAAAATAATTGGGTCTGGATTCAAAATCCCAATGAAGTCTTTAATTCGTTAATCTATAATGGTTTTAGGAAAAACCTAGGTTAAAGGAGAATCGACTATAGTCGCAACTAGTATCACACATGAGGTGTGGGGATTAGGTTTTCCGGTTGCTAGAGTTCTCCCATATATAGTCTTCAAATTAGGGTTTGCAATCAATGCTACCTTGATAACATAGCATTCAATATTCACCGTTTGATGAAAACATGATTAGAGTCCATCTAATATCTTTCAACCGTTAAATTGAACTTAGCTTGTTACACACAAATGAAATGTTCATTCATTTAGATATAGGTAACCGTACGTAAACATGTACACTTGGTTGGCCTAACAACAGTTAACGGAAGTTAGCCATATGAAAACTTTCATATCAACCTTGTTCATCTTAATCACAACTAGTTCAAATGACTCAAATGAAACTAGTTATAGAGTTGTTCAATTGTTTAAATTCTCATAGAAGTATACATACAAAATTGAAGCAAAATCGATTTTGATTCACTCGAATCAATTCATGAACATTATAGCCACGGTTTGCAAAAGATTGCATTCCTTATTATATAAAAGTATTTGTTCATGAACAAACCGATTTTAGTACTTAACCCACTCAAGTATGCAAACAGGTACGCATACTTAGAGTTATGGACTTGGTTTGTCCGTCAATATGCGAACGGGTACGCATACTGTCGTTCATGACCGAACTCAGTTGATTTAGTATGCAAACGTGTACGCATACTAAATTCCCGGACTTGAACTGTTAAGCCAATACGCATAAGGGTATGCATACTAAGTTCTTGGACTTCAACTATTAACCCATTACGCATACGGGTATGCATATTATGGTTCCCGGACATGGAGTAACTTGCAACAGTTAGCATACAAGTACGCATACTGTGTTATATCCAATCAATGGTTAATCGTTCTAAACTCCATTTGTAATCATTGAAACATTCTTAGAAGACGGGAATATCTATCTCACACAAACTATTAGCTTCAAAGAAATTTTTAAGTGATCGAGATAGATCAAAACGAAACATTCCGAGTCTACATGAAATGGCCGTCTCACACAAATCATGTAAGATGTTACCAGGCGATTTTCACATGATTATCTTTTGACTTTCGTCAAGAATAAAAGATGAACTTGGTTAAAGCGAAAGCTTACAAGCGAGTTAAACTCATCTCGAAATATCAAATGTGTATAAAATAAAGTCTGTATAGCTTTACGACTTTTGTCTCAATAGGAGACAAAATAGAAATATACTTCTGAGTGATAGATGAGTTCAAGTCTCCACATACCTTTTGTTGATGAAGTTCCACAAGCTCCCCTTAGCAGTTCTTTGTCTTTAATCGATGAACGATGTGAAGTTTAAAGATCAACTACACATTCTATCCTAATCCGAGACATAGTTATAAGTAGACTAGAAATCAAGACTTATAGTTTTGACAACTAAACTTGACAAACAAGCTTGAGATAGCAACGCTTGCGAGTTCGACCGAGTGGTGCTCTAACAATCTCCCCCTTTGTCAGTTTTAGTGACAAAACTATCAATACATGTAGATTACAATATAAATAAACTTTGTACCTTCTCATCCAAATGCTTGATTTCCTTGGTTCTTCAACATTACCCAAAATCTTCATCACTTCCATCTTCTCCAGTGATTCTGACCGTGTTCAACTCAGCATCATAGTTGTTGAATATCCATAGCCATAACAATAATTCCACAAGATTATTTTCTTATTGTTATAGAGTGCCATAGTATTATTACACAACATCAAAGTTCAATTGTATCACAACTTTGACAATAATACTACGATGATATGTATCACTCTCCCCTAGGCAATACTTCATCTCACAATGAAAACCGCTCCCCCTTACATAATGATCCGTAAACCATATGTATTTGTAGTGTGAACTACACAATAATTCAACCCCTAGCCATTTTGTCGATAAAAATTGGCAAAGGTACGAAAACTAGCTGGATCATAATGAAATTCTCATAGAGATACTTCATGACTAAAAAGAGAACATATCTACTTTGTTTCGATGATTTCACATAGTTGAAACTTAGTGTATTCATCAAGGAGTTTATAAAGATACAAAAAAACTCCTGCAATATTCCACAGCCGCAGTCCCCACAAAGATTTGGAAATTAAGCACAAGTTCAATTAAGAACTCTCCCCCATAAAATGTCATTCCAGAAAGAACAACAAGAGCGACTTTACTTTTACAAGAAAAGAATGATTTCTTTGGACATTAACAAATTACATACATGAATTTGTATCCACAAAACTCAATTAAATTAACCACAAGAGAACCCATGATTAATTTAATCGTAAATGCTCAACATAAGAAAACTTACGGAGCATTACAATACTTTCACATAGAAGTGGATCAGGGAAAGATCAATGTTGAGGAATATTAGATTCATTTTATTTTTCATCAATATTTGCATAATGACACCATAGACTTAATCTTTGCAATTTAAAAGTTCATTCTATTTTCCATCACTATTTGCATAATGACACAATAGACTTAACTTTTGACATGTATGGTACAATCATAGTTCACGGATGCAAACACACATATCCCATAACATAATTTGCAGTATATAAATCCAATAAAAATTAATAATGCAAAATCATCTTCCAAAAAAACTTTAGAATTCAAATAAATAAATCTAAAAACATTGCAAGATGAAAATCGTTGGCAATAACAATGTGTAATCACAAAATAAGATATTCCAAACCCTAGTTATCCTTCTTAAAAAAACAAGAATAAATTATCATAAGAAGTTTCCTAGACATTAAGACCTCTGGAAAATTCTTTATCGTCCCCAAACTCCTTATCGTCAATAGCCATTGGAACATAAGGTTCATGAAGAAAGGAGTCAATTCCAACAAACCTTCTTGACTGATGTCGAACCAGTGCCTTCTGAATTTATAGAGTCCTTAAAACAATAGCCTTTATTTTCTGAATCTCCTTCTTTGTTTCCTTCAACTCTTTAAGAACACCAGAAACCTTCTGAAGATTAGAGGGGATAGCCCTTGGTTTCTTCATATTCTTCCTTTTTCTCTTAAAAGTTGTAGAGGAAGGAGACTTATATTTGTACTTCATGATTGATGGCTTAACAATCATATTAACATCTTTTTCTATCAGAAGAAATGATGCTTTGAGTATCCATACAAGTATGGAGTTATGAAAGAAATAGATAAATAAAGCTCAACAAGTAATCTTGTGATAGAAAGAGTTTTTTTCAGGAAAGGAAAAAAAGGAATGTTGGGTTACAGAACCTATATACAGAGTAGGATTCACGTACGACCAATTCATAACCCTAAAGAAGGTAGAATTGTCGATTTTAACCCGCTTTTAATGAAAAGGGAATTTTTTCTCAATACCAATTTATGATATGAAAAGATCAACAGAATTTCAGAAAAAAAACAGCAACAAAAAAGAATAGAAAAAAAATTCTTTTCCTAAAGCCTGAACTATGCAAACTCTTATCTCTTTGAAGTTAGGCACATGAGACAAGATGCACTTTGAACACAATTAAGCTGTGTTGGGGTGAATAATAATCTGTCCACCATACACTTTTTGTACGGAATTCTTAATACCCTTTTTGATAGAATGTTTAGACTTTGTTCTTTTCCGGAGAGGTCTAATTAATTCTTTAGAAATTAACTTTTTCAGAGAGGAATTGAGTTTTTTACTTACCTTAGGTGAATTAGACTTCTGAACAAGTTTGAGCTTGTTTGCTAATCGATTTGCTCTCTTTTGAAGTTTATTGAGATATCTTATTTTATGTTTGTACTTGTAACACTTAGAGAGTTCATGACCCGTAAAAGTACAATAAGAACATGTCAATATGGAGGACCGTTCAGACACAATAACTGAGCATGCTGTTAAACAAAATGAGGTACCTGCATGTGAAATAGAATTTTCAGTAGACAGAGAAAAATCCATTTTATCCTCCATAGTGGTTGTTGAAGTTTCTCCAGGAAGAATATCAAGATTGATGTACGTATTGTTATAATTATCAAAGTCAATATTTTCACCAAGGAGTGTAACACTTGACTTTTCATCTTCATCTGAATCATAGTGATCAGACATCTCATCAAGAGTTGTAGCAAAACCTTTGTTCCCAATGTGTTTTCTACGAGTTGGACACTCATTAGAAAAATGACCAAAACCTTTACACTTGAATCACTGTGGCATACCCTTATCATCAGCATCGACGGTGTCCCTGTTTTTAGGAGGAGCACGTCATGAGGTTTGATTGGTGACCTGGGTTTATCTCTGATGAACCGTTAACTTCTCTTCAAAAGAAAATCTTTAAACTGTCTTCTGATCAGTGAAACTGAGTTGTCAAGATCTTCATCTGATGAATCAGCCTCAATAAGATCAACAACAGAGTTGCCAATATTTTTAATTTTGTCAAGCAATTTAGTGTTCTTTTATGCTTTGAAAGCAATATCCTTCCCAGATTTGGATGTATGCTCATGATCAAAGATCTTTAACTTCCCAACAAGAGTATTTCTGGATAAAGTATTAAGGTTATTTCCTTCAACGATGGCATGCTTCTTAGAATCGTATTTGGATGGCAACGTTCTGAGAATTTTCATCACAATGTCCTTTTCAAGAATAGTCTTACCCAATGCAAAAGATGCATTAAAAATTTCAGACACTTTATGATTAAACTCATCAAATGAATCTTCATCAGCCATACGAAGGTTTTCCCAATCAGAATTTAGGTTTTGAAGCCTAACTTCTTTCTCAGAGGAATTTCCTTCGAATACAATTTCTAAGATATCCTAGGCTTTTTTCTTGGGTAATGGCATGAATGATATCATTTAATCCGTCAGAATTTTTCTTTGCATCGAGAATATCGACAAGATCATATGCACCAATATCCTTAGGAACATTTACATCGCCTTTTGTAACAACCGGAGGATCCATTAACTACACGAACCCATGATTGAAAATCACGCGCTTGAAGAAAGGCACGCATAGCAATTTTCTACCATAGATAATTCGAGCCATCGAATACCGATGGTAAGTTTATGGAGATAACATTTCTTTCTATAGAGTCAGATTACTACAAACACATACTTATGAGGTCTTAAACGTGTTTGCCTGCTCTGATACCAATTGAAAAAGCGGGGGTCTAACAACTACACCCAATATTTCGTTTCGGCAATCTGTATGGATTAACTCCAATATAATTCGAAGAGAATCAACTAGACAGTCAGACTCAATCAAGAAAAATATATCCAAGAGTTATATCTCTGTTTTTCAATATAACCAGCAAATCAAACAGATAGAAATCCGCGAGCCTGATTATTATGAGAAACAACTTGGATGGTACCAAAGACCAATATTAATTTCAATCAACAACCAAAGGTTGGATTTACCAATTGATTGGAGTACGCACAACCTGTGATATTTCAATTATATAGAAAATATAATGCGGAAAAGAAATAACACAGACACCAGAAATTTTGTTAACGAGAAAACCGCAAATGCAGAAAAACCCCGGGACCAAGTCCAGATTTGAACACCACACTGTATTAATCCGCTACAGACATTATCCTACTACAAGTCAACTTCGGACTGGAATGTAGTTGATCCCTAACCAATCTAACACTGATTGAGGGACAATCGCGTTCCTTACGCCTCTGAATACCAGCAGGACTCTATGCACTTGATTCCCTTAGCTGATCTCACCCACAACTAAGAGTTGTTACGACCCAAAGTCTAAAACTTGTTTAAGAAAATCTGTCTCACATAGAAAACTCTATTGAATAGATAAATCTGTCTCCCACAGAAATACCTACGAGTTTTTGTTTCGTATTTTGATAAATCAAGGTGAACATGAACCAATTGATACACCAGACTTATATTCCCGAAAAATATCCTAGTAATATCAATCACCCCACAATAATCTTAATTGTATGGTAGAGAAACAAGATATTGTGGAATCAAAAACGATGAGACGAGGATGTTTGTGACTACTTTTTATCTTACCTATCGGAGATTAAATATCGAGAAAATATTAGAGAAGATAGTACTCAATAGATAGAACAAAGTAAGATCAGAATACGCAACTACATAGAAAATAGTTGGGTCTGGCTTCAGAATCCCAATGAAGTCGTTAATTTGTTAATCTATAATAGTTTTAGGAGAAACCTAGGTTAAAGGAGAATCGACTCTAGTCGCAACTAGTATCAGACAAGAGGTGTGGGGATTAGGTTTCCCAGTTGCTAGAGTTCTCCCGTATATAGTCTTCAAATCAGGGTTTGCAATCAATGCTACCTTGGTAACAAAGCATTCAATATTCACCGTTAGATGAAAACATGATTAGAGTCCATATAATATCTTTCAACCGTTAAATTGAAATTAGCTTGTTACACACAAATGAAATGTTCATTCATTTAGATATAGGTAACCGTACGTAAACATGTACACTTGGTTGGCTCAACAACAGTTAACCGAAGTTAGCCATATGAACACTTTCATATCAACCTTGTCCATCTTAATCACAACTAGTTCAAATGACTCAAATGAAACTAGTTATAGAGTTGTTCAATTGTTTAAATTCTCATAGAATTATACATACAAAATTGAAGCAAAATCGATTTTGATTCACTCGAATCAGTTCATGAACATTATAGCCACGGTTTGCAAAAGATTGCATTCCTTATTATATAAAAGTATTTGTTCATGAACAAACCGATTTTAGAACTTAACGCACTCAAGTATGCAAACAGGTACGCATACTTAGAGTTCTGGACTTGGTCTGTCCGTCAGTATGCGAACGGGTACGCATACTGTCGTTCATGACCGAACTCAGTTGATTTAGTATGCAAACGTGTACGCATACTAAATTCCCGGACTTGAACTGTTAAGCCAATACGCATAAGGGTATGCACACTAAGTTCCCGGACTTCATCTATTAACCAAGTACGCATACGGGTATGCATACTATGGTTCCCGGACTTGGAGTAACTTGCAACAGTTAGCATACAAGTACGCATACTGTGTTATATCCAATCAATGGTTAATCGTTCTAAACTCCATTATAATCATTGAAACATTCTTAGAAGACGGTAATATTTATCTCACACAAACTATTATCTTCAAAGCAATTTTTAAGTGATCGAGATAGATCAAAACGAAACATTCCGAGTCTACATGAAATGGTCGTCTCACACAAATCATGTAAGATGTTACCAGGCGATTTTCACATGATTATCTTTTGACTTTCGTCAAGAATAAAAGATGAACTTGGTTAAAGCGAAAGCTTACAAGCGAGTTAAACTCATCTCGAAATATCAAATGTGTATAAAATAAAGTCTATATAGCTATACGACTTTTGTCTCAATAGGAGACAGAATAGAAATATACTTATGAGTGATAGATGAATTCAAGTCTCCACATATCTTTTGTTGATGAAGTTCCACAAGCTCCCCTTAGTAGTTCGTCGTCTTTAATCGATGAACGCCGTGAAGTTTAAATCTCAACTACACATTCTATCCTAATCCGAGACGTAGAGATAGACGCATTTATGTGTCTATTTTGTTCTCAATATTCTGTATTGTTAGACTCGATTAAGTACTTATTGTGTTATTTTGTGTTTTTGTAGATGTTTTTAGAGAAATAAGCCTTTGCGGCGAAATGAGCTCGAAAAGTAGTGTTTTACACCCCAGGATAATGTACCGGAGGCACCTCAGAAATGCATCGGAAGCGTCCCAGAAATGTACCGGAGGAACCCAGAAAAATTAATATTTCCACCCCAAAATTACTATTTCCACCCCAATTGCTAAAGGGACACCCGTACAGGATTAGGGGGAGGACACTTTTCTTCTCATAATTCAAATTTTGGAAAAAGGCGGGAAAATATTTCTTCTCACTGGTAGTTGGGTCGATCGATTTTTGGAGGGGTTAGAGTTCGATTAAACCTCTGATTTTCAATGGGTATTTGTGATATGGATAGAGGAAGACATTTTGGGTGTTAGGATCGATCATAATTGGCTGGAATCATCGCAATCAAGAAATCAGGAAGCACGTTCAAGAAATGAATATCACACGATCACATCAAATTTAGACGTGTACTCATGTGTTTGGAGAGTGTTGAATCAATTCTACAGCGTGTAAGATCATGTTTGGAGTGTTTATACATCATTTCAGCGCGTGGAGAGTTAATTAAAGGAAGAAAATATCCAAAAAATATTTTCTCTTTAAGACGAGTAAAGAGAGAATTATCTTGAGTTATGGCGTGATTAAATGAGGCTGGGGAGTATAAATAGATTTCTGATATCACAGAGAATGGGTGTCGAGAGTTTGGGGTCGAGAAGGTCCAGAGAAGCAGAAATCAAGAGTTGATGAAACTCTGTTTCTGCTGCTTCTGCTGATGAAGAACACCAAGAACACGAAGAACGGACTCGCAAGGACAGTGGTTTATCAACAGTGTCTAAGACGCACAGCTGTGGGTCGCAATGCAGTCTAAACATCAGCAACACTTGTGTTTTATCGTTCATTCTGTGATGCTTTTTGTGTGTCGCAGATTCCAGTTTTACACCATTTTCTCCTTTTCTCTCCATTGTAAACACCATTTGAGCTATAAAAATATATTTTGAGCGTGTTTTCATCATGAGGAGCTAAAACCCAACACTGGGACGACGGAGGAGGCTGAATTTCATCCTTGGGGTAGTTTATTTTATTCTTTTTTATGACTTTTGCATTAATTTAAAATTGAAATATGATTTGAATTAATTGGTTGTTATTTAATTTGATGATGTATGTTTAGCTTAGTTGTTTTGATACATCATGCTTATGACTTACAATCGATGTTTTGAGAATTTATCTTGGCAAAATCAGAGTCCGTGTTAATTTTATTGAGTTTTAAATTGTCAAAGAATATATGAATGAACCCTGTGTAGTGAATTCGGCCAAATCCTTAGTCCCAGTACCTCTCGCCCATTGTTAATATTTTTGTATATATATTTTTATTAAATCTAAAAATTGCATTTCCTTCACAAGTCCGAGAGTTCGAACCTCAGTACTACAACCCCCATTAAATCTTTAATCCTTTTGGCGCCGCCGACGCGGATTTGTGCTTAGGTAGAATTTTTAGGTTTTTATTATTTTTTATTATTCCATTTGTTCTTTTTACGTCTCTTTGGTTGTGTCTTTGTATTACAGGTTTGAAGTTGGATACTAAAGACCTTGGAATCAAATCTTAAAGCTAAAAGAGAAGGAAAAAAGACAAAGCAAAAAAATAAAGAAAAAAAGAGAGAGAGAGAGAATTATTATTATTTTTTTAATTTTTTTAAGAGACTTTCCATTTATTTATTTTGTAATTATTATTATTATTATTTGTATTTATTTTCATTGGACTGGACTTTTGACAATTTATTTTAATTTTAAACCCTACGGAAAGGTTATATAAAAAAAAAATTTAAATACAAATTGTTTGCAGGGAAGGACGACGATTACTATATCGTCTCGGCCCCTCGGGCTCGTACATGACATAGGAGTCGTGGCCCGAGTCGACTTCAACGGTTCATCCCCCGTCTGGTACGGGAGGTAAGTCCATCGAAACACTCGTGAATCTCCTGTAAGCGAGTTACTGTATTCCTTAAGGTGATTCATTGATTGAGGACGAATTTGGACTATTTTTAAATTCCTAGTAAAGGGCAAGGCCTGTCCAATACAAGATAAGGGTTCGGATTTCATCACCGCTCCCTTCTTGCCCGCCTTAGGTAAACGAAACCTAACGCGAACCCAAGTTTAAAATTTGATTAGAACGAGACCGATAGGGTAACGAGCTTGGTATGAAAATCTTTCGAAAAATATTGGTTACTCTTTTAAGCATACTTCAAAGTTCTTGATGGTTTCTGTAAGTTGAATGCGTGACTGCGCCGCCTTGTAATATTGGTGAGGCTTTGGGTATCAAAGCTCCACTGAGCTTCCCTCGCCTCGATTCAACTTACATTAGCTCAGATTGATTCCAGAGGGGTGTGCTCAAATTGTAACGAATTCCTTTTCGAAGGAATAGAAGCTGGTCTAGAAAACAATCTAAGTGGAGCCATCATGCTTTTTGTTTGCTAGATTCTATAGGTTTGATTTGGTCGAGTCAGCCTTGTTTGTGATTGTGTAGAATTCCCTTGCAATTAAGAATGTCGAACTGGTATTATAGAAGCCAATACAATGATTATCGACCTGAATTTGAATATGGACATCATCCTTTCTATAAACATGTTGGGAATAGTGGTTGGGAACGCCATCATTTGGAAGGATATGGGTCATACCCTGGTGAGCCCAATTACTATCCACACATGCATCAGTCTTACGATCAAGAAGATTATAGTACTAGTTCTTCGTCTCTAGAGGATACAATCAAAATATTGAAAAGTAGTCCTTTTTATGATCCCTATGTTCCTATTCCTCCTTTAGAAGAGTCCCTCAGGGAGTTAGCTGAGTCGACGCGTAAGTTAGCTGAGATGAATAGTGTAATTCTAGACGAAAGAACTACAATAATAAGTGAACTTTCTATAGAGGAATCCCTCAAGCTGATGGCTGAGACGAACGAAAGACTTGCTCGAAATAATCTTACTTTCCAATATAGTGTTTCCAATAATACCCTTAAAAATGAGGATAGTTATTTTCATAATCAAGATGACAAGGTGAGAATTGGTAGCACTACTTGTTTTGATGAGGTTCGATCTTTTTCATGTTATTATGATGAGGATAGTGTTGATGGAGAATCATACTTATGTAGGAATAGTGATCAGGAAATGGTTACTCCAATTGAGCTTTACAATGATAATATTATTTCTAGTTCAAATCCAAATAATTTTAATATTTATTCACCTATTCAAAAGGACGAGGATTTGACTAGAGATACCCTCGTTTTAGACGATGTAGTATTTCCTGTTTACAAAGCCGATAATGATTTAGAGGAACGAGTTTATTCTGAAAATAATGTTTTAGAGTCTAGCGATTTAGAAACAATAGTCTTAGACGAAGAAGATGAACTCGTAGACATGAGTGAGGATGAACCTGACTTAGAAGAATCAATTGACCATTTCCAGGAATCTGATGACCTAGAAATTAGGGAAGTTGTGACTAGTCTTTCTAGAGACACAGAAAACTATAAGTTTGGGGGTGATTATCATTCTCCATGTGCTTTAACTCTTAGAAAGTTCCCTCGTGTAGGACTTGACATTTATGCCTCAACCATATTACAAGATTATCTTCATACATGTTTTCCCGAACCTAATGATGTCCATAGAGAAGCTCAGTTGTTAGAAACCCATCCTCTGGTTGATATGGTTAACCCAGGCTATGATACCATGATTGACTTTGTTTTCCCACAAAAAAATTTTCTTCCAATTGTGGGAACATATGATTTTCAGATGTGTCGGATATTAAGTTTTGATACTAAACCTAATTACTTTAGGATATTAGGGTCGACACATTTTCTTAAGAATGACCATTATTATGGTCAACTTTGTAAGTCATATCTGATTGACTTAGAGGATCCGCAATTATTTAGGTTATTACTTCGTGATTCTAAGTTCGTATTTGAGTTTTTACAGACTCTAAGACCTAGTGATTCGGATCCCATCTATGAAGAAACGCAGCCAATGAAAATATTCTATTTAAACCTTTTCATAGAACCTGAACCTGAACCGAAATTAGCGATAGTTTTCAGGAAACTAGGTAAGGGCAAGCTATTCTTGTCCATTTTCTTGGTTCACTGCAGTTTCTTATGGTCAGCTCTATTTGGTTTTGAAGACCCACAGTTATTTCGACTGTTACTTTATGGTTCGAGTTGACCAATCCTTTTCTAAGTCTGGCTGAAGACTTTAAACTTAGCACTTCTTGGGAGGTAACCCAATATCATGCAACACGGTAATATCCTTCTTTAACTCTTTTGCTTCAAATAGTAACCGTTTCTCCTTGTTCATGCTTTTAATTTCATATTTAGAGCATTGAGGACAATGTTAGATTTAAGTTTGGGGGTATGGGAGAAACTTTTTAGTTGCAATTATTAAACTCCAGAGCCTAGAAATTTATGCCTATTAAGGTTTGCACTAACCAATCTAAGTGGATGGGAACATCTTGGTTGTAGGAGTTGAGGAACCAATCTGATTAGATGGAAACATCTGTAGAGTCTATTCATAAAAGCACAGAGCTCAGGTGTTAGAAATAACATGATAGTTGCACCATATCTCGTTGAGTCCTTTTCATTTCTTTTTTTTATTTTATTTTATTTTTTCTTTTTAAACTATGTTTCTCTAAGTGATTAGGTGGGGCACACGATTCAAGTTGTTACCACTGCTAGGGTGAATTAGAGTGACTGAGTTACTAAAAAAAAAAAAAAGATACTGGACCAGTTAGACCAATCGGAATAAGTATTAACACTTGG
Organism: Papaver somniferum; assembly: GCF_003573695.1. Lineage (NCBI taxonomy): Eukaryota > Viridiplantae > Streptophyta > Magnoliopsida > Ranunculales > Papaveraceae > Papaver > Papaver somniferum. The sequence continues at coordinate 134,647,494 of NC_039359.1, forward strand.
ATATCAATATGCGTGTGTTCTCCCTGTTTACGTTGCCTAAGCAAGCGTGGAATGCAGGACCCGTGGGAACTATCGTGTAATCTGCTGACAAGAAGCATGTGCTTGGATCAAAAAGATCTATTCATGCCGTTAAGTTAAAAAAAATGGTTATTGTTCTGTGTAGTCAACTGCCGGTTCCCTTGTATATGCCAGTTGTGTTGATATTAGTCAGACCGGTATCTCAGTCCATTAGGATAGGTTCATTATGGCAGTGGCCTTCAGACAGATATGTGAAACATCGATCATTTGGTTAACATCAAAACCATCTATATTTTTCTATTTCCATCTCCTTTTTCCATCCATATGATTAGTTTGACTCCGAATATGATGTCCATAGTGCAACTATCTGAGTAGAGATCTGTCACTTTATATGAATTTTAGTATGCTTGAGTGCAAACTCGTGTACAACAATTGGAATTTCGCATCAGGGTACTTCCTCCTATAGTCAATGATTGTATGCCAACCAAGGAGATTCTTTAGTGCCTTCCAAGGTTCTGCGTAGATAGCTAGGGTCTGGAGTATTGGTTTTGTGGGTACACCTCTGGTAAACCCTCCCGAGATTAACTCGGTCACTAGGGACACCTAGTGAGTTAGGATTTTATTTTCCATATTAGTTTTGCTCGAGGACTAGCAAATAATAAGTTTGGGGGTGTTGATAGACGCATTTATGTGTCTATTTTGTTCTCAATATTCTGTATTGTTAGACTCGATTAAGTACTTATTGTGTTATTTTGTGTTTTTGTAGATGTTTTTAGAGAAATAAGCCTTTGCGACGAAATGAGCTCGAAAAGTAGTGTTTTACACCCCAGGATAATGTACCGGAGGCACCTCAGAAATGCGCTGGAAGCGTCCCAGAAATGTACCGGAGGAACCCAGAAAAATTACTATTTCCACCCCAAAATTACTATTTCCACCCCAATTGTTAAAGGGACACCCGTACAGGATTAGGGGGAGGACACTTTTCTTCTCATAATTCAAATTTTGGAAAAAGGCGGGAAAATATTTCTTCTCACTGGCAGTTGGGTCGATCGATTTTTGGAGGGGTTAGAGTTCGATTAAACCTCTGATTTTCAATGGGTATTTGTGATATGGATAGAGGAAGACATTTTGGGTGTTAGGATCGATCATAATTGGCTGGAATCATCGCAATCAAGAAATCAGGAAGCACGTTCAAGAAATGAATATCACACGATCACATCAAATTTAGACGTGTACTCATGTGTTTGGAGAGTGTTGAATCAAGTCTACAGCGTGTAAGATCATGTTTGGAGTGTTTATACATCATTTCAGCGCGTGGAGAGCTAATTAAAGGAAGAAAATATCCAAAAAATATTTTCTCTTTAAGCCGAGTAAAGAGAGAATTATCTTGAGTTATGGCGTGATTAAATGAGGCTGAGGAGTATAAATAGATTTCTGATATCACAGAGAATGGGTGTCGAGAGTTTGGGGTCGAGAAGGTCCAGAGAAGCAGAAATCAAGAGTTGATGAAACTCTGTTTCTGCTGCTGCTGATGATGAAGAACACCAAGAACACGAAGAACGGACTCGCAAGGACAGTGGTTTATCAACAGTGTCTAAGACGCACATCTGTGGGTCGCAATGCAGTCTAAACATCAGCAACACTTGTGTTTTATCGTTCATTCTGTGACGCTTTTTGTGTGTCGCAGATTACAATTTTACACCATTTTCTCCTTTTCTCTCCATTGTAAACACCATTTGAGCTATAAAAATATATTTTGAGCGTGTTTTCATCATGAGGAGCTAAAACCCAACACTGGGACGACGGAGGAGGATGAATTTCATCCTTGGGGTAATTTATTTTATTCTTTTTTATGACTTTTGCATTAATTTAAAATTGAAATATGATTTGAATTAATTGGTTGTTATTTATGTTGATGATGTATGCTTAGCTTAGTTGTTTTGATACATCATGCTTAGGACTTACAATCGATGTTTTGAGAATTTATCTTGGCAAAATCAGAGTGCATGTTAATTTTATTGAGTTTTAAATTGTCAAAGAATATATGAATGAACCCTGCGTAGTGAATTCGGCCAAATCCTTAGTCCCAGTACCTCTCGCCCATTGTTAATATTTTTATATATATATTTTTATTAAATCTAAAAATTCCATTTCCTTCACAAGTCTGAAACGAATCCTATTTACTACAATCACAATCAAAAAAATAATAATCACATAGCTATAAGTAGACTAGAAATCAAGACTTATAGTTTTGACAACTAAACTTGACAAACAAGCTTGAGATAGCAATGCTTGCGAGTTCGACCGAGTAGTGCTCTAACAATCTCCCCCTTTGTCAATTTTAGTGACAAAACTATCAATACATGTGGATTACAATATAAATAAACTTTGTAGCTTCTCATCCAATTGCTTGATTTCCTTGGTTCTTCAACATTACCCGAAATCTTCATCACTTCCAAGTACTCTAGTGATTCTGACCTTGTTCAACTCAGCATCATAGTTGTTGAAGATCTGTAGCCATAACAATAATTCCACAAGATTATTTTCTTATTGTTATAGAGTGTCATAGTATTATTACACAACATCAAAGTTCAATTGTATCACAACTTTGACAATAATACTACGATGATATGTATCACTCTCCCTTAGTCAATACTTCATCTCACAATGAAAACCACTCCCCCTTACATAATGATCCGTAAACCATATGTATTTGTAGTGTGAACTACACAATAATTCTACCCCTAGCCTTTTTGTCAATTGAAATTTGCAAAGGTACGAAAACTAGCGGGATCATAATAAAGTTCTCATAGAGATACTTCATGACTAAAAAGAGAACATATCAACTTTATTTCGATGATTTCACATAGTCGAAACTTAGTGTCTTCATCAAGGAGTTTATAAAGATACAACAAAACTCCTACAGTATTCCACAGCCGCACTCCCCACAAAGATTTGACAATTAAGCACAAGTTCAATTAAGAACTCTCCCCCATAAAATGTCATTCCAGAAAGAACAACAAGAGCGACTTTACTTTTACAAGAAAAGAAGGATTTCTTTGGACATTAACAAATTACATGGAACATGAATTTGTATCCACAAAACTCAATTAAATTAACCACAAGAGAACCCATGATTAATTTAATCGGAAATGCTCAACATAAGAAAACTTACGAAGCATTACAATACTTTCACATAAAAGTGGATCAGGGAAAGATCAATATTGCGGAATATTCAAAGATTCATTCTATTTTTCATCAATATTTGCATAATGACACCATAGACTTAATCTTTGCAATTTAAAAGTTCATTCTATTTTCCATCACTATTTGCATAATGATACAATAGACTTAACTTTTGACATGTATGGGACAATCATAGTTCACGGACGCAAACACACATATCCCATAACATAATTTGCTGTATATAAATCCAATAAAAATTAATAATGCAAAATCATCTTCCAAAAAAACTTTAGAATTTAAATAAATAAATCTAAAAACATTGCAAGATGAAAATCGTTGGCAATAGCAATGTGTAATCACAAGATAAGTTATTCCAACCCTAGTTATCCTTCTTAAAAACACAAGAATAAATTATCATAAGAAGTTTCCTAGACATTAAGACCTCTGGAAAACTCTTTATCGTCCCCGAACTCCTTATCGTCAATAGCCATTGGAACATAAGGTTCATGAAGAAAGGAGTCAATTCCAACCAACCTTCTTGACTGATGTCGAACCAGGACCTTCTGAATTTCTAGAGTCCTTAAATCAATAGCCTTTATTTGCTGAATATTCTTCCTTGTTTCCGTCAACTCTTTAAGAAGACCAGAAAACTTCTGAAGATTAGAGGGGATAGCCCTTGGTTTCTTCATATTCTTCCTTTTTCTCTTAAAAGTTATAAAGGAAGGAGACTTATCTTTGTCCTTCATGATTGATGGCTTAACAGTCATATTAACATTTTTTCTATCAGAAGACATGATGCTTGGAGTATCCATACAAGTATGGAGTTGTGAAAGAAATAGATAAATAAAGCTCAACAAGTAATCTTGTGATAAAAAGAGTTTTTTTCAAGAAAGGAAAAAAAGGAATGTTGGGTTACAGAACATATATACAGAGTAGGATTCACGTACGACCAATTCATAACCCTAAAGAAGGTAGAATTATCGATTTTAACCCGCTTTTAATGAAAAGGGAATTTTTTTTCAATACCAATTTATGATATGAAAAGATCAACATAATTCCAGAAAAAAAAACAGCAACAAAAAAGAATAAAAAAAAATTCTTTTCCTAAAGCCTGAACTATGCAAACTCTTATCTCTTTGAAGTTAGGCACATGAGACAAGATGCACTTTCAACACAATTAAGCTGTGCTGGGGTGAATAATAATCTGTCCACCATACACTTTTTGTACGGAATTCTTAATATCCCTTTTCATAGAATTTTTAGACCTTGTTCTTTTCCGGAGAGGTCTAATTAATTTTTTAGAAATTAACTTTTTCAGAGAGGAATTGAGTTTTTTACTTACCTTAGGTGAATTAGACTTCTGAACAAGTTTGAGCTTGTTTGCTAATCGATTTGCTCTCCGTTGAAGTTTATTGAGATATCTTATTTTATGTTTGTACTTGTAACACTTAGAGAGTTCATGACCCGTAAAAGTACAATAAGAACATGTCAATATGGAGGACCGTTCAGATACAATAACTGAGCATGCTGTTAAACAAAATGAGGTACCTGCATGTGAAATAGAATTTTCAGTAGACAGAGAAAAATCCATTTTATCCTCCATAGTGGTTGTTGAAGTTTCTCCAGGAAGAATATCAAGATTGATGTACGTATTGTTATAATTATCAAAGTCAATATTTTCACCAAGGAGTGTAACACTTGACTTTTCATCTTCATCTGAATCATAGTGATCAGACATCTCATCAAGAGTTGTAGCAAAACCTTTGTTCCCAGTGTGTTTTCTACGAGTTGGACACTCATTAGAAAAATGACCAAAACCTTTACACTTGAATCATTGTGGCATACCCTTATCATCAGCATCGACGGTGTCCCTGTTTTTAGGAGGAGCACGTCATGAGGTTTGACTGGTGACCTGGGTTTATCTCTGATGAACCGTTAACTTCTCTTCAAAAGAAAATCTTTAAACTGTCTTCTGATCAGTGAAACTGAGTTGTCAAGATCTTCATCTGATGAATCAGCCTCAATAAGATCAACAACAGAGTTGCCAATATTTTTAATTTTGTCAAGCAATTTAGTGTTCTTTTATGCTTTGAAAGCAATATCCTTCCCAGATTTGGATGTATGCTCATGATCAAAAATCTTTAACTTCCCAACAAGAGTATTTCTGGATAAAGTATTAAGGTTATTTCCTTCAACGATGGCATGCTTCTTAGAATCGTATTTGGATGGCAACGTTCTGAGAATTTTCATCACAATGTCCTTTTCAAGAATAGTCTTACCCAATGCAAAAGATGCATTAACAATTTCAGACATTTTATGATTAAACTCATCAAATGAATCTTCATCAGCCATACGAAGGTTTTCCCAATCAGAATTTAGGTTTTGAAGCCTAACTTCTTTCTCAGAGGAATTTCCTTCGAATACAATTTCTAAGATATCCTAGGCTTTTTTCTTGGGTAATGGCATGGATGATATCATTTAATCTGTCAGAATTTTGCTTTGCAGCGAGAATCTCGACAGGATCATATGCACCAATATTCTTAGGAACAGTTACATCGCCTTTTGTAACAACCGAAGGATCCATTAACTACATGAACCCATGATTAAAAATCACGTGCTTGAATAAAGGCATGCATATCAATTTTCTACCATAGATAATTCGAGCCTTCGAATACTGGTGGTAAGTTTATGGAGATAGCGTTTCTGTCCATAGAGTCAGATTGCTACAAACACATACTTATGAGGTATAAAACGTGTTTGCCTGCTCTGATACCAATTGAAAAAGCGGGGGTCTAACAACTACACCCAATATTTCGTTTCGGTAATCTGTATGGATTAACTCTAATATAATTCTAAGAGAATAAATTAGACAGTCAGACTCAATCAAGGAAAATATATCCAAGAGTTATATCTCTGTTTTTCAATATAATCAGAAAATCAAACAGATAGAAATCCGCGAGCCTGATTATAATGAGAAACAACTTGGATGGTACCAAAGACCAATATCAATTTCAATCAACAACCAAATATTGGATTTACCAATTGATTGAACTACACACAACCTGTGATATTTCAATTATATAGAAAATATAATGCAGAAAAGAAATAACACAGACACCAGAAATTTTGTTAACGAGAAAACCGCAAATGCAGAAAAACCCCGGGACCTAGTCCAGATTTGAACACCATACTGTATTAAGACGCTACAGACATTAGCCTACCACAAGTTAACTTCGGACTGGAATGTAGTTGATCCCTAACCAATCTCACACTGATTAAGGTACAGTCGCGTTCCTTACGCCTCTGAATACCAGCAGGACTCTATGCACTTGATTCCCTTAGCTGATCTCACCCACAACTAAGAGTTGTTACGACCCAAACTCTAAATCTTGTTAAACAAATCTGTCTCACACAGAAAACTCTATTGAATAGATAAATCTGTCTCCCACAAAAATACCTACGAGTTTTTGTTCCGTCTTTTGATAAATCAAGGTGAACAAGAACCAATTGATACACCAGACTTATATTCCCGAAAAATATGCTAGTAATATCAATCACCCCACAATAATCTTAATTGTATGGTAGCGAAACAACATATTGTGGAATCAAAAAAAATGAGACGAAGATGTTTGTGACTACTTTTTATCTTACCTATCGGAGATTAAATCTCGAGAAAATATTAGAGAAGATAGTACTCAATACGATAGAACAAAGTAAGATCAGAATATGCAACTACAGAGAAAATAGTTGGGTCTGGCTTCAGAATCCCAATGAAGTCGTTAATTTGTTAATCTATAATGGTTTTAGGAAAAACCTAGGTTAAAGAAGAATCGACTCTAGTCGCAACTAGTATCTCACAAGAGGTGTGTTGATTAGGTTTCCCAGTTGCTAGAGTTTTCCTGTATATAGTCTTCAAATCAGTTTTGCAATCAATGCTATCTTGGTAACAAAGCATTCATTATTCACTGTTAGATGAAAACCCGATTAGAGTCAAGCTAATATATTTCAACCGTTAGATTGAACTTAGCTTGTTAAACACAAATGAAATGTACCTTCATTTAGGTATAGGTAACCGTACCTAAACGTGTACACTTGGTTGGCTCAACAATAGTTAATCGAAGTTAGCTAAATAAACACTTTCATATCAACCTCGTTCATCTTAATCACAACTAGTTCAAATGACTCAAATGAAACTAGTTATAGAGTTGTTAAATTGTTTATATTCTCATAGAAGTATACAAGCCGCAATTGAAGCAAAATCGATTTTGATTCACTCGAATCAATTAATGAACATTATAGCCACGGTTTGCAAAAGATTGCATTCCTTATTATATAAAAGTATTTGTATATGAACAAACCGATTTTAGAACTTAACCCACTCAAGTATACAAATGGGTACGCATACTTAGAGTTCCAGACTTGGTCTGTCCGTCAGTATGCGAACGGGTACGCATACTATCGTTCACGACCGAACTCAGTTGATTTAGTATGCAAACGGGTACGCGTACTAAATTCCCGGAATTGAACTATTAAGCCAGTACGCATACGGGTATGCATACTAAGTTCCCGGACTTCAACTGTTAAACCAGTACGCATACGGGTATGCATACTATGGTTCACGGACTTGGAGTAACTCGCAACAGTTAGCATACAAGTACGCATACTGTGTTATATCCAATCAATGGTTAATCATTCTAAACTCCATTAGAATCATTGAAACATTCTTAGAATACAGGAATAGTTGTCTCACACAAACTATTAGCTTCAAAGAAATTTTCAAGTGATCAATAGATCAATACGAAACATTCCGAGTCTACATCAAATGACTGTCTCAATCAAATCATGTAAGATGTTACCATGCGATTTTCACATGATCATCTTTGACTTTCGTCAAGAATAAAAGATGAACTTGGTTAAAGCGAAAGCTTACCAACACATATTTCGAGAAATATGTAAGCGAGTGAAACTCAGCTCGAAATATCAAATGTGTATAAAATAAAGTCTATATAGCTATATGACTTTTGTCTTAATAGGAGATAGAATAGAAATAGACTTCTGATTAATAGATGAGTTCAAGTCTCCACATACCTTTTGCTGATGAAGTTCCACAGGATCCCCTTAGTAGTTCTTCGTCTTCAATCGACGAACGCCGTGAAGTCTAATGCTCAACTACACATTTTATCCTAATCCGAGACATAGCTATAAGTAGAATAGAAATCAAGACTTATAGTTTTGACAACTAAAATTGACAAACAAGCTTCAGATAGCAATACTTGCGAGTTCGATCGAGCAGTGCTCTAATAAGTACTTAAGGAGATCCTGTGTTGAAATAAATTGAGAATCTTTTAATTAAGGTTTTTGGTTTTATATGCGTTAGAGAATGGCTTGGTTGAACCCACCAAGCATTGGTATGTCAAGTTTGGTTGTCATATTTTAGTGAATCAAAACTCATGTCAAGAGTCGCCTGATTATGTACTAGAGTCAACTTCGTATAGGTTAGCTTGAAAGTATTAGGATATGAGATATTACAAGTATTGCGAAGTCTTGAAGATGTAAAGAAGCAAGGAGCTACAACGACAACAATCATCCTTCCACTTGAGGTTAGTGATATTTGACTTGAACTGTTTCATTCCCTAGCATATCTTTCAAGTCGTGCATATTGAAAACATAATTGCGAAGCATATTTGAACTCTAGATAGACATAGTATTAAGGAATATAATACGAGGTTTATTGCTTAACCATTAAACTTTGTAGATAAGACATCGACATAATCATTTGAATGCTACTGTGATTATGTATGGGTATGAGGTGAGGATTTCATCCTAGGGAACAATGTTTACATGTGTTCTAAGGAAGTAAGTTCATAAACTTGTTTGTGAACCGAAAAGGAAATTTCCAGGTGTTATTGGTTTTGTTATTCATTGCATATCTTATGAACAACCAATATTTGTGATTGAGTATAACCGCTCACAACTTGTTTGTGTTCTTGGTAGAACTATTCACAAAGGCATGACTTATGTATTGGTATGACTTTTATTAGTGAAACCGATCTTAAGTAATCACCTGAGATGGTATGATCGGGATTGTATTTTGTCTGACCAAATATGGGAAAGGGGAACCGATCCTAGTAAGAGGTGCAGTACATCACAAAGGGGAACCGATCCTTGTATGGGGTGCAACAAGGTTTATAGCAGAAAGGGGAACCGATCCTATGGACATGTGCAACACATATAGTTAGATACCATATATATGTGGGGAACCGATCCTAGTACCTAGTCAACCGAATTTTGGAAAGCTAGTATGCCTATGCACAGTGCTCACATGAAGGTAGAACCGAAACTTGTTTTGGTAGAACCGTTAAACCCATGATTGTGATTGAATGTTGGTTCGATCAATCACATAGTTCTTGAAAGTCAAATGAACAAATTATAAACTTGTTTGGAAGTGTGGCAAATTAGTTTCAAGGTCGTAAGTGCGAAAGAGAACTTAGAAAGTAAGAATATCGACATACTTTGAACATGTGCTGTGAATGTTTATTTCTTTAATTGTTCAAAGATATTCCTTAACGTCTAAGGGAAGAGAATCCCAGGATCAAAACATAAGTAAGTTAAGAATCTTTTAATTAAGGTTATTAATTTCATTTTGTAGGGAAATTCCAGAATTAGTAATGTGCATTTACTAATTAGATTTTCCGAGAGATTTCGATCATTATTTTTGGACAAAGCATTTCAAGGAATTATGAAAACCGAATTTGTACTTAAATGAATATCTTGATAATATTTCCGGTTTTGGAAATTCCTTAGTTTCCAAACTTCCTTGTCATAAATACTTGAATTTTGCCTTTCTAGCAAACTAATCCTTCGTAAAAACAGACTTCCTCTTTTGTTGTTGTTACTGGTGTAGCCGCCTATTCGGAGAGGAGAGTAACCTAATTAGGAGAAATCTCTTACGGCCGCTCAGTTTACAGTCTTTTTTGGGATTGAGAAGCTCTAGCGTGTACCGTTAGTGGGAAACTAGATAATTGCGGTTTATCTTTTGTTTTCGATTGATTTGATTGACTAACTGTGGTTGAAATCTGATTGCACCTAGTTTGTTTATTCTTGAGAATCTTCTCTTCTGATATAACATTCACTCAAACTAATTAAGAGTTTCGACATGGATCTTTAGACTGTTGTTAGTTCTAAAGAAGATCTTGTGATAATCCATTATTAATGGACTCCGTTCTGTGCGTGATTGATCACAAGAGATTCAAGTGATTGTATGCAGGTTTTTATTGAAGATTTAAGAAGATTTGAAGACAAAGAAGATATTGAAGATCTGACTTGGATTTTATAATCTTTGGAGTGCACAATACTTGTTTAGATAAAAGAGGATCCAATTAATAATCGGTTTATCCTTGTGGTAGATTGAATTGATTAATTGAGTAGATCGGCATCAACGCAATTCTTTGGATTAAGAGTGTTGTTGTCTTAATCTTAAACGATTACTTCGGTAATTGAACTAAGATAGATCTAAGGACCTGGCGAAGGAGTTTATGTTAAGATAAACGGAAGAGCCTTTGTCCAACTCATATCACTTGGTTGAATAGAGTTGATACCAAACATATTTGTTGTTACTTTACTGTTTGGAATACGAACCAAAGGAATTGTTCCAAGTACGTGACTTATTTATAAGTTGGAGGCGAGGGAATACAAACAGAACTAGGTGAACTATAGGTTTAGTTGCTTGGTCTCAACTATACGAAGTTGGTGTAATTTTGTGTAGCGGCTTAATCCTGAGAGTATTAAATTCTGGACAAGGTCCCGTGGTTTTTCTGTATTTGCGGTTTCCTCGTTAACAAAATCTTTCTGTGACATTTACTTTATATTTCCGCATTATAATTGTTTGATTTTAATTAAAGTAAATCGCACAAACGTTAATTCCTATTTACTTGATAAGCAATCCTATTGTGTTTGGTTAAGTACGAACCTTTGTATCAAGTAAACATACTTCGTTGTTGCAATGTCTCGATCTCGTATCTATAGACGATCACACGAAGTGTGAACCGATTAGTTGTATTGTCTCGACTCTTTCCATAGACAATCACTTTCGGAGAAAGGACTTATAGGTAGAAAAAGTTTTAGCTTGAGGTATATTTGGGTACCGCCTTTTCAATTGGTATCAGAACGGGCAAACACGAAAAGATCTAACAATCTGTGTTTGGTGTGATCCAACCTATAAGAATTGAATCTAATGTCCGATTCAGTTAACGTTATGCAAGAGTGTAAATACTTAAAAGTTGAAGATGTTACTACTTCGTTGACTCATGACCCTGGAGTTACGAAAACATCTATGTCTATCTCTGATGATAGAGAAGATGCTGATAAAGAGTTGGTAAAACTCCTAAAGCCATACAATCTCTGTCTTCTAAAGTACTTATTTTAAAGACAGAGTCAAATCTTCTTAAACAAGAGATCAGAGAAAAGGACATTCAACTGAATTGTCTAGCCAAAGAGAAATTGGATCTTGCTGTCAAACTAGAAGCTCTTGGTAAATCTCTTACAGATAAAGAGACACGTCCTATGATTCTGACTAATGATGTTGTTGTGATTTCTTCTGATGAGGAAACTAAAAGTCCTTGCTCGAATTTTACAGACTGTGATAAAACCAATTTAATCACATCTGAAACAGATCAAGATGATGGTAGTTTTCCCAACTACATCAAGTTAGGAGAGGATGAGAAACCAGCTTCTAGATCTACTGATGATCAAACGAAATCTTGTCCAAAGGAAACTTTGAACCGATTCCGTGGTCATTGTAAGGAATACAATTTTCAGTTACTTGATAGGAAACTTATACTTCTTCAGCATACAGTGGTAGAAATTTTGAAGGAAGTTTCGTGTCTTAAAAAACTGAAAGATCATTCCTCATTGGAAAGACAGATTATACCACATCCCGATAAGATCAACTCAAAGGAGTCAGAGGAAAGAGTTGATAATCGCTTATGGAAAAAGGTTCCTCCGCACCCATATCGAACAGTTCTGGTTTTGATGAGGAACGACTCCAGAAGGAAGGGAAAGAGCGAATCTCTGCCAAAAGAAACAATCAGGAATTTCCGATAGTTGTTTCAGATGATCACACTAATGTGAATAATAAGGAAGTCCTTAGAGTGAGAAAATCTTATGAAAATCTCATTGAAAGAATTAAGAGAGATTTAGATATCTCCGAGAATTCTCACATTAGTACATTTTCTCCACATGATCATATCTCTAGAGTTAGAAAAGATCATCGTCTTGGGAGAAAATATTTTGGGCAGAAATTCCCTAAAAGAAATATGAACTATGTTTCTGATATTCACTGTAAGCTGAAAAAATCTTACTCCGATGCAACTTAGTTGTATCAAAAGTTGTGCATTCTCATCCTTTCGTGCTCATAATCTTGGATGGGAAAGGCATAATAAAACAGGAGCACAATTGTTTTGTGTAGTTGTTTATCAAAAAAAATTTGTGATAGTATATGGGTTTCTGCGAATCCATGGTAGTCTAAAAATGTTCATGTTTAACATGATTTTCCTAAAATAGGTGTTATTTAGAATTTTCGGATTTTAATAATCCTTCCAAACTTGAGATTTTCGGGCTAAGGAAACGAAATACATTCCCTTATATTTTCGGATTCTCCAAAGGTCTTTTGGTCAGAAAGTTGTCTCTTTTAAAAGGATGAACTTTCTATTACTTGTATTCTGATACCTTGATCAATCCTATATATATATATATATATATATGAGCAAGCATTCTCCAATAACTCGCAGTGTCTCAAAGGCTAATAAGGAGGAAGCTCAAAAGGTTAAGGATTGTCAAGGAATCAATACAGAGAGGAAGAAAAAGGGTATATCAAACATCATGTCTGATTATGATTCTGATAGTTCAGTTGGATCACAAGGTGAGTCATGTCTGTTAGCTTACAACAAACAAGATCCAACCAAAACCCAATGGATTCGTTCTGATAGTATGTCTCAATATATCCAAGGTTTTTACGAACTAGAAACCAATCTTGCTATGACTATTCGACATCAAGATTTTTGTAAAAGAGAAGTATGAAGGAACAAGAGGAATTCTTGCTGAGCTCAAATCTCTAACTGAAGAACTTGAAAAACAAGAAGTGGTTGTTGACAAGTCCCTGGAGACATGCTTTAAAAGTTTGAACACTGAAGAGACCTCAGTGAACAACAAGAGCACCACTAGAGATTAAGTTATTTACTTTTTTGCTTAATCTAGTTTAATAGACATCAATTTTTGATTTCTTTCATTGATTGTATTGGTCTATTGATGAATAAAATTATTTGATTGGTAATTTTTCTTGTGATAGTTTTCGGTTTACATAGCCTGTGCTTTAAATGCTTAAATCTTATTGCTATGTATGTTTATGGGATGTTTGATTTCGGTTTTACTACCTTAATATTCGATCTCATATATTGTGAACCCGGTTTGGGTGACTTTTTGGTTTAGCAGGATTAAGTTCTAGCCCATGTTGGTAGGCTTTATCAAAGGATCATGAGGGGTTCTGGTAGAAATAATATGAAAAAGTCATAATATGTTGAATCGTTTTTGGTTTAGCATAAAATCATATGTGTTTCGACGGTTTTCAACTCTTGCTTGCAATTGTTAAAACCGGTTTTCAACCTTTCTCTGGTAAAGGTTGAGGGTTGTTGTTATTCTTTTGTTTATGCATAAGGATGACAACGTGATGATATTTCGATATCAATTCTCCCTGGACGAAGATGCAAACATATTGGAGAAGTGGATGCGAAATTTGAGGTAACAATCTTGTTAGTTAATTACTTTCCTGTTTAAGAAAATCTTGAGTTTATATTATATATATTTGTTGCTTTTTCTTAACAAAATTTCGGTACAATTGATGTTTGTTCCATGTGTGAGTGTGGATGTGTGATTCAATTGGCTCCGGCTAAGAAAAACTATTGTTATCTTGCTTTTGTATGGTATCAATTGTTTAGGCTTACAAAATTTCGGTGCAATTGCGGTGCTTTTAATGTCTATGTTGTTTCAATTGCTTCCGGTTGAGGTGAATAATTATGCAAGTTGATTTATTTTGGCTTGTATGAATTATTTATGGCTTAACGAAATAAAAGGTGTACGGGATGAGTTGTTTAGTCCAATTCGATTCCGGATAAGAGAAACTAAGTTAATTCTGATCTTAGTTAGACTTATCGAAGTGAGGTTTCGGTTATTCAACTCTAATCGAATTCCTTAACAAGAAATGCTAGTTAACTAACCTAGTACTTGTCTTGTTTAAAATTGAAAGGTCTAAGTTTATGGATAATTATAACCTGATGAGAAAAATAGGGTTTATCTATATTTTGGTCTTATCGAATTAAGCGGTTGTTTTTGAAAAATTGGTTTAGCAAAGGGACTAAAATGCTTAGTTGATTTTTGGTTTGCTAAACTAAATTGGAAAAATTATTTCGAACAATTGTTTCCTTGATAACATATCAAAATAAAACTACTTGTAGTTTCGGTTTTGATATTGGTTATCAGAACATGATGTGTGGAACCCTCGTGCCTAACTCTACAGGTTTGCAAGTCTATTTTGAGATTTGTAAGATTCTTTTCGTGTTGTCCTTTATTTTTTCGTTTCTTTGTCATTTTTGTGACAAAAAGGGGGAGAAATATATGGAGAAACAGGTGATACTGGCATTGATTTTATATTGATTAGTATTGCTAAGGAAAAGAAAAATGGTGCTTGAACGTTTATCTAATGAAAGAGTGAAAGCACAGACTAAGGGGTTGTAACATGTCATATGAATTGGTATAACAAAGACGTGAGGATTGAATATCTACCTATCTTCCTTAGGGAGAGTAATAGCTTTGTTATTATAATGTCAACAACGGCATTTTCAAGGATTGAATGTAAGCAGTTTTATTGTGCTGTTGAATCGGGAATCAAGCGGATGTGTAATGAATTCTTGTAATTTGTTTATCCATATGATGTAAGAGTTTTGTCACTAAAATTGACAAAAGGGGAGATTGTTAGAGCATGGCTCGGTTGAACCCACCAAGCGTTGGTATGTCAAGTTTGGTTGTCATATTTTAGTGACTCAAAACTCATTTAAAGAGTCGCTTGGTCATTTACTAGAGTCAACTTCATATAGGTTAGCTTGAAAGTATTAGGATATGAGACGTTACAAGTATTGCGAAGTCTTGAAGATGTGAAGAAGCAAGGAGCTACAACGACAACAATCATCCTTCTACTTGAGGTTAGTGATATTTGACTTG
The DNA here is from genome assembly GCF_003573695.1 of Papaver somniferum. NCBI lineage: Eukaryota > Viridiplantae > Streptophyta > Magnoliopsida > Ranunculales > Papaveraceae > Papaver > Papaver somniferum. The sequence continues at coordinate 134,662,968 of NC_039359.1, forward strand.
AACTGTTTCATTCCCTAACGTATCTTTCAAGTCGTGCATATTGAAAACATAACTGCAAAGCATATTTGAACTATAGATAAACATAGTATTAAGGAATACAATACGAGGTTTATTGCTTAACATTAAACTTTGTAGATAAGACATCGTCATAATCATTTGAATGCTACTGTGATTATGTATGGGTATGAGGTGAGGATTTCATCCTAGGGAAGAATGTTTACATGTGTTCTAAGGAAGTAAGTTCATAAACTTGTTTGTGAACCGAAAAGGAAATTTCCAGGTGTTATTGGTTTTGTTATTCATTGCATATATTATGAACAACCAATATGTGTGATTGAGTATAACCGCTCACAACTTGTTTGTGTTCTTGGTGGAACTATTCACAAAGGCATGACTTATGTATTGGTATGACTTTTATTAGTGAAACCGATCTTAAGTAATCACCTGAGATGGTATGATCGGGTTTCTGTTTTGTCTGACCAAATATAGGAAAGGGGAACCGATCCTAGTAAGAGGTGCATTACATCACAAAGGGGAATCGATCCTTGTATGGGGTGCAACAAGGTTTATCGCAGAAAGGGGAACCGATCCTATGGACTCAACACATTTTTAGGCAAAGGGGAACCGATCCTATGGACATGTGCAACATATATAAGTTAGATACCATATATATGTGGGGAACCGATCCTATTACCTAGTCAACCGAATTTTGGAAAGCTAGTGTGACTATGCACAGTACTCACATGGAGGTAGAACCGAAAATTGTTTTGGTAGAACCGTTAAACCCATGATTGTGATTGAATGTTGGTTCGATCAATCACATAGTTCTTGAAAGTCAGATGAACCAATTCTAAACTTGTTTGGAAGTGTGGAAAATCGGTTTCAAGGTTGTAAGTGTGAAACAGAACTTACAAAGTAAGGATGTCGACATACTTTGAACATGTGCAGTGAATGTTTATTTCTTTAATTGTTCAAAGATATTCCTTAACGGATAAGGGAAGAGAATCCCAGGATCGAAACATAAGTAAGTTAAGAATCTTTTAATTAAGGTTATTAATTTCATTTTGTAGGAAAATTCCATAATTCGTAACGTGCATTTAATAATAAGATTTTCCGAGAGATTTCGATCATTATCTTTGGACAGAGCATTTCCAGGAATTATGAAAACCGAATTTGTACTTTAATGAATATCTTGAGAATATTTTCGGTTTTGGAAATTCCTTGGTGTCCAAACTTGTTTTTCTATAAATACTTGAAGTTTGCCTTTCTAGCAAACTAATCCTTCGTAACAATAGACTTCTTGTTTTGTTGTTGTTACTGGTGTGGCCGCCTATTCAGAGAGGAGAGTAACCTAATTAGGCGAAATCTCTTACCACCCCTCAGTTTAAAGACTTTTTTGGGATTGAGAAGATCTAGCGTGTACCATTGGTGGGAAACTAGATAATTGCGGTTTATCTTTTGTTTTCGATTGATTTGATTGACTAACGGTGGTTGAAATATGATTGCACCTAGTTTGTTTATTCTTGAGAATATTCTCTTCTGATATAAGATTCACTCAAACTAGTTCATAGTTTAGACATGGATCTTTAGACTGTTGTTAGTTCTAAAGACGATCTTGTGATAATCCATCGTTAACAGACTCCGTTCTGTGCGTGATTGATCACAATAGATTCAAGTGATTGTGTGCAGGTTTTTATTGAAGATTTAAGAAGATGTGAAGACAAAGAAGATATTGAAGATCTTACTTGGGTTTTATAATCTTTGGTGTGCACAATACTTGTTTTGGTAAAAGAGGATCCAATTAACAATCGGTTTATCCTTGTGGTAGATTGGATTGATTAATTGAGTAGATCGGCATCAATATAATTCTTTGGATTAAGAGTGTTGTTGGCTTAATCTTAAACGATTACTTCGGTAATTGAACATAAGATAGATCTAAGGACCTGACGAAGGAGTTTATGTTAAGATAAACGGAAGAGCATTTGTCCGACTCATATCACTTGGTTGAATAGAGTTGATACCAAACAGATTTGTTGTTCCTTTACTGTTTGGAATACGAACCAAAGGAATTGTTCCAAGTAAGTGACTTATTTATAAGTTGGAGGCGTGGGAATACAGACGAAACTAGGTGAACTATAGGTTTAGTTGCTTGGTCTCAACTCTACGAAGTTGGTGTAATTTTGTGTAGCGGCTTAATCCTGAGAGTATTCAATTCTGGACAAGGTCCCGGGGTTTTTCCGCATTTGCGGTTTCCTCGTTCACAAAATCTTGTTGTGTCATTTACTTTATATTTACGCATTAAATTTTTTTTATTATAATTAAAGTAAATCGCACAAAAGTTAATTCCTATTTACTTGATAAGCAATCCTATTGTGTTTGGTTAAGTCTGAACCTTTGTATCAAGGAAACATACTTCGTTGTTGTACCATAGACGATCACACGAAGTGTGAACCGGTTAGTTGTATTGTCTCGACTCTGTCCATAGACAATCACTTTCGAAGAAAAGACTTATAGGTAGGAAAAGTTTTAGCTTGAGGTATATTTGGGTACCCTCTCCTTTTCAATATGCTTTAATTACTAGAAAATTAAATGCATATACCTAGAGAATAAAAATTAGTAATGTGCATTTACTAATTGGAGATTTTCTATTGAGAGATTTCGGAAATTTTGGACAAGCATTTATTGGAATTAGGAAAACCGAATTTTGCTATTCATTGCATATCTTGGGAATATTTTCGGTTTTGGAAATTACTTGGTGTCCAAACATCCTTGGTCTATAAATACCTAAGTTTGCTTTTCTAGCAAACTATCCTAAAAGCTGGGCAAACTTCATTTCTTGTTGTTTCTGGTGGATCCATCTATTCGGAGAGGAAAGTATCCTAATTAGGTGAAATCTCTTACGACCGCTCGTTTAAAGACTTATGTGGGATCAAGAAGCTCTACGAGTACCATTGGTGGGAAACTAGATAAATGCAGTGTTATTAGTTTTTGATAGATTTGATTGACTAACGGTTGTTGAAACTTTGATTGCACCTAGTTTGTTTATTCTTGAGAATCTTCTCTCCTGATATAAGATTCACTCAAACTAGATCGAAGTATCGACGGGATCTTTATAACTGTTTGTAGATCTAAAGATATCTTGTGATAATCCATTGTTAACAGACTCCGTTCTCTATGTGATTGGTCACAAGATTTGAAGATTAAATCTTGTAATAATCCATTGCTAACAGACTTCGTTCTCCGTTCAAGTGGTGTTGTGCAGGTTATCATTGAAGATTAAAGAAGATTTGAAGACGAAGAAAATTTCTTATTAGTTCTCATATCTTTGTGTGTGCACAAACCTTGATCGGCTGGGATCCAACTGGAATCGGATTTATTCGATTGATTAGTTGCGTGAGATCGGCATTTTCAATTAATATATCTCTTTGAGATTTATTTTAATTGAGTGTGAATCTAAACTTAACTGCTTTGTAGTTATTGGATAGATTGATCTAACCAGGCAAAGGAGTTTATTAGATTAAAAGGAAGAGCTTTTGCGTATGACTTGAGATATATTTATTTTGAAAGAACCAAAAGAGTTGTTACCAAACATATTTGTTGTTCCTTTACTTTTTAGAATACGATCCAAAGGAATTGTACCAGTGCGTGACCTTCGAAGTCGGAAGCGCAGGGATACTGAGGAAACTAAGTGAACTAAGTGAACTAGGAGTAGTTGTTTGGTCTCAACTATAAGAAGTTGGTGTAGATTTTGTATAAAGGCTTAACTCTGAGAGTATTCAATTCTGGACTAGGTCCCGGGGTTTTTCTGCACTTGCAGTTTTCCTCGTTAACAAAATCTTGCTATGTGATTTACTTTTGTTTTCCGCAATTATATTTGTTTATATAATTTAAAGTAAATTACACAAACATTAACTCCGATATACTTGATAGTGATCTTATAGAGTTTGGTTAAGTCCGAACCTATTATCAAGTATCACACTTTGGTAGTCGTATTGTCTCAATCTCGTATTCATAGACTATCACACAAAGTGTGAATACCGATTTGTTGTATTGTCTCGACTCTGTCCATAGACGATCAATTTCGGTAAGAGGACTTATAGGTTGAAAACAAAAAAATTATGGTGTATTTGGGTACCCTCATCTTTTCAATTGGTATCAGAGCAGGCAAACACGAAAAGATCTAACAATCTGTGTTTGGCGCGATCCAACCTATAAGAATTAAATCTAATGGAATATTCAGTTAACGTTATGCAAGAGTACGAATACTCAAAATCTGAAGATGTTACTCCTTCGTTAACTCATGATTCAGGAGTTACAATTAAGAGTACATCTGAGTCTATCTCTGATAGAAAAGAAGATTCTGATAAAGAGTTGGCAGAACTCCTAAAGCCTATAAGATCTATATCTACAAGGATCTTAATATTAAAGATAGAGTCAAATCTTCTTAACCAAGAGATCAGAGAAAAAGACATTCAACTAAATATTTCTAGCCAAAGATAATATGGATCTTACTGTCAAAGTAGAAGCTCTCGGTAAATCTCTTACTCAACAAGAGACCCATCCCATGACTCTGACTAATGATTTTGTTATAATTTCTTCTGATGAGGAAAACAAAAGTCCTTGCTCGAATTTTACTGATTGTGATAACAAGACTTGTTTGATCACGTCTGAAACAGATGATGATGATGGTAGTTTGCCTAACTGCATCAAGTCAGAAGAGAATGAAGATCCATCTTCTACAACTAATGATGATCAAACAAAATCTTGTCCAAAGAAAACTTTGAAACGATTCCATGCAAAAATCTTAAGGAATACAACTTTCAGTCACTTGACAGGAAACTTATACTTCTTCAAAATACTGTGGTAAAAGTGTTAAAAGAAGTTTCTTGTCTTAAAAAACTGAAAAATCATTCCTCAGTAGAAAGACAAAATATACCCCAAACAGATAAAATCAAATCAAAAGAATCAAAAGAAAGAGTTGATAATCACTTCTGGAAAAAGGTTCCTCCTCACTCATGTCGAAACAGTATTTGTTAACATGAAGAACGATTCTAGAAGAAAGGGAAGAAAATAATCTCTACCAAAAGAGACAATCAAGGAAGATTTCCAATAATTGTTTCAGAAATCAAACTGATGTGCATAATAAGGAAATCCTTAGAATGAGAAAACCTTATGAAAATCTCATTGACAAAATTAAGAGAGATCTATCCATCTCTGAAAATTCTCATATCAGTACGTTTTCTCCTCATGATCATACCTTTAGATCAAGGAAGGATCATCTTCTTGGGAGAAACTACTTTCGGCAGAAACTTCCAAAGAGAAACATGAACTATGTTTCTGATACTCGTTGTAAGCATGATAAGGCTTACTCCGATACAACCTAGTTGTACGGAGAATGTACCCCCTCATCCAAATTTGTTCTCATAACCGTTAGGATGAGGAAGCACATAAAACGAGAGCACATGTTTTGTGTATGTATCAGAAAAATCTATGACATTTGTGGATAAGCTGCTAATCCATTATGTCTAAAAATTGTTCATGTTATAATGATCTTCCAAAATTAGGTTTTATTTGAAATTTTTGAATTTTAATAAACCTTCCAACTTGAGAATTTCGGACACATGAAACAAAATATATTCTTAATATATTTTCGGAAATTCCCTTGTATTTTCGGTCCGAAAGTTGTCTCTTCTTAAGAGAAACTTTCTCTTGCTTGTATTGTGAAATCCTGATTAATTCTTATTTAAATCCTCGAGCATACCTCCAATAACTCGTAGTATTACAAATGTAAATAAGGAGGAAGCTCAAAGAGTTAAGGATTGTCAAGGAATCAATACAAAAGGAAGAAGAACATATCAAAAATCATGTCTGATTATGAATCTGATAGTTCTACCGGATCTCAAGATGAATCATGTCTGTTGGCTTACAACCTTCAAGATCCAACAAAAACCAAGTGGTACCTTCTGATAGTATGTTTAACTATATCCATGGTTTTGAAGAATTAAGAACCAATCTCATAATGATGGTTCGAAATCAAGATTCGTCGAAGGATAGAATTGATGAAACAAAAGATGATCTTGCAGACATGAAGAAACAAGTTGAAAAGCTTGAAAAACAAGAGGTGGTTGCTGACAAGTCTCTCGATACATGCTTCAAGAGTTTGAACACTGAAGAAACCTCAGTGAACAATCAGAGCATCACTAGGGATTAAGTTCTATGCTGTAATACTTATTCCAGAAAAATAGACATCAATGTTTTGATTTGCGTCAATTATTGTATAAGGTCTATTTTTGAATAAAACTATCATTATTATGAATAAAATTATTTTTTTATAATTTTTCTTGTGATAGTTACCGATTATATAGCTTGTGAATGAATGTTTATATTTTGCTATGTGTATTCGGTTTATGGGATGTCTGATTTCGGTTTTCATTAACCTTAGTATTCGATCTCATATGATGTGACCCTTATGGCTTTTGTAACTTTTTGATTTAACGGGATTAAATTCTAGCCCATGTTGGTAGGATTTATCAAAGGATCATAAGGCGTTCCGTGAAAAGTCACATTAGTTAAAACCGTTTTCAACCTTTCTCTGGTAAATGTTGCTTTTTTTGTTGTTCTTTTGTTCTTGCGAGAGGATGACTACACACTAGGGGAGAGTTCTTATTTGAACTTGCACTTAATGATATATCTTTCTGGGGAGAAGAGGCTGCGGAATTTGAGGTAATGAATTTGTTAGTCATCATTTTCCTGTTTAAGAAAAGCCTGTTTATATTGCATACATTTTGCTTTTGCTTAACAAAATTTTGGTACAATTGATATGTTCCATTATGTTGTGTATGGATTATGATAAGTGTGTAAACACGTCATTTTTACATCTTAATTTACATTTATTTAGTTCTCTATTTTGTGCATATTAATGATTTGTTTAGGTTTGTAGAATTTAAGGAATAAAGCTCGATTGGACCAAAATGCGGACTTGGTCAACAAAAATGAAAGAAAAATCTATTATCTCAAGATATCGATGAACGAACGTGGCCAACCGGGAAATTGAGCACAATTCATGTAGTACGGGTTAGTGGGTCGATCCCATTATGGTGCGCAGAAGATGCAAGTAGGAAAATGAGCTGATATCATTTTGGAATTAATGGCCCAAGTTATAAAACCGCAAGTATGGGGTCTAATCACATGAAAAATACGGAGTTGGCAAAAATACAAGTATCTTTACCATATTAATATGCATGGACGTGTTTAATGAAAGTATTTTATTTCATTTATGGACACAAGGTGATAATGCCACATTTTTTAATTAAAAAGGAAGTCAGTATATTTACATGCAAAGGAGGAGTTGGAAATTATATGGCATTAATATGGGATATGAATATTTTACACACTTGTGTAAACTAGAGATATGCATGTAAATATATATGGGAAGATGGTTTTGAAAGAAGATATTATGGTGTTTAAATAAGGTGTCACTTTCCTTAAAAGATTTAATCTATCATTTATTGTAATTGAAAGAATTAAAGGAAGGAAAAAGAGAAGGTTAACTAATAAAAAAGGAGTTTGGCTAAGAAGAAGATAGGACGGTTCCGCGAGCATTAATGTAGTTTCCTTTCTTTTTCTTAGCCTTTCTTCTTCTTTTGTAATGGATAAATAATATCTCAATTAGGGTTTATGATGAAACCCGATGATGTATACAAGAGAATTTAATTTTATTTTCTATAATGATTCTTTTGGTCCCATATTTTCGTTTTATCACGATAACAACTTTTCTCCATATGTCCTTGTGCTTTGATAAATAAATTTTATAATCTTGTGTAGAGACAAACATCTTAAAATGAAGAGAATTGTTAGTATTTTGAAGATGCAATTAGTTGGTTTTATATTTTCCAAGTCGTCAAATGTGTCCTAAATCGTCTTGAAGTAGTAAAAGAATTTTATAGAGATTGGTTAAATTATCTGGTGTACACAATTGTGGTAGAGTCGGACGCCCTGGTATCTTACTTTATTTTCTGTTTTTATTATCTTTTACTATTTTTCTTATGATTTTATTTAATTAGAAATTGAAGGTAACCGTTTTAGTCCCTGTGGAACGAACCCGTATCTATATATTGTCTGTCGACAACCGTTCACTTGCAGCATAATAAAATATCCCACCATATTGTTTATGTGATTCAATTGTTTCCGGTTAAGAAAAACTGTGTCAATTTATTTGACTTATTTTTTGGTATCTTCTTTATTGTTGGGTATCAAGTGTTTTTCTTAACAAAATTCAGTGCAATTGCGGTGTTATAATGTATATGATTGTTTCAATTGCTTCCGGTTAAGAAATAATTGTGGAAGTCAATTTATTTTGGTTTGTATGTATTGTTCAGGCTTAACAAAAATACGGGATCATTGTTTAGTCCAACTGATTTCGTATAAGAGAAACTAAGTTAATTATGATCTTAGTTAGACTTATCAAATTGGAGGATTCCGTTATTCAAGTCTAATCGAATGCCTTGACAAGAAAAACTAATTAACTAACCTAGTGTTTGTCTTGTCTAAAGGGAAAGGTTTAAGTTATTGTCTGAATAATTAGAGCCTGATGAGAAAAATAAAGTTAATTCTGATCTTTATTTTGGTCTTATCTAAATAAGAGGTTGTGCATACACAATCGGTCTAACAAAGGAATTAAGTTTCTTAGTCAATTTGTTAGACTATTAGGGAAAATTGCTCCAGGCAATTGTTTCCTTGATAACATATTGAAACTAAATTACTTTGTAGTTTCGGTTTTAATATTGGTTATCTAAAGTGGTATGAACCTTCGTGCTTAATCTTATAGGTTGTTTACAAGTCTTTCAGAATTGTAATATCCTTTCGGTTTGTCCCTTATTCGCTCGAACCTTTGTCATTTTGTAACAAAAAGGGTATAAATATATGGAGTAAACAAGTGATTTTTAATCACTAAGGAAAGGACAATTATGCTTAAACGTTATATCTAACGAAAGAGTAAATCTTCGACTAAGGGGGAGAAACATATCATATTGCTCAGTAGTAATCTTACTACAAAATAGGAATAACAAAGATGTACGGATTGAATATTTTCCTAGCTTACCTTTAGGGGGAGTAAAAGCTTTGTTATTCAAATGTCGACAAAACATATATTGATTGAATATATGCGGGTTATTGTGCTGTTGAAACTTGGAATCAAGCATATGAAAAATGATTTCTTTTGTAATTTGTTTATCCATATGTAACAAGAGTTTTGTCACTAAAATTGACAAAGGAGGAGATTGTTAGAGCATAGATCGGTTGAACTCACTAAGCGTTGGTATTTCAAGGTTGGTTGTCATATTTTAGTATTAAAACTCATCTAGAATCGCTTGATTAAATACTAAAGTCAACTTCGTTTAGGTTAGACTAGAAAGTCTAGGAATTTTGAGACATTCAAGTATTACTCCGAGGACCTGAAGAATGTGAAAAAGTAGCGAACTACAACGACGATATCATACTTCCACTTGAAGTTAGTAATACTGACTTGAACTTGTTTCATTCCTAACGTATCTTTCAAGTCGTGCTATATTGAAAACATAACTGCGAAGATGTATATACTGTACATATTGTATAATACTCTAGTGATGTGGCATGATCATAATAGTATGATCATAGTATTAGGAAATTAGACTACGAAGTATAATGCTTATCTTTTGAACTTCGTAGATATGACATCGACATAATCTTGTATATATTGTTATAATTATGTGAATGGGTTATGGTGAAGATTTCATCCTAGGAATCAATGTGTTACATTTCTTTAAAGGAAGTACATTCATGAACTTGTTTCGTGAATCGAAAGGGAAATCATTAGGCTTATGGTCCGGCTATTCATTGCATATCTTTGGATGGACAATATGTGTGAGATGGTAGAACCGATCTTAACTTATGTTATGTATCTTAGTATAACTAATCACAATGCCCGACTTATGATTTGGTATGACTAGTTTTTATTAATTGGTGTAACCGATCCTAAGTATTCACCATGTTATGGTATGATCGATCCTTGTAATGATATGACCGATCCTAGTAATTTGTGTGACCGATCACGAGTGTTGTGTAATCGATCCTTGTAATTGGTAACCGGTCTTGGTAACTGGTATGACCGATCACAAGCAATACCACGTGTAGATGGAACCGATCCTTGTAGCTGGTGTAACCGATCCTAGTGACTAGTGTGACCGATCACAAGAGTTTCCATAAACATCCTTTATGCCTCTAACAATATCCTTGATTTGCCTGATGAACCAAAAATGAAAGTGAGAATATTGATTAAAACAAGCATATTGCAGTAGCAAATGAGCACTCGGGAAAAATTTCCATGCAAAAAGAAAAAAAAAACATCAGCGAACATGTATACAGCATTGTTCACAGCAGAAAAGGGAATGCTAAACATTTGGAATATGTAAACTGAAATTCAACATCTCATCAAATTTTACAGGAATATGAATCATCATTTGTGCATTCCATCTCTTCGTTGAAGCGGGGTTCTAAATTGACAATGGATTTATTCACATTTTGCATAAACACCATTTTCATCTAAGAAGACAAGCAGGTTAATGTCTACTGCCCATGCCTGTCCGTCCGCCCACCAGCTTTCGAGATTTCTAAACCCTTTATCATACAATTATTGCACTATCTTGCACGAAATTGGTGCAGGAGAGACATTGCAAGCACAAAATATATAACAGAGATTGAGAAATGAATTTAACAACAGATAAAAAATCTCTATAATGATAAGAAATTAAAGGAGTTTGTTAATCTGTATACCAGGATGCAGGATAAGCATTAATAGTTTGTATAGATTCTATCACTCTTTATCTTGGAGTCATGCGCTTAGACTTTTAAGGAACAACTTTAACAAATGTTGCGTTTTTTCCATAAATACCCTTGAATTATAGGGCGTATTTTTATTTTGTCGCTGAGTGGACGCGAAATGCAAACTCATCTTCTGCCTCTCTCATATTCTCCGGAATACAGAGAAACCCCATTGAAATTTAATGTTCTTTTGAAAAAAATCAACTACTTAAATTAGGATTATACCTTCGATTAAAAAAAAAACTATATCATGACAATTAATTTGTTTAGAAACTATAGATCTAAAAATCCAGAATAAAATTACTGGTTCACTACCAATTGTTAGTTTATCTATCATGTTTACGTTTAATCACCTATACCAAATTTGGGCAAACTTAGGGCTTTTAGTGTGACTGATTTCTTAGGACCATAGAGTGGGTGAGAATTGGAGACTGATAAAATCTTAACCCGTTATAAAAACAGCTCAAACCCCATTAGAATCATCTTTTTACCTATATATTTCAATTCTCTTAGCTTAACATGACGATATCGATCGAAAAAATAAAAAATCTCACCCTCATTATTACCGCAAAAAAAAAGAAAGAAAAAAGAGTGAAATAACAACGAGAGAACACAACACCAATAGATAGGGATTTTTTCTTTTATGTAACAACATAAATAGATAGTCGAAGGTGAACAGATATTTTTTTGGGTTTTACAGCTTGATTAAATTGAAGAAGAAGATGAAAAGGAAAGAAAAGCGAGAGGAGAAGTGAACTTCGTGATTGTCGATCTGAATACCTTCTTTTTTTATTTAATAAATTCAAGGACATTACGGAAATATTAATCTTAATTACGAACAAAATTACTTTATGATCGATTTAATAATTGATTTATTTTTCCCAAACAAGTTTAAGTCGATTATACCCTTATTAACTTGTATATGGGTATATAAGTTAACAGGACCCGAAATTAAATTTAATACCGAAACCAAAGAATGAAGTTAAAAAAGAAGAAGATGGAAATGAAAATCATACGTAGAGATCGCGATTCATCAAATCACAAATTTCAACATTCATTGCCCAATCAGGACCAATCAATTTATCACTTGTTGCTCTTTCAACCAAATGATGCACCAGTTTCGAATAATTTCTGTTGGAAAATTGGAAATCAATTTACATATATGAATGAAAAATCTAGGTTAAGTGCCTTAGTGGATTTGGGAGATGGGTTTAATGTTTGGGCCTTATATAATTTCGTTCTTGGAAGTTAGTTTCATGGAAGTTTCACTTCGAAACTAACAAGACGCCTAAAAACAGAAGAACCTTTCGTAGGGAAAGGACGCAACCCTTCGTGAAACCAAATAGGAATTTCTGCTTAGCATCCCTTGAATAATCTCCATGAAACATCACGTTGCTTCGATGAAGAGGTACTTAACATCTATAAATACCCTGCACACAGTTAGATTAGAAATCAATCAGAAAACTAATTTTCATTCCATTGCCTAAAAATAATTATTTTAGTTTGTGTTCAAGAGAGAGTTCATCACTTTAAGTTTGGTTCGCCGTTTCTCGAAGTTTGGAGTGCTACTACATCGAGAAGATAGTCGTTGTATCCTGGGAGACAGACATCGATAATCCGCAAGCATCAGTGCGGGGTGAATCTGTCTTAAGGCTAGAGAATATAATCCTTGCCTCGACTTTGATTTCGTTTAATTGAGTTTGCATTTCCCTTCTTCTCTGTTTGTTTTATTGCAGTTTATACACAAGATTGCCAACAATTTCTCAATAAATTCGTCAAAGAATTTCAATCCCTTTTCTCTCTAAAATTTTATTTCTTTTCTTTTCTCATGGATTTTGCGATCCATGTTTCTTTGGATGGATGGTTAATAAACTGCATGATGGTTATTACTTATTAGTACCAAGGTTGGGCAAATTTTTGACGTTGGATATTGCACTGTAGCTGCTTTTTTGGGAATGGGGCCGTATGGCTTTGGATGACCCCATTTTGAGTGGCAGAGAGCTGTAGCCTATGCCTATCCGAGTACTATGAAATGTTGTTTAGGTTTTCCTCGGCTCTACCACGCCGGCAGGAGCACTTGAGGGTTTGCCGCTTGACTTGTTTAAGAGTTTGCTGACATAATCCAAAATTAGCACATTACTTTGTGTACATCAAATTAAGGTTTAAATTTCTTCAAATTTGCAGCTAAGCATTTTGTAAGATTTGTAATGCTAAATGTTTGAAGAACTCTGTTAGTTACGCAATTAGATAAATTGTTCAAATTACAAAAGAAAATGTGATATAAACATATAGCAATTGAGCTAATCTATTCTGTTGTCCTCACGTTGATCGATTCCCTATCCTGGCACACCGAGAAATAGCATTGCACAAGGCTCAATAAGGAACAGGTACCCTTACTGAGGCAGGACCAGATTTTATATCCTCCAGAAGAAGATTAAAAAGTGCCAGTGCAACTGGACCTTCTTTGCCTGCCAAAAACCAATCACAATGACAAGTTAAATCGAGTCCCAAACATAATATAACTTGAAACTGAACATCTGTTTGTTCTTACCGTTGCCAATGACCTGATCATCCCACCGCACCACAGGACGCACAAGAGTCCCACTTCCAATAAGCATCATCTCCTTGGCTCCCTTTCCTTCTTCCTCAGTGATATTTCCCACCCTGATTCTAGCAATTATTCCCTTCTGCACAAGCCCCTCGGCAAGAGCCAAGACTCTTTTAGCCGTGCACCCACTAAGAATTTTGTCAAAGTATGGCATCAGAAACTCGTTTTCTTTGGAAACAAATGCCGCATTCATGTTTGGTCCTGTTGAACATATGTCAAGTATCCAACCCAGCAAGGATATAACGGTGGCCTCAAAGCAAGATAAGAAGACCAAGTCATTTATCATCCTCTAATCTAGCTAGATATGCTTTACATAGTCAAGTTTGTTATCTGGGTTTAGGTTTACTGTTTTCATATCCTATTTTATCATATAAATAGGAATACTCGTGTAATTGTAAATCTATCTCTGTGAGTTCTAGAGATCTTTAATACAATTCACCCTTATGGGTTTTATCAGTGGATGTAGGTCAGATGGACTGAACCACTTTAATCTTCTGTGTGTTCTCTATTTCTCTCTTACCATTCATATTTTATGATGGTACAGAGCAGGAAAAGATCCTTGCTTCCTCTTCTATATTTTTCTTTGATTGATGATGTTTTATCTTCCTATTTACTATTCATTATAGTGATCTCACCTGAATACTAGAAGAGCCTACAGTGTTGGATGAGTTTTTCACGTTTTTTTTTTCTTTTTCCTTTTAGCATCATCATATTTTTCTGATCAAAATCAATCACTTCTGCTTCCGCTTCCATTTCAATTTGGTTATGATGCAGTCACTCGTCGCGTTTTTCACTGATTTTTGTTTCCGTTTTATGGAGTTCCAAACACTACAGAGATCCTTCCTTTTATTTTGCATCACAGATCACAACTATTGCTTTTATTTTTAGTCTAATCCAAGACTAAAATAATTTTTCGAGATCCTTGTTTTAAATATCATGGGTTCGAATATATTTTCTGTTCGTAATATGTCATTATCTCACACCTTTATTAAGGTTTCTTCCTAATACCTAATGACTCTTGCGGATACACAGTTTTTTGTTTTCCTTCATTCTTTTTCCCTATATTCTCAGAACCTTTCCGTATCATTAATCCGTAGTTTTTAGTTGATATATTTTCCAAATCCAAACACTCGTCTTCATATCCTTTCCTATATTCACTACAAACCGTAGTTCTCTTTTCTTTTTCATCTTTTTTTTGGAATGGAATACTCCTGTCTGTTAGTCATGTCCACTAATATACTTCGTACAACCCTTTAGCAAACCTATAATCATTTGAATTCTATCAATACCACTTCAAAATCATGCCAATTATTTCTATTTTCTTTCTTCAAGGTGCAGAGTGGCTATCGTGTTTCTTATTTTGTTATGGTGGTTCTTATCGGTGCATCTAGGTTTGGTGTGTTTTTGGTTATACCCAAATTGTGAAGACCGATTGTTATTTGTTTTTTGGTACTGTTGCAGTCCAAGCCGTGTCATATTGCTGTTCAAGAGTGCCGCACCAACGCGAATTGCTTGGTTATTGATTCTCCTTGTCGTTTCAAGAGATTAGTGTGAAGACTTCCATTAATGTTACTGCTATTTCTTTTTGGTGTTAACCTTCAAGGCCAGGGTTTTCGTGTTTGCTGTTCAAACGTGTTTTGCAGCAGTTGGAGCTCGTAATTATTCTTCTCAAGTGCATTTTGTTCAAGTTGTACACTTCAAATCATTCCGTGTCCAACTTGAGGGGGGGTGTTGAACATATGTCAAGTATCCAACCCAGCAAGGATATAACGGTGGCCTCAAAGCAAGATAAGAAGACCAAGTCGTTTATCATCCTCTAATCTAGCTAGATATGCTTTACATAGTCAAGTTTGTTATTTGGGTTTAGGTTTACTGTTTTCATATCCTATTTTATCATATAAATAGGAATACTCGTGTAATTGTAAATCTATCTCTGTGAGTTCTAGAGATCTTTAATATAATTCACCCTTATGGGTTTCATCAGTGGATGTAGGTCAGATGGACTGAACCACTTTAATCTTCTGTGTGTTCTCTATTTCCCTCTTACCATTCATATTTTATGAGGTCCCTCTGCAACAAAACCTTCATCATCCAACCATATTCCAGCAAAAACACCCTTTTCTTCAGCTTCCATCTTTGAAAGCACATTCGGCAAGTAATTGACGCTCTTCACCGTGGCAAATTGGGGTGGTTTAATCGGAATCGTTGAAGTTTACACTTTAACCCCTTTTTGAAGGTGAGGACTTTGACTCTGGAACACTTTTTGAAGGTGAGGACTTTGACTCTGGACAATAGCATACATAGAGGATTGATGACAGCCTGATGAAGATAGTTGGAAATCACCTGGTCCGGCAGAGAGCCAATACCGTAGAGATCCTTCCCTACATTTTGATGTTGCAACGGTTTGTATCAGGATGCTTCTTATATGTTCCCGGTTAAAAGGGAGGTTGATCTTTGCGTTGGTTGCTGACCTTAAGAAACGGTCAATATGTCTAGGATGGAGGCAAAAACATTACCAAAATTGGTTAGTGGTTATCAAAAAGAAGTCGAAAATCAACTAAGTGGCTGACTAGAGGATTGGATTATTTCTATAACCGAACATGAAAGCAAGTACTCATTTAACTGGAGAATTCGTAAAACACTAAAATTATCAAAACCTGAGTGTTAAGCAACAAGCTCAGTCTCCAGTGTGTCAGCATGCAGTTCAGGATGTTAAGCAACAAACTCAGTCTTTCTAGAGTCAGCATGTAGTTCAGTCATCCTCAGGACTAGCTAACAATTCACATTGACTGCGTGCAACTCGTTCCATTTTCTGTTAGCTATTTTGCCGTCTTTTGAACTCTATCTCTGTAACTTCTTATTGTATAAATAATGAATGAAACTCCACAAGTCAGGTGTGGAAGCTATTCTACCAAAGTCCATGTTCTAACTTGGTATCAGCTTTTGATCCAAGCCACCTTCCGCTAATCAAAAAAAAAAAACTCAAAATCAGTTCTGCAACTTCAACAATGGCAGATACTACAAACACCCTTCGCCAAGTGCAAATACACCATCTAGTAACCCTGAGACACACCGAAACAAATCATTTGATCTGGAAGGCTCAATTTAAACCCATTCTTAAGGGTCATGATCTCACAGGTTTCATTGATGGAACTAAAGAAAAACCAGCAAAAACTCTTCCAGATGGTGTGACAATAAATCCTAGTTTTATTGCGTATGAATCCCAAGACTCACTGATAGTTGGATGGCTAAATTCAACCTTGACACCTGAAGTATTAAGCACGGTAGCAAGACTAGACACAACTAAAGAAATATGGGACAAGTTGGAATCAGAATATGCACCAAAAACCTTTGTTCATCAGATGAACCTCAAGAAGCAGCTTCATAACCTCTCAAAAGGTAATAAGACTCTTCATATACTTAACAAGCAAAAATAAATGCGAAGCGAGGAGATAATAAGCTAGAACACACTGAATTGGGTTTGTCATAAACTGAATTGCCAACTCATTTAAAGTTACACGTAACTGAGGGAAGTGATGCTGACCAGTGGAGATGAGGCAGGTATAAGTAAAAATATGCAGTAAATATGTTCAATTCTTACCCATCTATTATTGCTGCTGTATCAAAAACGCCATGTCCTCTATGAACGAT
This sequence comes from Papaver somniferum, assembly GCF_003573695.1. Classification (NCBI taxonomy): domain Eukaryota; kingdom Viridiplantae; phylum Streptophyta; class Magnoliopsida; order Ranunculales; family Papaveraceae; genus Papaver; species Papaver somniferum. Next base: position 134,680,084 of record NC_039359.1, read on the forward strand.
GTGATCGTCCATGGGTATGACCATCGCGGAAGAATCAGTAGTAATTCCACCAACAACACTAGAATACATAGCCATGTAGTTCTGCTTACTTTCATGGTTTCGTCTGTAAGCTCTTAGCTTCTCAATAACCTAGAACATACATACATTTAACTTTATTAACTAAAACACACTAATCAAAAATGAGAAAACTTCACAAACATGAACATTAAAGCAAGTCATTAAGATAAACCTCTGAAGATGAGAGAAGCGGAACAGCATCATGAATTACAGTACTGTTATTAGTATACTCTGTTGTTTGATCAGAGGCCTGAACAGCCTGAATTCGTGTTAGAAGTGATTTTCCACGAGTTGTAAGACTAAAATGACGAAACCCAATTCCCTGAAACCCAATATTTTGCCTCGAATCAAAAGAAGAAAAAGAGGATGCAATTTTGGTGTAGTTTGATAGGGGATTTGATGCGGGTTTTTGTAAATATGAATCCATTGATGAGTTCGATCAGAAACTTTCTTTTTGTGATCTCAAAAGAGGAAGATCAGACCAATTATACTGAAGAAGAAAGAGTTGACTGTATCAAACACTCAAAATAATCCCTAGGAGGTAGGGAACGCAAACTAGGGATTGATTGATATTCTGGAGTGGTGATTAACGGTTGCGATATGATAACCAAAATAACCAAAACTACTCCCCTTTTGGTTTTTGATTCAAACCTTATTTTATCGTTTTCAAATGAAAAAATTTCGTAGATTATATTTTTTTTTATTGTCAATTAATTCTTTCAAACTCTATTTAGTACTTTATTTTGTCATTTGAATGACAAATTAGATCTAAAAATTTGAAATTGTTGAATTACAGTTACACAGTCGTCCTGGTATCTCTTCGTTGAGCACGACGATTTTTCATATTTATTTTTAGTCGTCAAGGTTGTAGGATGAATAGAGTGACGACTTTTCAAAGAATTTTGTTTCTGAAAGTAACATTTTATAGGATCGTCATGGTCTACATCTCTAAACCTTGACGACTAATAACCCCCATAAACAATTTTTTATGTATCCAATTTTGTTGTTAGTCGTCATGGTTTTGTAGAAATAAGATGACGACTAATTGACAGTCGTCAACAGTCGTCAGTGTGCTATATTTTCGACCATGACGATTACTGTGTAGCCGGCAGGTTTAAAAATAACTAACATGCTGACTAATCAAGCATTTACAACACCTTTATGTCAAAAAACATATAGTCGGCATATTGATTTATTATCGACTTTGCAGACTATTTGTGGTCGTTATCTTCCAAATTTGTTGACCTTGCCGACTTTTCATACTTTCAGAACAGAAAGTGTTGATTCCTTCTGTCATTTTGAGTATAAAATCACCCAAAAGCTTTACAATGTCATATTTATACGTGTTTGGGTAGTATGGTTTCATTTCTGTTACAAACACAATTCTCAAAAAAAAAAAAAAAAACCCTCAAAAATCTACTCACATAATCCATAAGTTCAATCCAAATAAAACCTAATTTTAATCATTTAATTAACTAAATTAATTAATTAACCTAATCGGATTTTTAGTGTTAATTAAGTAAGGGTAAATTAGCCATTTTGGAAATATGTGATAAGGGATTCACTGTTTTACTTCAAAATGGCCTCATTTTTGTCTCATTGGGTATACCCCAATCTAGACAGTTTTTTTTTTCTTTTTTCATAAAAAGATAAGATATCCACTGACATTACATTTCATAGGTTCTTATCATGATATATTATCATTAAAATACTGAAAATTGGAAAAGTTTAGCAAGCCTCCTAATTCCTCTTCTTTTCATCTATTTTGGATATTATAGATTACAGTAAGTTGCAGTGTTGGCTGTCCACATTACATTAAATTTTGTACAAAAATATAAGTTCTGAAGTTTTAAAATTTACGAATTCATAATTGTTTTTGGGATTTTGTGACCTGAAGTGATAAATAGATAAATAAATAAAGTGGAAATGACGTGGATGTCTAGAGGAACAGTAATTCTACCGAACCGCATAAAAAATCGTATGGAAAAACCGTTTACTCACAGACGGGTGGGTCCTACCCCTCCGCTTGGGGAGAAATTTTATGTTTGGATGATTTTTTCAGTGATTGGCGGTACGTTAATAATTTTTGCGAGAGGAATGGCTAAATCAGAGCACCTTCGACGAATCTCCAGTATAGTTTGTATATGATGGTGTTTTGAGACATCTCTAAAGCAAATATGTGGCTAAATTTTCACGCTTTTGAGAAGTTAAAAAATCTTATCTCCAACCAAAATTACACGATCTTAAAATGGATCATCATTAAGTGTTTAACTGAATTGATGTTCTAATAGGGCCGGCCGGCCGGCCGGAGGGCTCGAAGGGAGGGAGTCCTTTTTATGACCACTTTTTTGTAAAATGAAGCATAACGCAAATGTGCAACAGATTGGAAATGGTTTGGTGGTAGTCTTTGGGACATGAAAAATCGAAAATGCCTCTCCCTTTTAGTCAAATTATTATAACTCCTTATGTATCCTATTTTTTCAGGGGTATAATTGACAAGCAAACTAGAATATAGCATATCTAATAATTCATGCCTTGAAATTTTACAAATTTTATCTCGTTGGAAATATTTTAAAGAGATATGCACAATGAGTACAAACAACAATATCAAATTTAGACTTTTTACGAAAAATTTGGAGGTGTTTATCCTTTTTGGAAGAATTTTAAAAAATTGAATGCACAAGAGTGGGGTTTAATGAGATTACCTTGTAAATTTGTTTGATACATAGTCAAAATCATTTCATCTTCGCAAGTGGATATAGATCATGTTGATCGAATCACTATAAATCCTTGTGTTGTTTGTATGTTGGATTTACTTTGATTTCATATATTTATATTTCCTACCTTCATTGGTTGTGTTAGCTTGTGTCATTTTTTCTAAAAAAATTGATTGGATTTGGTGACATTATTCAAGTGAAGGTGGAGATTTGTTGTATTATGCCTTGAACACAAGCCTTTGCATTCTGTTTGGGATTGTCCAAGTTTCTGGCCCAACAGTCCATTAGTTACCTTGTAACCTAAAGGCTACATGAGATAAAATATATTTTATTTTGTTTGTAAGAGATTTGAGGCATAATGGTAATCATTTCATTGTCTTCGCAATTGGATATAGATCATCTTGATTGAGTCACTATAAATCCTTGTGTTGTGTATTTGTGCTTGATTTACTTTGATCTTAATTCTATTTCATATCTGGAGTTCAAAAGCATTGGGTTGTTCCTTTTTTTAGCGTAGATCAAAATGATCCGGTTGGATTATATTGCCTCTCACTAATCGGTGATTTTGAAAAACTCATCTTAAATTTGATTGATTTATAAATGATTGCATTTTTAGGTGTTTTTTGTTTTTTGATGTTTAAATTAGATTTTCAGAAGAAAAAAAATTATTTAAAAACAATGACGAACACCAAGAACGCGAAGCAGATGAACAATTACAACACCCCTCACATGAAGTGTTAATACTTACAACACCCTCTATATATAAAGTGTTAACTGTTAGAGCATTGCTCGGTCGAACTCGCAAGTGTTTCTATCTCAAGCTTGTTGTAAAATTTAGTTGTCAAAACTATATCTTGATTTCTAGTCTACAATTAGTTAAGTCTCGGGTTAGGATAGAAGACGTAGTTGAGAAAAGGGACATCACAACAGTCATCATTGCGTTCTACTGTTTGAAGGCCAAGATCAACCGAAGATTTTAGAGAACTTCTTCAACAAAAGGTAAGTGAAGACTGAACCACCTATATCTCAAGTTATATTCATCTTTCTATCTATATATGAGACGATGTCGCATAATAATTAGACTATTTCAAGCATATCAAGAATTTCGAGTTAAGTTTATCTTGGTAATTAGTTCTCGAAATATGACTAAGCTTAATGAACCTTTGTTCATACTTCATGAATTTCTGTTAAGAACAATTCATTGTTCGTAATCTAAATTTTGATTCAAGATTATCATTCGAAAATTATAACACCCCGTACTTTTAGCATGGCGCATTCTAAAAGATGCGCCATGGCCCGAGATGAAGCTTCATCCAAAGCTTCCATTGCGTAGGTAAATGAAAATTGTCCCTTGGCCAATGCGTTGACAATGTACAACCATCGTGGCTGCACATCAGGTTGGCAGTGCACAGCCATCAGGGCTGAACATCGGGTTGGAAATGGACAGCCATCATGGCTGAACATCAGAGTTGGCATTCGCAATGAACATTTTTTTTTTTGCTAAGTCAAAAAGTTTATTAAGCAAAAAACGTAATTACAAGAATTACAAGCAGGAGGCACATGGCCTCCTCACCCCCATAAACCAAAGGGGTTAAAATAAATAACCAAAGTAAGTCACAAAAAACTAGAAACTTTTAACTGAAAAAATAATCAAAGAGGAAAGAAGAAGAAAAGACTAGAAGCCTAAATTGCTTCACTCTTTTAAGCGCCAAAGAAATCTACCAAACCTACTCTCAACAAAGAGATTAAGTGTTTCCACCTCCTTTATTTTTCTTCGTCGGAGTCTTCATTCTTTGTATTTCCTTGATATACTCCTTTCGAAAAATTAAATCATGCAAAAACTTTTGTTGATTATCAAGTTTTTTAATAGAACAAAAAACTTCATTTTCCACTTTTGTTAACTGAATATTCTTGGGCTGTGGATTTTTGCTCCCAGAACTGGAATCCGAGCAAACATCAGTTTCTTTGTAAACATCTTTCGTGTCTTCCTTGGACTCTGTTAAAGAAACCCCATCCTGTAAAACTCCAAATTTATTCGGAGATAACACTCCAGAATATGAAGTCAGATCTCTCTCCAAACCCTCACGCGCCTTCAGCAATCTTTCTAATTCTTCTTCCCTTTTTTTTAAGATCCATAACAGTATGCTCGTCAACCATCAACCCAACAGTCTCATCTACTAAAGATGTATTGGATACACCCTCATGCTGACCATGCACAACATTAGATAGTTCATCATCTTGTTCAACTTGCACCTTACCTTGTGTAATCTCACCAGTATTTGTAATTTGTTGTTACCAATGTGTTGAACGTCATCTGTATTTACAACTTCAGGAACAAAAGGAATGACTGGATCATTCTTTCCTTTTTTTCTTACGGCCATCTTCTTGCCATTCATTGTCACCATTAGAAACCTTACGGCCCCCAATATCAACTCCATTTAACTTGCGTTTTCTGACCTTGAGCTGCACTCTGAACTTGAACGTTGTTAGAATTGTTCTTTGGGTTTTTTCGACATTCTTAATTAGAATGACCAATAAGCTTACACTTGGAACAAAATTTAGGCTTTTTTTGAATCTCAAAATTCTGCCAAGAAATCCAAACCACCCACTGTTATGTGAATTGCATCTGTGTTGAGCTCAGCAAAATTTATATCAATAAGGACTGAAGCGAAATTCACATACTCATGATCAAGAGTACGTTTATCTACCACAATGGGTTTTCCAAAGGTTTTACCTATAGCCAGCAATGATTTTCAATCCATAATTCCATAGGCAAGCCAGGAAACTTGACCCAAACAATATCATGGGAAGTCTTATGCTTATCCGCATCAAACCCTGGAAACCATTCCATGAGGTTGAGTTTTTTTTGATCAAAAAGCCATGCTTCCACGTTGAGTAACTTATCTTTGTCTTCCTGAGATTGCAACTTAATGATAAAAAATCCCCTATTCATGGGAACGAACTATACACGACCCTGACCTAATTTCCATTAAAGTTCAAAGTTATTCTTCACATCTTGGAAGCTAATCCCCTTTTGATTTAAACGACCAATGAGACTGAACTTCCAAATATCGCATCCTTCATTATAAAAATCATCAGGTATAATAACTGTTGGTTTCCCTTCTTTTACAGTAGGGTTTGGTAACTTGGATAAATCAAAAGATGTAGTCGGGAGTTGTTTTTTACCCAACACATTTTCAGCATAGGTTAGAACTCTCTTTTGAGATGGATCAGGAAGATCCTCCATCTCAAATCACCCAAAGATGATTGAGAAGGAAGATGAAAAATGGAAACCCTAAAAAAATCGCCAGATAAGGAAAACTTTTTAGGAGAGAGAAAAAATCTTGTTTTCTTTTGTTGCCGTAAGCTCTAATAGCACATTCGGAAATGAACAGTCATCTTGGTCGGTTATTCAGAAATATATGGCAACGGCTATGAATAGTAAAAGTGAGACTTGGTGAATGATTTTTTCTTCTCTGATCAAAGTTGTAAAAATGTCAAGTTAACATATATAGGGAGGGGTACTTGGTTGAAGGTGCATATACGGACCATGCACCAAGTAAGATAGCCTTGGATATGTACAACCATCACGACTGGACATTGGAGTGGCCTATGGGCCAAAGCCGGAAATACAACCATCACAGCCCTTCACGGGACCTGGCTCAAGAAGGGTTCAGCCATTATGGATGGACATTGAAACTAGAATGTGAGCCAGAACTGAATGTACAGCCGTGACGGTTGTACATTGCTTTTGGCCAGGAAGTTATGTGCAGCCATCATGGCCTTGGGACTTGGTGAAGTCATTTTGTTCCCCTTTCCAAAGTTGTAGAAATTTCAAGTTAACATATATAGGGAGGGCTAGTTGGTTGATAGTGCATATGCGGCCCATGCACCAAGTAAGCTTTATAGATTAGCTGGAACGGTATAAATGATGATTAGGACTCATTTATAGCTGCGTAGACTTTCCAATGGAGCATGTTAAGCATGGGCATTACTATGCCATGCCACGGGCTCGATAATGCATATCATGTATGCATTTTGACGAAACGGACTACATGGACTAGGCCATTACCATTATTTCTTGGCCACGACCTCGCAAACGAGTTGGTTTAAGTTTTATGTCCCTTCGATGATCAAATATTGTATGTTCTTGATGCCTTTAGAGTATGGAAGGGTACGTAGGCATCCACAATGAGTTGCAGCATTGGCGGTCCAGCACTTTGTCGCTCATATCATCTAACTGTGAGATGATTGTGGCATACTTCCCTCTCATATCATCTGGCTCGGTAGATCGACGCAAGAGATGATTGTGACCAAACTTGATAGGAAAAGTTGATGCAGATGAGCAAGTTATAGCCTATCTGGAGGCTAAAAACCCGAGTGTCATAATTTAGCTCAAGATGGGTCTAAATTGATTGGAAATATCACAAAAATCAAGACGTTATCTTATGCATGACGGTCTTGGAATTTTAGCCAAATTCTATCGTTTAGGGCCTCAAAAGGTCGTTTTTGCCGTTTTAAGAAAGTTTTTGTTTTCTTAATGAGCTCTTTGCGGAGCAAGGGTAAGTTGGAACGGTGTGGAAGCTAAGTTAGCTGCATCATGCACCACGAGCGTGCTTGCAAGGAAAAATGGACGTGCATTTGTCTAGCTATAAGGCCCGGTAAGTAGCATCATCATGGCGCAACGGAGAAGTTGTGGCCTGCGCGCCCAGGCGTGTCAGGCGTAATTTTCTGGTCTATCACAAAAATAGCCTGGAACACTGATATGTGTCATTGATGTTATTTGGGAATGTTTTGAATTGATTAGAGAGAAATATAGAACTACTGTAAATTCGGATATAAGACAGTATACATATCAGTCTTACAAACCGGAAAAAACTGTTAAAGTCTGAAGCCGCAATACATGTACTCAGTACACGTAATGGAGTAGTTATATGTTGACAAACAGTTTTTTGGTACGCATACCCGTATGCACACTTTAAAAAGACAGTATCCATGTCGATACGCATACCATAAAAGTTACGTGACCTGCGGAACTCGGCTATGTTTTAATGGTATCCATATCAGTATGCATACCGAAAAAGTTCTGTGAACTCCGAGACTCGGTTATGTCTTAAGGTATACATACCAGTACACGTACCATGACATAACTGTTCACGAACATGTTAAGTATATGTACCCAGTACGCCTACTTACCATGTCGATTAAATTCATATGCACATAAAATTATTTCTCCGAGATAATTAGCATTTGAATAATATCTAAAAACACCATAAACATATTTGATCACATAATTATGACTCAATTTAAGCCTTAAGTGTTATATGAAATTGCTCAAGTTTATAGTTTAGTTGGCTAGTTTCGACTAACCATTCATGAGCGTGGTCTTTGTACACGGTTCGGTTGCGGTTCATCCTAACTAGAGTGTATATCTCGTTATGTTAATCATATTCAAAGATTCATATAAAGTCTTCAATTGAGTTGAAGCAACTCTTAGGCTGTAAATGACGTCAGCTAAGGGAATCATTTGTGCGGAGTCCTACTGGGATTCAAGAGGCGTACGTGAAGGTTTAATTCGGTTTCAATACATTCCAGTCTGAAGTTAATTGGTAGTAGGCTAGTGTCTGTAGTTGCTTAATACAATTTTGGTGTTCAAACTGGACTAGGTCCCGGGGTTTTTCTGCATTTGCGGTTTCCTCGTTAACAAAACTTCTGGTGTTTGTATTATTTCTTTTTACGCATTATATTTTTTATCTTTATAACTGAAATATCACAGTTTGTGAGTTAATCAATCAAAGTAGATACATCCATCCTTGTTTGTTGGATACAACTTGACTGGTGCTTGGAAATTGATTTTTGGAATCACCAAGTACTCTAACCTGCAAATCAGGTTCACGGACTTGTCTTTGTAAACTTTCTGTCTGTGAGTGAAAGAGATATGAATATTATTCCTTGATTTAGATTCATCAAGTTGAACTCTCGGAATTATATTTAAGTTTGTCCATATAGGTTTCCTAAGAAAAAGTTGGTGGTGTATTTTGGTACTCCGCATTTTCATTAACATTTATAACCTATACAGGAAGATATTGAAGTATAAGTTGTAATACCTCGATTTGGAAGGTAGGGTCCGCTGAATGGAATATAGGTAATGGTTTGTCCTTTCCTTACACCGAGATCTTTTCAGTACAATTGTCTCCAGAGTTGGCAGAAAATTCTGTAGTTAGGCGTGCTCAGACGGGAGTAATCCAGGGATTGGTGGTTTCCCGGGAAGCTTCTCCTGGATGACCACAGCGGTGCCCATTGAAAACCTCATACTGGCGGATAACTGCAGAGGCTAAGTGGGGATAGAATCGGTGGAGGGCCGGGTCATTACAAATGGTATCAGATCCGACGACGGTTCACCTGTCCAGTGTCAAAAGGTATGCTGGACGGGGTTTCTCCAAGTGATTGTCTCATGAGGGTCAGGGAACGTCGAAGATCTGGGTATATTCCGGACCCGAGTACGACTCCAGTTTAAGGTGGTGGTACTGTAACACCCCGATTTGGAAGGTAAAGTTCGCCGATTGGAATATAAGTAATGGTTTGTCAGTTCCTAGCACTGAGGCCTTTTAGCCAATGTTTTAAAAATCAGACCGGCCATCAAACCAGTAAAATTAGTGGGTCATGGTCAAATGATTTAACCAGTGGTTCAACCGGTGGTTCACTGAGTCACATATATATATACAATAATCTTCTTCATTTTTATAGTGACAAATACTCCCTCCGTTTCTGGAAAAGTGAAAGTATCACTTTTCTAGAAAAGGAGGTAGTATTGTATTGTGACATTTAAATTGCGGTGATCATGATAAGTCAGTAAATTATTAGTAAATGGGGGTGGTAGTAGTAAATAATACTAATATAATGCAAGGACGTGAATAGAAATAATTATTGTTGTAAATTCCACCCGTAAATTGAATCTGCTGATTCTTTCCCTTTTCACTTTCGTTTCACATTCTCCATTTCTCCCTCAAACGTATTGTCTGTAGAGAAGAAAGCATGACTCTATAACCTTCTTCATCTCCTTCTTCGTTAATTCAACATCTTTTGATCTTCTTTAAGTTTGACCTTTATAACATTTATAATATTTTTATTAGAAGCTCAAATTTTATTTTTTCATTTCCACATTTGATGAATAAATGAATGGAATTTGATGCACACTCGATCTGATTCCCAAGTTGGTTTTTTAAGGCATATGTATTTTTCTTTCGATTACAATTCGTTTCAAGAGAGAAATAAATCAACTCTATGAATAATGAAATTTTCAGATTTAAGATATGAAATTGTGATTGAAAATGACCCGTGAATCGGCAGAAAAACCCATTCGGGTCGACTGGATCACCGGTTACACCGTCCGGTTTGACCGGTTCACTGGTTTTTTGGACAAGTTGTTGGGTCACTGTTGACCCAACCCAGATTTCTCACTGGTTCAGTGGTTCACCGGCCGGTCCGGTCCGGGTTTTAAAAACACTACTTTTAGCATAAGGACAAACCAATTGTACTTTAATATCCTTATGCTTAATAGTTTGTCCTCTTTAGCAAAAAAAATCTGCAATTAAGCATGTTTCGGCTGGAGTAATCTAGGTACGGGTGATCTGTGATCTCCCGGGAAGTTGTTGCTGGATGACCGCAGCGGTACTCGTTGAAAACCCCACACTGCTGGATAAAAGGAGTGGCTAAGCGGGGAAAATATCGATGGAGGGTCGGGTAATAAAAGAACCTCATATATGTATCAATAAATATTGTTAACACTTACAATACCCCTACGTGAAATGTTAACATTTACAACCAGTGTTCACGTGAATGGTATCCAATCATAAAAACCTTACATGTGTCTCAATAAATGTTATTAACACTTAAATTATCTCCCACATGAAATCACATTTACAAAAACCTACCTGAATTGTGAACAATTAATTAATACACCCTTTACATGAAACATGAAATACATCCAAGCAAAAAACCACCACATACGTCTCAATAAATGTTGTTACCACTTACACCACATCCTACGTGAAATGTTAACATTTACAATACCCTCAGCGCGAAATTTTAACGCTTACAACTCCCCTTACGTGAAAAGAAACAAAAAAAGAAAAATCCTAACACTTTGATCCATTTGTGGGTTGTGGAGTATTGTTCCTCGATGAGCTGAGAATTCAGATAAGCAAAAAGAGTGTGGGTTTTATGGGAATAAGTGTATACTTAAAATTTGTAGGTTGAGAAAATGAATTTTGATCAATTTTGTACAAGATTCATGTTTGTACCATGAGTAAAATTGTCGCATATAGGGCCAGAATGTTGCCTGGGCCACTGTTCAGCCGTCATCCAAGCCCGCTAACCAGTCAACCGAAGCAGCCCACCCGCCTGCCCAGTATTACAGTGATCGGTCAATGGTCAAAATCAACGCTCTGTCAATGGTCAAAGTCAACCGTTGGTCACCTGTCAAAGTCAGGTCGCACGTCGCACCTCTAGCCATGTTTCCAGCAATGTTTCTAACCAATTTCCAGCCAAATACTCTGCCGCACTGCCAACCAGTTTCGAGCTATGTTGCCAGATGTGCTGCTAACCAGTTTCCAGCCATGTTGTCATATGCGATGTCATCCAGTCTCCATCCATGCTGCCAGCTCATTATGCTTGTCAACCATCAATCCAGTCAGCCAGCATGCGAATTAATTCAGGAGGCATGCAAAGACAGTTTCATGCAGAATTTAACATGGAGGCATGAATGAGCAGTTTCATGCAGAATTAAACAGGGAGGCATGAATGAGATGTTTCATGCAGAATTTAAAGGCATGAATGAGCAGTTTCATGCGGAATTAAACAGGGAGACATGAATGAGCAGTTAATGTCATTTAAGTTTGTATTGAAATTAGGAATTCAACTATATAAATAGGGAGGTCCTGAGGGCTAGAAGGGGGAAGCTAGCAATGAGAATAAAATACTACTGTAATTCTAATATCAATAAAATACCACCCCAAGAGGACTCGTCCGTGGATGTAGGCAAACCATGCTGAACCACGTTAAATTTGTGTCTGTCATTCTTGACTATTTTCTGTTATTAGCGATGTTTCCATCAACAACACCAAAATCATCGTGTTTAGTGTCTGGAAATATTTCTAGGTGCAAACAATTCAGTTTTGATTAGTGAACTTTATTTGAATTGATATATTCATTAGCAATAATAGATCCTTCCATTGTTTGACTAGCTACCATGCACAAAGGCAGGTTGTTGGTTGCTAATGACTTCCATCCTGTAACAATGGCTTTTAAAGTAACTATGTTGATACCGCCCATGTTACTTATAGGTTTAAAATCTAAGATATGCTTAAGGTATTAAACCTTCGGAATTAGCACAAGGAAAGTAGACTTAAGCCTCAAATTGATGACTTTGTTATAATAAGCCATATCCATGACCTGCGTGATATCGCTTTTAATAAAACTGCAACACATACATATGGAAAACAATAAGCATATCTTGAGGACCCAGAGTTTTACCTGGCCTAATTTTGATGGCATCATCATTGTTAGAGATTGTCGCGAAAGGAGCCCATCCACCTAGGTGTATTATGCATTTTCTTATTGAATTAATAAACCTTGATAAAAGCTAGCTCACTAGCTCCTTCTTGATAAGAGGTGTATCTGTAGTCATTATCCCATTGATATTTAGTTGAGAGAGATCAAAAAGTGATGGATGTCGAACAATTTTATCAAACACTTAAGCAATGCGATCTAGTAATTCAATACAAAATTAATATTAGAAATATACGTTTTAAACAAATTGATTTTCATTTATTGTTCTCTTAAAAATTGTTTTCAATATTCGTAATCTTTTACATGAAAAGGAATTTATTCTTTTTATAAATGTTACACCGTATTATGCACAAGGTTTTAATGACTTTAATTATATCACAATAATGTTTTCGTTAAACTCCGATGAAATCTTTGACTATAGGATCATAGTTTAGTTAGAAAAGAAAGAGATATTTAAAATAAAAAGATTTATTGTGAAAGACAACAAATATGAAACCTTATTTTGTTTTATGTAAGTATGATTCTGAGCAAGAACAAAAGTGTATAAGTATCACATTATCTCGCAGTGCAATAGAATGAACTAGTTGTACAATTTTGGCAGAGACGAGAAACATTTCAAAGGCCATACACAAGCTTAAGTCTAGACCCATAAAACCATGCATGCATGAAAATTGAATGACTAGATTTTAAAATTTCTGTTTAAACAATTGTTGAAATTTGACTGCAAAACAATTACAGTTACAAAAACAAAATAAATAATGTTATGCCTCAGTCATTTTGTTGGTCGAACTGTGAAATATTTAAGTTCATGTTTATATCTATTTTTCCTCCTCATGAAAATTAATAACGCCTTATAAAATGGAAAAGAATAAATAAAACTAATCAAAAACACAAATAATCAGATTTTTGTTTTAACCAGTTGAAATTAAAATACTAGTGGGTTCTTCATTTTCGACCAAGTCGATCCTGAGGTTTCAACCTTTTTCTTTTGTTCAGTTGAGGTTTTTTTTTTTTTAAGTTTTACATTCATTTTGTTGGTCGAACCTTGGAAAATTTAAAATCATTTTTTCCTCGCTAGTAACATAAAACACCTCAAAAACAATGGAAAAGGAAAAAAAAACTAAGCTAAACCATATAAGTAATCGATTTTTGTTTTTTCTAATCCGACGAACGCAAAATTTGAGTGCATTTTCCATTTGGACCAAGTTGAACATGAGATCTTGCTTTTTTTTTTTTTTTTGTTCATTTGAGGCCCAACCAAATTCCACAATTAATATTTTTCTTAATGAAAATAGTAATTTCTTATGTTGAATTTAAAAACTCGGTCTCTTTTTAGTGCCATCCCTTATTATCCTATCCTATATGGTAATTTCCGCGGATTATAAAGTGTCAATTGCCTCATTATGTGATGTACTATGATTGTCGCTTGCTGGTGTTACTTAAGAACATGTCTGGTGGTTTTCTTAATAATATGGTCTGCCGTAACATTGAAAGAACATGTGTGGTAGTTTTGTTTATAATACGTCCGGACTATGTTGTTTGTATAACTACCCGGTTGTTTTTTGTATATTTGACTGAATATTCTTCATTTATAATATAATAGGTATATATGGGTATCCACATCGTCCGGTTCTTCGTGTTCTTGTTAATGAAGAACATCAACTTAGAATCGGTATTCGTGTGACAATGTATATGCTTCTAGTTTGATGTTCTTAATAAAAATAACTTTTTTCATGTCTTGACAATTAATGAACACTAGTTAATTTCACATTAACATGATTGTTTAGTACTAAAAAAACCGAATTAACACTAATTAATTAGAGACAAATTAGCCATTTACAAAAATAATTGGATAATCCGTTTTTTATTTTACTTCAAGATGACCCGATTTTGTGTTCTAGTGGTAGGCATCAAATTATCCAGACAATTAAAGTCAAAGTAGTGAACTAATAAATCCCAGTAGAACTTGTATACTAATACAATAGAAGTTCCACATCATCTTAGCGTTTCCCTGTGAAAGAGAGGATTCATTAAGCATATTTTCAAAGTAAATTAAGATGATAGATTTTGATTATGTTTCTTTTTTCTTCTAACTCACCTGGCTCGTCCAAGTATGACTCATAATTACATTTAAATGTGATTTACTATATATCTGACCTAAAATGAACAAATAATATGACTTAAAATTAACAAATAGTAAGATTATAGTGTTATCGAAAACCTTTGAATACATGCAGATATATATACCACCGATACACTAGCGAGTTACATGTACCTTATGCTGATATCCTCAAGGTGCATATATGAGTCTGATTCAAGTCTTCAGTCAAATATTAGAAAAACAAAAGATCAAGCAGAGTGATATAAAATCAGATCCAGATTCCGAGTCAGATCCAAAAAAATAAGGTGTTAGATGGACCTACCTACCAGCTGCAAGCACCTGCAGTTAGGGATGTTAATGGGTACCCAAATACCCGGACCCGGCCCAAAACCAGGTGAATCGGTTCAGGGTCTAGGTCCCAAAACTGGACCTATTAGAGAATTCGGGTCTTAATGGGTAGGACCCGAATAGACTCGATAATAAACGGTTCCATCCGGGTCCTTCCCGCAGGGTACCCGCGAGTAATCGGGTACTACAAGAGATACAGTTTCAGAGGCTAGTTTTGTAATATGCTTAAAAAGATTTAGGTTTATAGTGTTTTATTATTTTTTTTTGAAGCATGCATTTTATTGAGTTAAACTGACACATGGGAATGTTATGCCCATAGAGTCTGCTATTACGATATAATTTATAGGTGGGGTAATTATATTGTCCCACACTCTTGTTGCAAGCTTTTCTATAGATCAATCATCTAATGCTCGATTTTCCAGACCGTCCGCTGCTTGATTTCCTTCTCTGTAGACGTGCCTAATAGTATATTGCGGAATTTGGGTAAACCTATACTTGATTTCTGCAATCTGGTTAGAAATATACCATGGAGCGCCGGCGTTTGAGGTTAGAAATCTCGTTAAGTTCTCCGAGTCAGTTTCAAATTCAACTTTTGTACATCCTCGTTCCGTTGTCATTCTAGAAGAGATGAGAATGTCCCAAGTTTCCGTTGCAAGTGCAGTGGTGATACCCAGTGGTTGTGCTATTGCTAAAATTGTACCGGCCTCCTCGCTTCGACATATAATACCTGCTTCCGCTATTTCAGTATATTCCGTTGCTTCTTCGTCCGTGTTAATTTTGATCCAATCTAAGTGGGGTCTGATCCATCCACAAAGATGGTTGTTGTTGCTAGTGTTGTTTGCGATGAGTTCGGATAAGGTTGCGTCCCAGGCAATACTGGCGGTAGGTGGTTTTGAGACCAGATATATTCCTGCTGGAGTTTAATGGCCATCTGCATTATATTCGTTGGATTTGGAAGTTGTTGGAAATAGACTGCGTCGTTCCTAGCTAACCATAAGGACCAAAGAAGGAAGCAAAAAGTTGTGGTGACTGGGGAAGGAGCTTTTGTTTTGGAGAGCAGGGAGATTTTTGTATGATGGGCAGTGAAGTGTGTATGCTATGAGTAGGATTTTGGTTATTTGTAAGATGAGCTAGTAGGAGGTTCCAGGAATCAATGGTTGTTTGACAATGAAGCAGAATGTGACTAGACGTTTCAGGACTAGAATTGCATTAAAGACATATGTTGGAGTTGGTGAGTTGGATGCGGTTGAGAATGTTGAGGGTTGGTAGACCCTCATTAATTGCTTTTCACAAGAAAATCTGTACTTTTGGGGGACACAAGAGTGTCTAAAAGAAGGTAGTTTGTGGGAGAGGGTTTTGATGGGTTTGTACACAGTCGTTGATGAGGCAGTTATATCCTGATGCCGTCGTATATTTTCCGCTTTTGGTAAAAGGCCAAATGATCTTGTCTGGTTGGTTATTCTGTGGGATGGGATTGCTAATGATTCGTTGAAATATGTGTTGGGGAAGTAATTTCAGCCTATCATGATTCCAATTCCTTGTTGACGGGTCGATGATGTCAGCAACCGATTGAATGGGATAGCATAGAGCTGGATTAATGTTGTTATTGAATTGTAGAATCCAGTTTGATTGGATAGGGGTATTTAATCCATCTCCAATTTGATGTAAGAGATGATGTTTAAAGGTTGGTATGAGCAATGCTAGTTGTCTCCCTTGTCGGCTGGGAGACGACGGGAGGGGAGGAATGTTTTCAAAAATGGGTGTCTGTTTGAGGTATTTAGCATTATATAATGCTAAAATGGAGGTAGGTTTTTAGTGAATGTTCCAAATTCGTTTCATGAGAAGTGCTTTGTTGTGCTCCTTGCTGCTTCTGATGCCTATTCCTTCCTAAGCTTTGGGTTTGTATAGCTTGTCCCTTCCTAGTGGGTCGAGCTTCTTGATGGAAGAGTCACGGCCTTAATTTTTTTTTGTTGCGGTACGATCTATTCTTTTGTGGATATGTGTAGGAAGGGTTTGTATTTACATAAGATGATTGGCTGTAGGGGTAAGGTACCATTTAATGAGTGTGAATATGCCATCTTGGTTTAGGCATTTAGTCATCCAACCTTTTGCTTTTCGAGTTAGACGCTGAAGGATTGGGGCAAATATATGGCTGAAAGATCTCCCATGTTTAAATTGCACTCATAAGTAGGTAGTGGTGGTGGTGGTGGTGGTGTGGGGGTGGGGGGTGTTGATGTTGTTGGCATATTGAAGGCTTGTTTTAGTTCATCCAGTTGGTGTTGTTCAAACTTCGGGTGATGGATGACTGTAGATTTTGATGTGTTGATTTGTTGACCTGTCGAATTTACATAAGCTTGTAGCAGATGTTTGAGGTGATTGGTGCCTTCCAGAGTTTCTTTATATGTTATCAATAAGTCATCAGCGTACACGAGATGTAAGTATTGGCGGCCTTCTGGGAAATGCGGATCCCTTCTATCTTTTTATGGTTTTCAAGGATTCCCAAATTTGTGGATAGTATTTTCGTGCATATAATAAATATATAGGATAAGAGAGGATCTCCTTGCCTTATTCCTCTAGTTGGGGTGATATACCCATGAAGAGTGCCGTTGATATTGATTGAGTAGGTTACTGTTGATATGCACAACATAATATAATCCACAAAGGTAGATGGGAAGCCTAACCTGGTGAAAGCTTGTTTGATGAAACCCCAGTCCAAGGAGTCATAGTCTTTTTGAATATCTAGCTTAAGAGCTATTTTTGGGATCTTTAGTGCGGTTTGAGGTTCTGATGTAGTAAAAAAGTTCGGCAGCGACGACTATGTTGTCGCGAATGGATATTTGTTGCACAAAGGCACTCTGATATGTGTTTATCAAAAATGGGAGTAAAGGTCTTATGCGATTGACCAGTATGTTTGAAATAATTTTATATGTGACATTACGTAGCCCTATTGACCTAAATTGGGATGGTTTTGAGGGGTGATCAATCTTTGAGATTAAGGTAAGATTGGTATGGTTCATGAGATGGTGAATACTAAGGGAAGTAAAGAAACTTTGAAAAACTTACTGGTATATCCATCCGGTCCTGAGGAACGTTTCGATCTCATTGAGAAGAGCGCCTCTTTGATTTCCTCAGGGGTCATTTCGGCATTTAGCATGTTACATTGTTGTGGGGTTAGCCTTGGTGATACTGCTTCAAACAGGCTTTCCTCAATTATTGTATTGGGTGTAGTATACTGATCTGTGAAATGCTCAATCATGAGCTCAATAGTTTCTTCCTTATCTATTAATCCACGTGTTTTGATGATCCTGGAGTTGTTGTATGTTGTTACAACTTCTATAAATTGTAGTCATGATATGAAAGAACGTTGTGTTGCGGTCTTCCGATTGAAGCCATTGGATTCTGGATCTCTACTTCCAATAAATTGCGTGACAATCAAGTATATTTAGATGTTCAATTCGGAGTTGCTTTTCTTGTTTATACTGTTGAAGATTGAGAAATGAAACCTAATTTCATCCTCCCTTTCATCTTCAATTTCCATCCGAAAGACTGCATATACCAATGTATTAAAGAGATTCCGAAGTGGGATCAAGTTAATTTTAATCAGAACAACTGTTATATTTCAACATTTTTTTCCAAGTAAAGTTGTTTTTAATTCTCTGTATCTATTCAAAGTCATTTTACTTTGATATATAAATAGAGAAACAATAGATTTAATTCTCAGTATGTTAACTGAACCAATCAATAGAGAACAAAGGGATTTAGATCAATCCTTGACGGTTGTGATCATCTGTGTCTTGCTAGCCGTGTATTAATTAACCACTTTTTAGTTGCCCTTTTTTTATTGAACTCGTTCACCTTGTTCGTTGCTTGACAAACTTGCATTTTCGTCATCTTGAAATTAATAGTATGAGCGAGCATTTTCATCATTTGCTATTATAAGCTTATTGATTTTTCCTTCAAAGACCATGGTGATTTCACTTATCTCACATTTTTTATCCGATCAAACATATGAATATTGTAATATACCTGTTTTATCATTAAACTTGAAAACTATGCATCTTGTTGTTTGATCGAATAGGTTGGATCTCCTCTATATGTAAGTTTAAAGATCATTCTTCAGAATTTAAGAATGATCAAACATATGAATATTGTAATATACCTGTGTTATCATTAAACTTGAAAACTATGCATCTTGTTGTTTGATTGAATAGGTTGGATCTCCTCTCTATGTAAGTTTAAAGATCATTCTTCAGAATTTAAGAATGTTTCTCACGATACCCGATAAATACCCGGACCTGATAACTACCTGTTATTTTAATCGGGTCCAGTTCTGGATCCATAAAATTGAGAGTTGAACCCGAAACCATTAATAGGGTCCCGTTCCGGGTCTTATGATATCCAAGAGGACCTGGACCCATTGACAACCCTACTTGGAGCCTTCTCACGTGACAAGTTCGATTGGATGAATCTACCAGGTCCATCGTACTTATCCGTTATTATTAAATTAAAAATTAATAAAAATTCCGTGGAGGATCAATATATAGACAGTTTCATATATGGACTAATGGACGTAACAAAAGGGAAAAAATTGAAAGTAAAAAAGCAATCTTCAAAGAACCGCAACGACACGTTACAAACAAATACAAAAGGGTGGTGTTACACCTATCTATCTAACTCATCACGCCCTCCCTGTCTCAAACACACACACGACGACGCGGTCGAAGCACAAATTCTGCCAGACCATAAAATTCTCATCGGCATCTTCTCTTCGTCTTCATGGAAACTGCGAAGATGGAAGACTTCACTTCAGGTGCAAGTGGAAGAATAATTCATCTATTCAGAAACATTAAACGATCTGTCCTTTTGTTAACATCTTGAATCCGTTTCTTCATTTTTATTCAATCGTTTTTTCTTTGGTTTCTCCTTCTTTTACCTCGAAGAAATCATCCTCCGTTAAAAAAGAAGAAATGGGTTTTTATTAGGAGGAGGAAATTTGAAGATGAACATGATGTTTTGAGAAGAAGAGAATTAGCTGATAAATTACAGACTGGCCGTGGTGATGGTGATAATGGTGGTGGTGTTGTTTCTAGTACTTCTTTGTTCTTTGGGTCTAAAACGTGAACAATTAATACACCCCTTACGTGAAACATGAAATATGTCCAAGCAAAAAGGCGCCACATATGTCTCAATAAATATTGTTACCACTTCCAGCACCCTTACGTGAAATGTAGGGTTTTATGGGAAAGGGTGCAATCAATTTTTCATAAGATTCTGTTTTGATTAGTACACTGCGCTGAATTGATACATTCATTAGATATAATAGCTCATTCCATTGTTTGACCAGCTACCTTGCACAAAGGCAAACTATTGGTTTCTACTTCCATCCTGTAACAATGATTTTCAAAGTAACTACATGTTTATACTGCTCATCATGCTCATGGGTACCTAAAATCTAAAATGTGCTTAAGGTATTAAACCTTCGAAATTAACACAAGGAAAGTATTCTTAAGCCTCCAGTCAATGACTTTGTTAAGAATTAGATAATTTTGTTGTTTTCCTTAATCTAGGTGGGTTACATGAAATAGGAGGATCGGGTGAATAATGAGTTAATTCATTTCGAAAAATCGATTTCAAAATTTTGTCATACTATGATCTCCATGCTTCAAAATTCATTTATTATCTCTGTTATCGTTTTCTGTTGATGTTCTTTACAAATTTCTTTCATTTGAATTTCTTCCTTTCGATCAGAATTAGTGCTATAGATTTTATTGATTTCTTTCTAGGGTTTCAGTTGTTTTCACTATTTAAAATTTACATCTTTTATTTCTCAATCAGTTTATCCATCTGATTTAATGGAATTCTAATTCACTTTTGCAGGGTTCCTCGTTTATCATCATGAACAAAATCCAGTATGGGTTCTCTCGGTTCTATCTACTCTTTCTGTTAACTTTATTGTTACAATCAACTATAGTATTTTTGGTTTCGCCAGTAGTGTTGCAATTCATCAGTCTCCAGATGTCTACCAACAGTATGTTCCAGTATTCTAATCAAGTTAATCATGTGTATGATCGTATGGGTTTCTGTAAAAAATTTCAGATCGACTCAGTGTATCCGATTCACCAAAGTCGTAACCAATTTTTGAAATTTGAATTTTCAAGTTTACCTTCTTTCACGGAGCGGAAAAAGTTCAATCAAATTAGATGTCTTCTAAGTTTGTTTCGGTTGACCATGCATTCTTTAATGGATAAATACCCTGCTGCGAGTATACTGGATAATCTGTTATTTTATTCCTTTGTCATAGATCACGGCAAGATATGCAGTCAGGATATATTCTCTCCCCATTTATCTGCTTTAAAAGGAGAAAGTTCAACATCGAGAAAAACCCAGTCTCATTCCACAACAAGTTTTCGTATTCACTTCATAGCAATGACGACTACTTCCAACACTCAAGTTTCAGCCATAACTAGAAAGATGCAAAACTCAACCATTCGAGATCTCTGTGCAACACAAATGAGAAGAACCTTAGGGTCAAAAAAAAACTCTAATTAATGAGGCTTCAACTGAATGGAAAAATACCTTGGTAGGTAAACTGTTCTCTGCAGATCCCATTGATACTGAGGATGTAAGGAAAGCTACAATCTCTTTATGGAAAAGATATAAAGTTAAAGAGGTACGTGGTATTGACAAGAATGTCTTTTTGTTCAAATTCCATTCAGAAGAAACAATGCGTGATGTTCTTAAAAAAGGGCCATGGAATGTTCTCAAGTGTTTGCTTAATCTAAAGATCTATGACCTATCTATTAAAGTTCAAGACCAAAAGTTTACACACCAGGAATGGAATGTTCAATTCCAGCATCTACTTTTAGAACATCACTCTCGGTCAGTAGTCAATGATGCAGTCAATGAGATAGGTGAAAAAATCTCGATTATTCCATAGAACTGTAGACCAGGAGCAGGCAATCCAATTACAGCCGGAGTGAAGATTGATTTATCAAAACCTCTACATCGAGGTGGATGGTGGAATACTGCTGAAGGAGGAGTGGCATGGGTACGCTACCATTGGGAAAGACAGTCTCATAACTTATGCAAAGAATGCTTCATCTTTGATCACAATGATGAGGATTGTACAATTGTAACTGAAGATTTGAAAATCCGTAGATACACAGATGAGGAATACATAACACATATTCAAGATTTAGCCAAAGCTTATGGAGTTGAAGTTATTGAGGATATTGATTTAATGGTGCAACAAATCTGTGAAGCAAGCCAAGCTCAGCTAACAAAAAGCAATGCGGATGAGATTGAAGAAGGCCGAAAACTCAAGAGATCTAGAAACACTGAGGTAGACAATGATTTGGCAGAGGATGATGATCTATGTGAAATTTCACAGAACCAAGAACTTGATAAGAATGCTGGGGAGGGGACATCTAATACGGTGACTGATGAAATGGAACGTGATCTAATTGAAGAAGGAGTGCAAGCCGAGAAGGAGTATCTTCATGGTATTAACGAGAACCCTGCTGCTATGGTATTAATCTTTCATCCCTTTTTGGTCTTTTACTACCAGCATTACTTTTCTAGTTGTAGTTTTACTATTTTTAGTTTTCAAAATTTACTTGCAACAATGAGAATTTTATCCTGGAATGTCCAGGTGTATGGTAACAAGAACACTAGAGCCCATCTTAAGGATTTAGTGAGAACTAATGACCCTACAATTATTTTCCTCTCTGAGACTAAGTCCCATTACAAAAAAATGGAGAAGCTAATTAAACCTCTTGATTATCCTAACCATTTTATTGTTAATACAGTTGGCATTGCAGGTGGCCTTTGCATCATTTGGAAAGATGGTATCAATTTGAAAATTATTAGCTCTGCTTTTAATGTGGTTAACTGTGAGTTTTTTATTGATGCTAGATCTAAAATCCTAATGTCTTGCATGTATGGTGCCTTGCAAAATGGTAAAATGGATAATCAATGGGACTTTGTTAAGTCTTTCAGTGAGAATGTATGTTTACCATAGATTCTCATTGGAGATTTAAATTTCATTATTAGTAATGATGAAAAAGAAGGAGGTATACCCCATACTCAAAATACTCTATATATTGCTAAAATTTTTGTTGATGATCTAGGACTTCAGAGTATTAATTTCTCAGGTAATCCCTTTACTTGGTCAAACAAAAGGCATGGTGATGAACTCATTCAGGAAAGACTAGATAGAGCGCTTGGGAATGATATTTGGTTTAATCTGTATAATGACTGCAATGTTTATCATTTAGCTCCTATATCTAGTGATCACATCCCCATTGTGTTAACTAGCTCTAGAGACTCTAATCCTGTTAAGAGACCGATAAAATTCAACAGATGTTGGTTCAGAGAAGTGTAAAGATCTTATTAGTGATAACTGGAATGTTAGTACTAATGGTTCTGAAGCCTATAGACACAAGAACAATTTAAAACATGTTAAGTTTGTTTTAAAAGATTGGAATATTCACACTTTTGGTCATATTCAAACTAATATCATCAGGATTAATAACCCAACTAGAGTCTCTCCATTCTCAAGGGATGGTGGACACTATGGACAGTAGGATCATTAGTCTTAAAGGTGAGTTGCAACATTGGCAGAACATACAAGAGGACTATTGGAAACAAAGATCTAAGGATGACATCATAAATCTAGATAATAGGAATACTAGGTATTTCCATAATAGAGCCAATTATAGGAAGAGAAGGACACAAATTGAAGTTATACAAGACTCCACGGGAATTTGGATTACTGATGGGGAAGGAATAGATTCAAACCTAATGCATCATTTCTCTAAAATGTCTAGAACTAGTAATCCTCCTAGAGATAGGAATTTTTTTGAGCATATTAACCCTTGTATTTCTGCAGATGATAATTTGGCTTTGCTTAAAATGCCTACTCATGAAGAAATTAAGGATGTTGTCTTTAACATGAAACCTTGGACCTCTCCTGGTCCAGATGGTTTCCCTCCTGGGTTTTATCAACAAATGTGGCATGTTATAGGAAACAACACAGTTAAAATGGTTCATGCCTTTTTTCATAGTAAGTTCATTCTTAAAGAAAACAACCATAATTTTATCTCTTTAATTCCTAAGATAGATTGTCCTAAAACTGCTGCAGATTTTAGACCTATAAGTTTATGTAATGCATCTTATAAGATCATTTCTAAACTGTTGTCTAATAGTCTAAAGCCCCTTTTGAATAAGATTATCAGTCCTTTTCAAACTGCTTTTGTGCAAAAATAGGCTTATGACAGATAACATTGTAATTGCTCATGAATTGGTAGACACTTTAAAGAAACATAAATCTAAGAAAAGCTTATTAGCTATTAAACTTGACCTGAGCAAAGCTTTTGATAGGATAAAATGGACTTTCCTAGAAGACTGCTTGAAATGTCATAGGTTTGATGATGGTTTTTGTAAGATGATAATGCAATGTGTTACTACTGTGTCCACTTCTGTCCTTCTAAATGGTGCACCAGGTACCCAGTTTAAACCCACTAGAGGTTTGAGACAAGGAGACCCCTTGTCTCCTTATCTCTTCATTCTTTGTATGGATGTTTTCTCCAAAGCTTTGATGCATGCTGAAAATAATAATCTTATTAAGGGTGTTAAGGTTACACCTGCTAGCCCTTCTGTTTCTCATCTAGTTTTTGCAGATGACCTGTTGATTTTCACTAAGGCTAATCCTAAGGAGGTAAGAAATCTCAACACTATCATTGAGCAATTTAGTAGAATATCTGGCCAAGCTATCAATTATGATAAATCTGGACTTTCTTTTAGTCCAAAAACTTGTAACCAGGATAAAAATACTATCACTAATATTCTTAATATTAGAAGGATGGGATTACAAGAAAAATACCTAGGAGTTCCTTTATTGCTGCAAAGGAACAAGTCTGAAAGTTTCTCAGGTATGTTTGACAAATTCGGTGGTAGATTAGGAATATGGAGAGCTAAACACATAAACCAGCCTGCTAGGACTGTTCTTACACAAACTGTTTTACGATCAACAGCTACTCATCAGATGAATGTTTTTCCTATGCCTAAGAAACTTACTGATAGGATGGATGGTATACAAAGAAGATTCTGGTGGGGTAAGAACAACAATACTAGAGGGTTGTTTTTTAAGAATTGGTCTACTGTTGCTAACTCTAAATGCATAGGTGGTCTCAGCATCAGACAAACTGCTATTTTTAATCAAGCTCTCTTAGCAAAACTAGCTTGGAGGATGCTCCAGGATCATACTGCTCTTTGGGTCCAAATTTTAATGCATAAATACTTTCCTAACTGTTTTCCTCTTTCTGATGAAGTTAATGAAAATGGTAGCTGGATTTGGAGAGGTATCTGCAAAGGTTTGAAAATTGTTAAACAACATTATTGTTGGGAGCTAGCTGATGGAAAGGATATCAATATTTGGAAGGACAAGTGGATTCATGGGTGTCAGAGTCTAGTCCCTTCTACTAATTGGTTTTCTAATATGGTTAATGTTTCTCAACTTATAGATCAAGATACTAAATCTTTGAATTTAAGTATGCTTAACACTCTTTTTCCAGCTGAAACAGTTAATTAGATATGTAGGATTATAATTCCTATGTTAGGGAAAGATAGAATTAGGTGGACAAAAACTAGAAATGGACAGTTCACAGTTAAATCTGCTTATAACACTCTTTTGGATGAGGCCTCAGCTAGTAACACTAGTAGTAACACTAGCTTTCCATGAAAAAGATTATGGAGCATGAAACTGCCTCCTAAAGTTCTCCATTTACTTTGGAGAATTCTACAGGATTGTTTATCCACTAGAGATAAAATAGTCAGGAATGTTCACAATATATATGACTTTTGTCCTCTTTGTGGTAGAGAAAAAGAAAATGCTGAGCATCTGTTTCTTCACTGCTCTATTGTCCAGAGAATTTGGTTTGCTATGGATGCTACTGTCCTTGTTAGTGTAGGCAATAAGAATTTGGTTTCTTGGCTTACTGATATGTTTGTCTCTAATAATTTTTATGCTGATTTTGTGCAGGTGAAAATTAGATTTATAAGTTGCATTATGTGGAACGTACTGAAACTCAGATGCTTCATAATCTTTGACAACATGCAATTTAGACCTGTTGAATTCATTCACAATGTAAATTGTTTAATCTCTGACATAGAGAGAAATATCTGTCATGTACAGGCACCAAGTGCTAGTACACTTTCAAACCTGAAGTGGACTGTACCTTCACATAATGCTGTTAAAGTGAACTTTGATGTATCTTTTGTAAGTAAGGATCTACCTATTGGAATGGGACTAATTGCTCGCAATTCTGCAGGGGCATTCCTTGGAGCAAAGGGGACTACAAATACAACAATAGATGAGGAACAAGGGGAAGCGATTGCGGCACTAGAAGCGATCAAATGGGCAGCTGGGAGAAATATTTTTGATATGCATCTGGAAGGGGATAACAAGAATGTAGTGAATGCTGTCAATGGAAGAACTGGAGGGATTAAATGGACAACAAACAATGATATTCTGTAATATTTTAATTTACTTAGAGTTTTTAATAATTAGAAATGCTCTCATGTTAAAAGAGAAGCAAATAGTGTAGCCGATGATATTGCAAAATATGCAAGAATAAACACAAACACTAAATGAAAATTTTCTCCTCCAGATTTTATCTTAGGCAAACTGGAGATAGACAATGTAACCATCTAAATCCATAAATAAATTCTTTTTCTTATAAAAAAAAATGACTTTGTTAAAATAAACCACATCCATGACCTCTGTGATATCACATTTAATAAAATCCCAACACATTCATATAGTAAACAATAAGCATATCTTGAGTACTCAGAGTTTTACCAGACCTAATTTTGATGACATCATCATTGTTAGAGATTGCTGGGAAAGGAAGCCCTTCCAACTAGGTCCATTATGCAATTTCTTATTGAATTAATAAACCTTGATAAGAGGTGTATCTCTATCTATAACCCCATCGATCTTTAGTTAAGAAATATCGAACGAGTTTATCAAACACTTAATCGATGTGATCTAGTAATTCAATACAAAATTAATATTGGAAATATATGTTTTAAGCAAATTGATTTCTTTATTATTCTCTTAAAAATTATTTTTAATAGTCATAATGTTTTCCATGCAAAGAAATATATTCTTGTTATAAATATTATGACCGCATTATATACAAGGTTTTAATGACATTAATCATATCACAATATTCTTTCCGTTAAAATCTGTTGAGAACTTTGACTATAAAATCATAGTTTGGTTGGAAAGCAAAGAGATAATTTTCTTTTATGTGCTAATATTAATTATATGAAATTATTTATACAAAGTTTTTGGTCGGAAACCTAGCAACAAGCTGGGCACCAACATTCCTTTGAATAATAATATCTAATCTATGAAAAATAAAGCTACCAAAACCACTATTAGCGTCGTTACTAATTAAATATTATGAGATTAATTAAAAGAAATTTTTTATTGTGAATGTTAACAAATATGTGACCATATTTTGTTTTCTACAACTATGATTCTAAGCAAGAAAAAAATAGTAGAAGTATCATATTATCTCGCCGTGCAATGGAATGATCGTGAAAGAGGTTTACCTCATTTTCTTTTATCTAGGGGAAGACGCGACATCAATGAATTGGTTGCACAATTTTGACAGAGAGTCGAAACATTTTAAAGACCTTGCACAAGCTTAAGTCTACTTTCCTTAAGGACCAAAAGTTCTCATGAACTTCTCAAAGACCCAGAAAACGATGCAAGCATAAAAATTGAATGTCTAAATTTTAAATTTTCTTTTGAAACAATTGTTGAAATTTTCCCACAAAACAATCACAAAACGAAATAAATAATCTTATGCCTCAGTTATTTTGTTGGTCGGACTGTTAAAAAGTAATTTATTTTTTTCCTTTTATGAACACAAAAATGGAAAAGTAAAAAATAAAAACTAATCAAAACCATAAATAATCAGATATTTGTTTTTAAACCAGCTAAAACAAAGGATCGACTGGGTTTTTCATTTTCGACCCAGAGGTTTTAACCTTTTTTCTTTCTGTTCAATTGAGGTTTTGCTTTTTAGTTTTACACTCAATTTGTTTGTTGAACTGTGGAAAATTTACAATCATTTTTCTTTTCCTTTTCCTCATAATGAACATAAAACACCTCAAAAACAATGGAACAGGAAAAAATATAAAAGACACTAAACTATATCATAAGTAATCAGATTTTTTTTTTCTAATCATCAAACCCAAAATTTGGGTGGATTTTTCATTTCGGACCAAGTCGAATCGAGATTTTACTTTTTTTTTTCTTCTTTTTTGTTGCTCATTTGAGGCCTTACTTCTCATTTCGAATTTAAAAACTCAGTCTCCTTTTAGTATAAGCCATCCCTTATTATATTATCATATAGAGCGTCAATTGCCTTAATCGGCTGATATGATGTCCTATGATTGTCGTTTGCTGGTGTTACTTACGAACATGTCTGGTGGTTTTGTTAATAACATGGCCGTCCACCAAAGATCATGTCTGGTGGTTTTGTTAATAATTCGTCCGACCTATGTTATTTGTATAGCTACTTGGTTGTTTTCTTTTATGTAAGTTGGCCGGATATTTTTCTTTTATAATACATTAGGTATATATGGGCGTCCACATCGGCCAATTCTTCGTGTTTTTATAAATGATGAACATCAACCAGAATCGATAAACGGATGACATCGTATATGCAGATTCTAGTTTGATGTTCTTAATAAAAAATAATTATACTTTTTCATGTCCCGATAATTAATGAACACTAGTTAATTTCACATCTAACACGATTTTTTACTACTAAATAACCAAATTAACACTACTAAATTAGGGACAAATTAGCCTTTTACAAAAAGAATTGGATAACGAGTTATTGATTTTACTCCAGAATGACCCGATTTTGTCTTTTAATGGTAGGTCTTAAATAAACAGGATAGGTATCAAACTAGCCAGACAACTGAAGCTGGACTAATAAATCCTAGTAGAAGTTGTAGCCTTCCTAGTAAAATATAGAAGTTTTTCATCATCTTAACGTTTTCCTTGTGAAAGTATGGATTTACTGAGCATGTTTTTCAAAGCAAATTAAGATCTTACATTTTAATTATCATTCTTTTTTCCCCTAACTCATCCGAATCATTCGAGTCTGAGAATGTGACTTCTATCCGACTCAAAAAAGAAAAGAAAAAAGGGAAGCCAAATTAGACAATTGACTCGATTCAAGTGATACAAAACCAGATCCTCGACTTACAAGATGCGAGCACCTGCTCATTGGACAAGATTCAGATGCCGAGTCGGATCGGAACAAACAAGGCATTAGCTGGACCTACTACAAGCTGCAAGCACCTGCCCATGGGACAAGTCCGATCGGATGAATCTGCCAGGTCCATCGTACTTATCCGTTACTAAATAAAAAACTAATAAAAATTCATATAGACGTAAACTAAGGGCAAAATTGTGAAAGTCAAAAGCAATCTTCAACGAACCGCAACGACACGTTAAGCCAAAAGGGCATTGTTACACCTATCCATCTAACTCTTCACGTCCTCTCTGTCTCTCAAAAACACACACACGACGACGCGGTCGAAGTAAGGATTCTGTCAGACCATAAAATTCTCATTCTTCTTCATCTTCCATCTTCTTCGTCTTCATGGAAACTGTGAAGATGGAAGAGTTCACTTCAGGTGCAAGTGGAAGAATTATTCATCTATTCAGAAACATTAAAAGATCCGTCCTTTCGATAACATCTTTAATCCGTTTCTTCATTTTTATTCAATCATTTTTTCTTTGGTTTCTCCTCCTTTTGCCTCGAAGAAGAAATTCGCCTCCGTTGAAGAAGAAGAAATGGGTTTTTATTAGGAGGAGGAAATTTGAAGATGAACAGGATGCTTTGAGGAGAAGAGAATTAGCTGATAAATTACAGACTGGTGATGGCGGTGTTGTTTCTACTACTTCTTTGTTCTTTGGTTCTAGATTGAATGCTTTGTTCTCTCGCTCTTGGTTTCCTGTTTCTGGAGATATCAAGTAAGTTTTACTCTCTTTTTCTAGGGTTTTTATCTTAAAATTTATGCATAATTTAAGTATTTTCTGCAAATTATGTGGTTTGATTGAGTTATAGTAATCCGATTTGTGATTCACTTAGGAAATAACTGTTTGATTATATTGAATTTTGTTATGCTAGTTTTAATTTTCAGCTATTCTTTTGTTAGTCTGGTTTCGTTTTTGCATCGGAATATTGACAAATTTTGAAGTACCATTGTTCTTAAATTGTAGTTATTTATCAACCATTACTTAGAAAATTCGCCTCCTTTTGTCTGCAAGTGGCATGCATGGGTTTTGCGTGAATCGGATTCTTATTCTGTGAATATCTGCACTTGTAAGTGCAAAAAATGATGTAAAGTTTTGTTATTCTTTCAGATATGGTTAATGATGTAATTGTGATATCTTTTTGTCTTGCACCATTTGATCAAATCATTACGCACTTCATTGATAACGTTTTCTGAACATCTCAGACTCACACTTATAATATGAGGTACTTGGATTATGTGGTATGTAAAGTTACTTGCGCACCATGCACCTAAAAATTGCTCTTTTGTCTTATTACAAACCCTGTTAATGCCGTGCCCTTAAAGTGGTATTTCGGTTCTTCCCACAGTTTCGAATTAGTTAAACTGGACTTAATTTATTCGCAATCACCATAGCAAGTGAAGGAAACCTATCTTGCCTATCAATATCTTGGTGAAATTAGTTTCTTCACTTTGCCTGTTAAGTGTGATATAGTAGGAGTCGAATTGCATTTGTCTGAAAATTAATGAGTTTCATGGTGATTTGGTTTCCTGGAAATGTTTATTTCAACAGGATCTATAGTCTATTTTATCTTTCTAACTCATCACAGACTCCGCCTGGGGACTAGGCTCCGCCTAATCCCGCCTAGGGAGAGCCTTTAACTGATTGTTTCTGTCAAGTTTCTTGTATGCTGGTCTCAAAGTCGTTGATGTTTCTTGCAGGGGTATTGTCATCGTTATACACGGGCTTAACGAACACAGGTAATGCTATTGTGTCCTCGCTTATTTTACAGCTTTTCTACCTTGGTTGGTGCATTAGGAACATATCTCCGTGAAGGATATCTATCTGATTATACATGATCCCTGTTTCCAGTGGAAGATATGCTCAGTTCGCCACACAACTGACTTCATCCAACTTTGGGGTCCATGCAATTGATTGGATTGGTAAGTACTGCTTTGATTCCTTATATCAATTTTTATCTTCTTCTTTTCCTTGGTAGTTGCATGACAATGATCTTAAGGTACTACTACCTAGAAAGACACTTGTTATCTGGGGAAGCTTTGTTAATTGCATACTTCCACCCCTTGCAAACTAGTTTAAAACTCATCCCTTGATGGGATTATGAAAGCAAAACAAGTAAATGACTTACTCGATTGCATAATTCTTAAAATTTTTGCTTTCAAACTGTTATTCATAGTTTGGTAATCAGGTATGACTGTCTAATTTGTATAACCTTTTTACTGTGTTCTGTTCAAAGCATGATATCAAGTGACCTAGATCAGGATTTCTCCTAATATCTTGAATATTTATCATCAATCTCTATTGTTCGTTTTTCCCGTCCGACGTGAATCTTGGTCATGATATTTTTTTTTTTTTAAACCGATGGAAAGAAGGAAAGGAAATTCAAGAAGCCTGGCTGAGTGCTCAAGTTTTGGTGAAATTTAATATAGTTCAACTTTTACCTTAACAAATTCTAATGCTTCAGGAAAATGAAAAATTAATCATTACCAACCATATCTAGATGATGTACTGTATTGCGAGACCTGGTCTAATACTTTGTTTTTCTAATTTTCAACAGGCCATGGCGGAAGTGACGGATTACATGGCTATGTTCCTTCACTTGATCATGTTGTTGCTGACACAGTAAGTCTGACATCAACATTCATTCTCTTCCTTCTGCTTATACTAGTGTCTCCTTGGTTGGAGTCCATATAGATATAGGATGTACATGTAAACTAACTGGAAGCAGAAATAGAAATGCTGATTAAACCCCTTGGAATATTAGGCCAAAGGACCATAATAACATAACCCATAGTTTTTAGGGGACACATCTGTTTCTTGTAGCAAAAAGGGCCAAAATATCTAAATTACCATCCACATTTCAGTGTGCCTACCCACATTTGTGAAGGACACTGCACAATTTTCTAGGCATGCCAAACCAGAAGTCTGTACTCTGAAATGTGCGAACTGAAATTCATTGTGTGGTCCGTTTTGCTAAAGAAAAAATGTGTCTCCTAAAAACTGCATGATTTCAAATTTTGTTCTTGGTCTAATTGATAATAAGCGTAATGTAAGGTGTGACAATTGTCAATTATTGACTCTGAAGTTTGCATCCAACCGATGTAGAAAACGGAAAAGACTGTCAAAATGAAGTTAAAGTTGTAGTATTATTTATTTCAGTGATTCTTTGTGAACCGCCTAGTTGGACTAGGCAAAAACCGCCCCCTCACATGGGGGTGGGCTCTGCTTACATGGAGTTAGCAGGGGGCACTTTTGGTGGGGCCCATTGAAAAATTTGTGAGGGTACGGTTTTTGCCTAGTCTAACTAGGCGGTTCACAAAGAATTTTTGTATTTACTTTGATACCCATTGGACACCTTCTAGCGAAGTCAGAACCAAGTATGGTATCAGTTTCTTTTAATTATTTTTATAACATTGTCTTACTATCTATAGGGTGCATTTTTAGCGAAAATTAAATCTGAAAATCCTGCAGTACCAATCTTCCTCTTTGGTCACTCTACTGGAGGGGCTGTTGTTTTAAAGGTAAAGGACCTTTGCATATTTCTTCAAGTTCCGGAACCAAATGTAGTTTATGGTATACATGATCCATGAAATTTCAACAGGCGACTTCGTATCCACACATCAAAGGAATGGTGGAAGGAATCATACTGACCTCACCAGCACTGCGAGTCAAGCCAGCTCATCCAATAGTTGGGGTAATTATCTCTCTCTCTCTCTCTCTCTCTCTTCTTATATTATTATGCATAGTATACGAACAAAAAGTGATTTTTCGTGGAAGGTTATGACTTGTGACAAGTTTTAATACTTGTGTTGGTTCAATTTCCTAAACTTCAAATGCTCGGCAATATTCGCGGTAGGGTGGTGAGCATGATTCAAGAGCACACCTTTTTATGTTCAGTGAATAGCATTTAGTATCTTTCTTTACAATCTGTTCTAAGACTTCCTTTTTCAAGAAAATTTAAAGAACTTAAAATTTGTACATGAAAGAGCTCTGGGTGAAGTGAATTTCCCTTGAACACCAATTATCTGGAATCCTGGCGCCTGTTCTGAAAGTCTTCCATTCTTTTATTCAGGCTGTAGCACCTCTATTTTCTCTTGTTGCACCGAGGTATCAGTTCAAAGGCGCTAATAAGAGGGGAATTCCAGTATCAAGGGATCCTGCTGCTTTGGTGGCGAAGTATTCCGACCCGTTGGTCTACACTGGACCAATTAGGGTTCGTACAGGTCATGAAATTCTTCGCATCTCTTCTTACTTGATGAGGAACATTAAGTCTGTGACTGTACCATTCTTGGTTCTCCACGGAACTGCTGATAAGGTCACAGATCCTCTTGCCTCGCAGGATCTTTACAATGAAGCTTCGTCACCTTTCAAGGACATAAAACTCTATGATGGATTCTTACATGATCTTCTCTTTGAACCCGAACGTGAAGAAATCGGTCAAGATATCATCTCCTGGATGGAGAAGAGAATCGAAGCTAACTACATGAATCTGGAACAGGCAAGTAGTCTCTGGTAAATATTTGTCTTCACAGTCAAACATAGTTCGTTCACTAATGATTTTAGGGGTTTAACTTATTACAGCGTGAGCAGGTCCAAGATGATTTGTGGTAAATGCTGGGAAAATCATTTATAGCTTATTTGCGTACACTCGAACAAATATATGATCTCTTATATGATAAAGAAGTATATATATATAATCCTGGTTATAATTTACAAGGAAAGGCAAGAGGTTTCGCAAATTACAGTGTCGGAATTGTACTTGGCAGATAGTGGTTACCAACTTGTTTATATAAAAATTCTGCCTATTCGTCCAGAACATGATATTGACAGTTAATTTTTTTATTTTTCATACTGCATTTTACCCACATGTTATGTGGCTCTCAGCCAAGAAGTTTTTATCATAAATTCATGACAAAGTGATAGATGATAAATGGAGTAGATGGTGCTCTTTTTTATTACCGCATGACAGGGAACATTAGGCACCTTTTCAGATCTGTATGTTGGTCTGAAGATAGAACCTCCGGAAGATGCCGTGTCAAAGCAGTTCTTAGATCAGTTTTTTTGGCTGCAGAATATTTCTTTATCAGTTTGCAGTGTCTGTGTTCCAGCATGTCCGAGCAATACAAACTGTCTGGTGTTCGGCCTAATTCAGTGGAGTACTTAACTCCGTAGTTTCAAGGAATCGTGAAGGTAGTTGCAGGATGACCCAGATTTTGGTCCAACTAGAAAGCAGTTTTAAGATTCGTGATTCAACTAGGATTTTGATCTTTCATGACCAACTAAGATTCGTGATTCAAATTTTGGTCCAATATTTTTTTTTTTTTTGGCCGATTCCCTGACACACCTGCACAGTAAAACCAATAATGCTTCTATAATAATAATAATATAAAAGCCAGCATTTGTCACGTACTCACCTTATGCTCTGTGTGTCCAAAATCTGCACCACGGCCCTAGTTAGCGAAAATGCTAGTCTTCTCCCAACCATGTCCACCATGACCATGAGTTATCATGTAGATAGCCACACAAAAAGCCCCCTGCTAACTCGAATCCAAGGGTTTAAAGGCTAAGATCAATGCCACCTAATGGGAAAGAGAGTGGGGGAAATTATAGCAGCTTCGCCTAGTTTGTCAATGTGTCACGAGTTCGTCAACTTGTCCTATCAGCAGCAATTCTACATCATGACCCAAAATTTGCAGTGTGGTGGTTCTCTTGTTACAGAGTGATCGACGATCAACTCATGCACCCCAGACTCTTACCATCCTGAAATTTTCTTGGTTAGTCGATGATAAAATTGCCTGGTGATCCAAATTTGATTTGTCCCCAAAAATTTCCGCGTGGCCCAAAATAGTACAATGTGAGCCATACTCTACATGTTAGTTCGAGCTATTCCACAACGAACTGAAATTCGCTTAACGACTCGATTTCTGTATCATGATCCATAATCTCTCATTATGGCCTTAAATCTGCCTCATAAACCAAAAATATGTCATACCATTATGACCCAAATTATATCTCGTGATTCAAAATTTACAATTACAAGAGGATCTGTCTTATGACTTGGACAAGTTGATGATACTTCACAAGTCAACTATCGACAATTAATAACTTTATGGTTCCCCCGTCCTTGCGGAGAACTCTATCACGTCGTCTGATCCTAAAGTACGGGTTTGTTCTTTGTTGCATGACGCGTTTTAGGGAGCGTCCAAATCACGCAGCATAGTCCTCCCACTAAGTAAAAGTTACTAATTCTTGATAAGTCAACCATTGATTAGAATATGTTCGACGTGAAACCAACCATGTGGGTTTGTAACTAAGCCATAATTAAGAACATATTCGATTCTAAATTATATCCATCCTTCGGCTGAAACAAATTTCTATTTACTCGCATTAAATGTGCCCCCTTGCACATGCAATGGAGCCTTGGATATCATGGTAATATGAGGTGTGATGCTTGTCTCTTGCGGTCAACAATCTCAAAAGCATCCCAGGTATGATGGCATCACGAAACCAAAGAGTGCCGTTACGAGTGGCAGAATTCATTGTACTTGGGAGGCCAGTCCAGGAGTGCTAGCTAGACCATGTTTCAATAAGATGCTGTCTAAAGTCTTCCTTAATTTCCTACTAATTACTAAATTAGTGGGTTCAGTATTTTAATAAAAAGATATGAAGTCTTCCATTTAAGGTCATTATTATCATTTGTTCTCATCTTTAAGCATATAATCTCTATAAATTAATTTTCCCTGGAGTCTTTGTTACTCAAACTACCAAGCATCTGTCTGTATCTCTCCCTCTCTCTCAGTCATGGCACAGGAAACAGCTGAAGAACAGAAATGGAAGGGGAAGGCAACTACCAATCTAAAAGACATAACAGCGGAAGAAGTATGGCCGTTCTTTGAAGATTTCCTCAGTATACATAAGTGGTTACCAGGAGTTGACGCATGTAGTTTAGTCGAAGGCGTATCTGGAGAACCAGGTTGTGTCCGGTACTGTACTGGCACTGCCGTTCCAACAGAC
Source organism: Papaver somniferum (assembly GCF_003573695.1). Classification (NCBI taxonomy): domain Eukaryota; kingdom Viridiplantae; phylum Streptophyta; class Magnoliopsida; order Ranunculales; family Papaveraceae; genus Papaver; species Papaver somniferum. The sequence continues at coordinate 134,716,241 of NC_039359.1, forward strand.
GGCAGTGATGAATCAGTGATTAGTTGGGTGAAGGAGAAGTTATTGTCTATTGATCCGGTCGAAAAGTGCATTAGTTACGAAGTAATCGAAGGGAACGTTGGGTTTGAATCATACATAGCAACCATCAAGATTTCCTCCGGCTCTGAGGATACTCAAGAGAATGGTCAAAGCGGGTCAATGATTGAGTGGGGATATATTGTTAATCCGATCCCGGGGTGGAAATCTGAGGATTTGGCTTCTTATATTGATACTATTTTGCATACCATGGTTAAGAGAATGGAAGAAGCACTGCTTCAGGCTAAGTCGTAGTACGACTTTTGTTGTTTTAACTCAAGTTTTCACTTGTGCATTACCTGAAATAGCATAGGAATTTGAATGTAATAACATAGACTTTCCTATCATCTTCTTTTGAACATGAGTATAATGGTTGGTGTCAAATCATTTCTTAATTCTTACATAAAACATCTACCTAAAATGGCACCGGAAAATTGCGTCATCAGTGTGAAAAGAGTTTGAGTTTGCCAAAGACGTAAGTATAGGACTGTAGGTTTTTGTTCTTATCGTGTACAAAAACAAACACTTGTACGATTTCAAAAAGAGATACTTCCACGCTTTGTACACACTTTAAGAAAATCAGAGAGTAGAGTAATATGCTAGGGAGGCTTCAATTTGAGAATCCAAGGAAAACACATAGTTAAATCCAAAGTTGGTTCTCCATCAAACGGGAACGAAATCCAAACAGAAACGAGCAATGGTTTCGTGCCGGTTGGTTTCGTACTTGTCAGTGGTCACTGGAGAAATTTAGTTCCCCTTTTCTTGTCTTTTTTTTTTCCTAACGCCAAGTCATTACGCATTTCACTTAAATTCTCATGAAACACACAAAAATTACGTGTTGCAAACGAATAATGGTTTGTATTCTTCCTAGTTTTTTGCAAAATATGATGTGGAAAATGAAACGAGGGTCGTCTACAAAACTCGACTATTATCAAAAACAGTCACACAATTTCATAATAGTCCGGTCACAAAACCATCGTACTTTTACAATTTTCTTTCAAAATGGTCACTTGGCCGTTTGTTTCAAAGTTATAGACCACCGTCCCACATATCAGAGTTAAATCAGTGGGAATTACCTGCTCATCCCTGAAACTCCATTTGCTTTGTAACTCCATTAATGGATGTTGAAGATAATGTTGTTGTTGATGGAACCCATTAATGGATGTTGAAGGTGGTGCTGCTGTTGATGTAACTCCATTAATGGATGCTGAAGGTTTTAAGTTGGAAGTAATCGTGTGATTGAAGGGTGTTGGTGTTGCTAGTGGTGGTGCTTCTGGTGATGGTGGCTGCTGTTGGTGGTGGTGTTGCTGTTGTTGTTGCCCTTGAAATTTCCTTAGGATCGTTATATAGCACCGGGACTGAAATTGCTTAAGGATCATAACATCACATTCAGATCAAAGAGTTCAATGATTGCTCTCTTGGCTATAGCCGCCACCGTTGCCATCACCCCCACCACTTCATCACTATCACCTCAACAAGTGAGGAGGGGTATTTGGGACAAAATTTAGTTTTTTTTTTTTTTTTTTCAAAACAGTTAAATCGTATGGAAAAAAGACCGTATTTTAAACACTAATTAAAGGTGTGATGATTTTGGGAAACCAACTAGAAGAAGGTAACCATTCTAAAAAAATGCCCATAAAAGTCTTATAGCATCCGTATAAGAGCCTTTACAAGAGCAAAAACCGTGGTTGATAAGGGGCATTTCAAAGTTGATTAGAAACCAATTAACTTTGGAATCCAAAAAGAAAAAAAAAATATCACTTTTGCTTTGTAGTTGAAATGACGAGGGTACCAAGTATACCACAATTTTTTCGATATTAACCTATATGACCGATACGTTGCGTGATCTAATATGGATAGAGACTGTCAAGAAGATGGCAACCACAAGGTAGACACTTGGTATATAATATAAGGCTGAAACCGAACCTAACTATAGGGATCAACCCAAGTGTTTTGATTAATGCAAAAGTAAAATTACTTTATTATAACTAAACAAATTTTTATAACGTAGAAAGTAAAGTAAAAGCACATAACAAGATTTTGTTAACGAGAAAACTGCAAATGCAGATAAATCCCGGGACCTAGTCCAGTTTTGAATACTCTCATAATTAAGCCGCTATACAAAGACCACTAGCAACTTCGTATAGTTGAGACCAAGTAAACTACCACTAGTTACCTAGTTTACTCAGTATCCCTGCGCCTACAACTAATCAGGTCGACGCACGTGAATCCTTAGATAAAGTTCACTATCTTAAGTTGCTTCACCTGCTTGTGAAGACTTCAAGCACTCAACTCCTTTGGATCGTCTTCCAAAACAGTAAAGAACTAATTTGTATTCGATAACCTCTCTATAAATATCAAGAAGCAAATCAGAGATTAATATTGAGTTCAACAAAGGATCTCTAGTTTAATATAATAATTAAACTCCCTTGTTCGGTCAGATCAACCAAGAACTAGATTATCAAGATAAGCATAATTAAGTTTACAAACTATCATATTTGGATACCGAAGAATACCACAAAGTGATAGATTTCCGATCTACTAAGACTAGCAATAAGATGTCTATCAAAGATAAAAACTGCTTAAAATTTCGTTTGTTCATTTGCCTTCTATTGGAAGATCACGATGAATTATTGTCATGTAGAATCCAAGTATTGTGGTTATGAAAGAATCATTGTTGAGAGCTTTTTCTGTCACTTTAAAATTTCGGAATTCAAGCGACAATTTCAAGTGGATGTTCACTTCTGTCTATGGAGCTACTGACCATAAAGACTATGATCAATTTTGGAAAGGGCTAAGAGACATAAGATTTTTGTGGGATGATGTTCCATGGCTCATGGGAGGTGATTGTAATGTTATTTTGTTCCAGTCTGAAAGAAATAGAGATGGTGGTTGCATGATCAGTAGAAGACACTTTAGAAGTTTTCTTAACTCTTGCGATCTGATAGCTTTACAAATGACTGGAGGCAAGTTTACCTGGACCAATTCAGAAAACCCTCTTATTCTGTGTAGACTTGACGGATTTGTGTGTTCTGCTGAGTGGGAGGAATATTTTCTAAACTTGGTTCAATACAGAATGAAGAGGCCTATTTCAGACCATGCTCCTATTATGTTAAACTGCAATGCTGATAATTCTTCTAAACCCTCCTTCAAGTTTGATAATTTATATCTTTCTCACCCTGAATTTCTTGACAATTATGAGAATATGGTAGAATGCTTTAACTTTTATGGGAAAACCAAGTTTTATTTTTGCAAAAAAAAACTTTAGGTTTGAAATTTCTTTTTAAGAAATGGGGCAGGGAGACTTATGGGTCTATCCAAGATGAAGTTGACGGGCTAGAAAATCTTATAGATGTTTATGACAGTCTAGAAGAAATGAACATCTTGTCAGCTGAAGATTATATTGACAGAGAAGTCACTAAAATTAAAAAGGGCTATTTTGCGTTTCCTCCCCTCCCAAGATCGCTAATTAGCGTTTTCTCCCCAAAAAAATTCGAATTAGCGTTTCCTCCCCTCGTCAAATATTCTGTCCATTTTCATGTTAGCTGAGTCATACTCGGTGCACACATGGCATAAATAAAAATCTTTTTGACAAATTATCCAAAATAACCTCGTCTTCTTCGTTCGCTTTTAAGTTTCAACAATCCTTGGTTCTTATTAGCACCTCCATCGATTTAAATATCAGAGAATTGAAGTTATATTCGGTCTCTACATCCTACGAGAAACAAATTTGATTTATTAATTCACCAAGGGGTGAAAACGTAGGTACAAGATGAGAAATCAGCTAAGATTGATGATGAGAAAAAAGATAGATCAACTGTAATTGAACGAATCTGGTAATTTCTATGCTTTTATTATCTATGAGATTGATATCCAAGTTGGGGTTTATCTCAAAATCTAGGGTTATAATAGTTTCTTTCTGAAATATAATGGGAGAAAAGGAATGGTTTGATGTTGTTCCGGTGATACTAACTGAAAAGATGGTGAATAAATTAGAAATTACAAGATGGGTTTGTTAAGAAATGGTGTTGTTAGAGTTGAGCTGCAGGAATGGGAGTTTGGTGCTGCTGTTATGGAGGAGACAAACCATAAATTACAAGATGGGTTTTTCTCGATTTAAAATTAAATCAGTAAATTAATGAAGAGAGCCTGCTGATGTTATGGAGGAGATGGAAGAAATAAATTAGGGTTTGCTTTTGTATCAAGAAGAGAAGAAGAATTAATTAGGTGGGTTCTAATCGAATTTGTGTAGGGGTTTGTATGATTGCAGTTACAGTGCTTAGATGGTGTTGTGTGTTGATGATGCGTATTTGATGTTGGGATTACATGGGAATAACGAAAACTAAATTTTGTTGAGGGAACTGGAGGTGATGTTAAGATGAATGGAAGAAGGTTTGAGTTGCTGGTATAGATGAATGTTAGGAAAAATCATTGCAGAAAGTGAGTGCTTGGCTCAATCATCTTGTATCTACCATCCCAGTGTCATAGAATTCACAAACATACTTATCAGGAGGTATCATTTTTATCACAAAAAAACAGGGAATAAGAGATAGATGATTGGAGATGAAGGGAAAGTTTTTGCTGCTGTCGTTAGTTCTTGGGTGATTGAAGGAACTTGCCACCATGAATCAATTGATTTATGTCATGAAAAAATGGGTAAGAAAAGAACTTTGATGTTGTCCCTGGAAATCAACTATGTATGGAAGATGACTCGGTTGATGCCATGATAGTTTAAATGGTTTTGCAGTTATATTGTTGAAGAAATTCTTCAGGGAAGGACATAGAGAACTATTTGGAAATCAACAGAGAAGTTTTCTCCATTACTGAAGTCACACACGGAAGGTGTTTGTATAAATGCCTAAACCATTGTTGTAAAATTCCTCCGTTAATTGTTTTGGCTTTAGCTACCATCGTCAGATCATATTAGTACAAGAGGGTATTCTGGGTATTTCAGTGACATGTGTTTATATTTTCCACGTGTACATTTTTGTTGACTCAGCTAACATGAAAATGGACGGAATACTTGACGAGGGGAGGAAACGCTAATTTGAATCTTTTTGGGGAGGAAACGCTAATTAACGATCTTGGGAGGGGAGTAAACGCAAAATAGGCCAATTAAAAATAAATCTGCAACTTTAAACCTATCTATAAAATGGCATGCTAGATCTAAAGGGCAATGGATTGCTGATGGTAAAAGAAACTCCAAAATTATTCATAAGAATGTGCTTCTTTCAGACAGAAATCAAATAACATTAATTCTCTTATTATAGATGGTTCTTTGTCTTATGACAGGGAACAAATAAATGAAGAAGCAAAGAGTTATTATGCTAAGTTTTTTGAAGACCATATAAATTACAGACCCAACTTTGATGATCTGGAGATGCCTTTTTTATAGTTCAACATAAAATAATGCTTGAGAAGCCTTTTAATGAAGAAGAATTTAAACCTGTTATATGGAATTTTGGGTCTAACAAGTCACCTGGACCGGATGGTTCTGGGATATTATCAAATTTGATTTAATGAATGTAATGAAAGAATTTAAGAGGTTTGGTTTTCTAGAAAGGAGGTTAAACTGCACCAATTACTGATGCAACTGTCTTTATGATCCAGTATAGACCTATAAGTCTCATTGGAGGTGTCTACAAGATTTTCTCTAAGCTTCTGGCAAATAGGCTAAAATCAAGTCTTCCTTCTTTGATCTCTGAATTTCAAGATGCATTTGTTGATGGCAGGCAAATTACTGATGTAATTCTAATTGCAGTTGAACTCATTGATGCTAGAGAAAGATCTCAAAACCCTGGACTAGTAGTCAAAGTGGATCTAGAAAAGGCATTTGATAACCTCAATTGGAATTGTTTAGATGTTCCAATGCACAGTTTTGGATTTGGAAATGTTTGTAAAAATTGGATTCATTGGTGCGTATCTTCTGTTGGATTTTCTTTGGAAATCAATGGTCAAGCTTCAAGTTTATTTATAAGTGGTAAGGGAGTTAGACAGGGTGACCCTATTTCACCGTTTTTGTTCATTATGGTTGCTGAAGTTCTTTCACTCATGATTAAGAGAGCTGATTCTACGGACCTTATCTCTGGATTCAGGCCATCCCCTCAAGGCACTATCATTAATTACCTTCAGTTTGCAGATGATCTTATTATCTTTACTGATGATAATACTGAACAGATCCCAAATTTGAAGAACATCTTATTTGCTTTTGAGCTCAATTCTGGCCTTAGAGTTAATTTCAAGAAAAGTACGGTGGTGCCTGTGGGAGAGACTCAAAATGCTAGAGCTTGTGCTGATCTTTTTGATTGTTCATGTGTTAACTTTCCTATTAATTACTTGGGTATTCCTTTGGGCGGTAAATCAAAAGCTACTTGTACTTGGGAAGTTATTATGCAGAGATTCCAGAAAAAATTAAGTGGATGGCAAAGAAAATACATTTCTAAAGGAGGTAGAATCATCTTAGTCAACACCGTTCTCTCTAGTCTCCCAATTTACTACCTTCCTTTTTTTTCAGCTACCAAAATCTATTGAAAAAGAAATGGAAAGAATTATGAGACATTTCAAAAAAAAAATTGGGGTGGGGGTGGGGGGATCTAAAACAGTCAAGAAAAGATGTTGGGTGGGATGTGATAGAGTCAATGCATCAAAGGTGAGTCAAGGTGTTGGTATCAAGAAACTTAGTACCATGAACAAAACACTTCTACCCTATTTCTCCTAATAGGCCAGTTAACAAGAGTTTATGGACAGGGATAGTAAAATGCAAGGATATTGTAATTTCTAACTCTGTTATTCATGTTAACAGTGGTAACATGTGTATTTTATGGAAAGACTTGTGGTGCAATGGAGCGTTTTTGAAAAATAGGTTTCCCAACATTTTCAGGATATCAAAAAGCAAGGATTATACTATCTCTGAAGTGGTTTCTATCTGCAATGATATTAAAACTTGGAATTTGAACCTGTCAAGAGTTTTGAATGATGTTGAATTAACTGCACTGGTGCAGCTGTTGAACTTTATTGCAGAGCCAATTCACTAACTATTAGTGATGATGTCAGAGTTTGGAGATTGGGTGCCACCTTTTTTGTGTTAGGTTGCTATACTTATCTAGATAATACAGAGGGGATTAGTTTTCCATACAAGATTGTTTGGAATCCTAAGGTTCCAATGAAAGTCTCTTTTTTTTATATGATCTCTTTTTTTTATATGCTCCTACAACGGATAAGCTGGGGAATTCCATCATTGTTAATGGTTGTTTGCTCTGCAAAAAAAAGTTGCTGAATCAAATAATCATATCTTCCTTCACTGCTAAATAACTAGACAGATTTGAAAATTTTATCTAGACTGTTTCAATCTGCAATGGGTTTCTAACGATTGTATCAGAAATACTCTATGGGAATGAAGGCAAAAGAGGAAGAAGAAGTCAAAGAAATGGAAATTATGGGAGCTAATCTCATTTGGTATTTGATGGACTGTCTGTCTTGAAAGAAATAAAAGTTATTATCAAGGGTTGTACAACCCTATTGAGAGGCTAATAGATGATATTAAGACTTTTCTTTTCAATTGGTTGATGAAGGACGAAGTATTTAAACATATTTCTTTTGGGATGGTGCTTCATAATTGGTATGCATCAATCATGTAACCTTGTATTTTTTGTTTCCTTCTGTTCCAGGTTTTTTTTAGCCTGTTTTTCTACTTGTAACTCTTTTTAATGCCATTCATCTTCTTTATGAGCGCTTATTGTACCTTTTAATAAACTTTGTTCTTTTCTGTGTTAAAAATAAAAATAATTTATAAGGTTGGATGTAATAGCATCATTTGAAAGGAAAAACAACTTGTCAAGAAAAGATGATGATACCCTTATCGCGGGTTTTCCACCTAAGGTGAAAGAACCCATGTACCCACCGAAACAGCACCCCCTATTTTTTACTTTATTTTGCTCAAGTCAGTCCTTTGTGGAAAACCTGTATCCAAACTCAAAAGAGAGATAAAGAAAAACCTAGGAATATTTTGATGTGCCCAGAAACTAAGGGAGACAAGTCGACAACCATCATTTCTTATCAGAGAATCAATGTTTCAACACAAGAATCTCCTCATCTTTACACGGCTGAACACAGTCACAAAGCGAAATAAGATAATATGATTCCAGCTTGTGTTGCGCTACGCCCCAACTATTCCACAAAATAAAAAAAAAATGATCATCCTCATCCATAATGACATAGCTAGGAATCGAGGACGTAGATAGGAATACGGAAAATGGGTCAAATATTTTTAAATCACGATTCAAATGGACAAGTAAAAAATAGTTTGGGTGAAATGGCCAAAAAAAATAGCAAGGATGAAACTGGATTCATCTTAGCTTAAATTTAAAAAATAGCAAGGATGAAACTGAATACATCCTGTGTAAACTAAAAATAAGAAAATATTTGAAAATGGACACAATGAAATTGGTTACATCCTGCCTATTTTTACATTTTTGTCTATTTAAACAGTATCAAAATCTAACTGTCCATTTCACCCAAAAATTATTGATTTTGGTCTCTTTAACCAATTTTGTGATAGGAATACGACTCTCCCCGTAGCATAAACCCATGCACCCATACGGCCACACATGTAAAATTTAGATAATGTCATTAAAAAAAATACTCCATTAATGCGGTGGTAAAGCATAAATGACATTGAGAATCTCGTATTTATAACTGGCCATATACCGCAAATATGGCATCATTACAGCAAATTAAACACTTTGAGATGGGACATCACTTTCCTTGTTAAGAGTTTCTTCGATCTTTGATGCCATGCCTTGCAAACCAGAATCAAACTTAGATATCAAAGTTTCTAGTTCCCACCCTTGAATTGGGTTAACAACGAATGACCATTCAATCCAACAACCTTTCTCTTCATCATTTTCACCATCACGAGGTACAACTTTCATGGTGGAAACATAAGTCTTGAACCCAATATTACAATCTACAATCTCATACGTTATACTCCGTCGAACTGAGTCAATATCAACTAATCTCTCCGTCGACCAATTGGTTACCGTAACATCACCATCACAACCATTATTGGATGATGATGCCGGAATACTCGACCCTGCACAATAACGGATACAACCGGGTTGGCTTGAAATACCTTCAATTCCATAGCAAGTACTGAGAGAGGGGAACCATTTATGTAAGTTGAAAAAATCATGTAAAATTGTCCATACTTGATCTGCTTTCGGTCCTTCTAGTTTTGCTCGTACTTTGCCTTCCCACTTTGATTCTGATGTAACCTCCATTACTATCTTGGTTGTATACTACTGAGCGGCCTGATGTCAAGACTCAAGAAAGACTAAATGAGGGGTTAGTGTGCTGCGGAAGGGAGAAGAGAGACCGGATATATATTTTTTTTGATCGGCCATATCGGAGATATAAATGACTTGCCTTTCTTGCTCTTAAGAAAACGTGGCGTAAATGACATAAAACTTGGTCAATTGTCCAAAAAAATTTAAAACATGGTTCAAATGGACAAGTAAAATTTAGTATGGATGAAATGGATAAAAGAAAAATAGCAAGGATGAAATTTGATTCATCGCGGCTTAAACTTAAAAAATAACATGGATAAAACTGGATGCATCCTCATATAAATTAAAAATAAGAAAAAATATTTGAAAATGGATAAGATGAAAGTGGTTACATCCTGACTATTTTTATATTTTTGTCCATTTGAACAATATTTTTTTAATTTTTATCCATTTAAACAGTATCAAAATGTACAAGTCTTTTTCACCCAAAAAATGTTGATTTTGGTCTTTTTAACCAATTTGGTGTATATTATATCATTAAACCAAGCACGCACCAGTTGTGTCGGTTTTAATACGGTTTCCTTGTATGGTTTTTCGAAAAAGACGTGTGGCAGGTCACGGGACGGGACAAGACCTAACACCTAACCTCATTCCAAGACTGCATAGAGTCTTAGCAGTTGAAAAGAGCATCGATGATGGCATCAAGGCACAGGAAAAGAAAAGAGGAAAGCGCATGACTGGTGGTAAGCCCATATGGAATACGGCAACCACTATAGCAAATTAGCAACACTACAGTTCCTAAACAGTGTATTGGGATGAGAAAGAATTTTCAAGTAGTTTTTACCGCTGATGGTGAATAACTTGCTAAGTGCATCTCAAGTAGTTTTTACCAAGCACTACTTGCAACACTACTTGAGTAACTGCCACCACTAAAATCTTAAACAGCTCAGGTTCAATACTTCACTTTCAACCAACAGACTAGCTTATTACCTTACCAACTCACATCCATCTACAGAATTTCTCGAGATAACACCAAGCACTTTGCGAATTTCTAGTGTGATTATTCCTCTTGTGGTGGTTTTGGGATCCCATTAAAACAATAGTACTTGAGCAAAAGCAAACGAAAACGAGTTCGCACCCAAAAATTCATTCGCTACTTAGTTGTGTCCATAGCCCATACAAAGAGAAAAATAGTCTTTTTCTCAATTGAATATAAACAAACAAGCAGGAATCTTGACGAACTATAATTTTGGGCATACCAAAATCTTCCAAGGCATACTGAATGAAGACAAAAAAGGTTGTGAAATAGCAAAATCAGATAACCCCTTAACCCAAAAAATTTTTAATGGCAAATCTGCCCTTTACGTATTAGTGTTAATAATCTTGAATAGTGATTAAATATTTTGTTTAGTGATTAAAATAATTTTCAGAATTATAAGAGTTGTTTAGATGAAAAATTTGAGGAAAAAAAAATCAAAGTTTTGGTTTGGTTAAGAATGAGAGAAAGAGAAGGAGAAAGTGAGAAAATTCTAATTCTTGATTCAATGGAGGATGAGGAGGGTCATCATTCATCTAAAAAACCTAGGAAAATACATATCAACTACAACAATGATCCAGAAATGGCTGATTTCTTAGATTATGAGAATGATTTTACACCCACTCAAACTCAAGATCAAACTCAAACACAAACTCAAGATGATGATTTTTATGAGCCAAATCCTGATGATGAAGACATTGATGAGGAACCCAATGCTTCTAATACACAGGTACACTTATATCCTATACTTAATCTCACTTCGATAGCTCTCAATTATCAAAAGTTAGGTTTTTTGAATCATGGTTCGGCGAAACAGGTTGAGGTTCGGCTCACATCTATGAGCCGAATATACCAATTGATGAACGGTTTGGCTTACTGAATCTGTTTACTGCATGCGCCGAACCTATAATTTCCAATTCCAACCCTTTTTCTAGACACTAGTTCGGCTTATATGAAAGTTTCATAGTAAGCCGAACAACATCCTGAATATCCCCGAATAGAATCATTACTAATTCGGCTTACATATCCAAAATCGTATGTGCCGAACATAATTTTTTAATTTCTGGGTTGAAATATTGTTACTGGTTCGGCACATATGGAGAATATCGTATCAGCCGAAACCTCTTATGTCCAAGGTTCGGCACATAATATGATTATCGTCTGAGCCGAACATGAATTTGTTAATTTTTGGGTTAAAATATTGTTCGTGGTTCGGCACATATTGAGGATATCGTATAAGCCGAAACCTGTAAATGTTTATAGTTCGGCACATAATGTGATTATCGAATGCGCCGAACCTTGTTATTATATTCCCTTTCTAGTGTTTAACCTTGTGATATTCTTTGTAGATCGTGCTTGGACCCATGGAAAATCAACCTGATCCAGTAGACATAATTCACGAGGATACCAAGGATCACTAAAACATGAAATTGAGGAACATCAACCTGATCGTACTTGAGGAACACCAATATTGGGTTACACCAATAATGATTTTTAAGGCTCGGCTTATAACTCAAATTATAGAAAAAGCCGAACCTGAAGGACAAATGATTCGGTGCGTAACTAACATTAGAGGATAAGCCGAACTCTATAAATTCGGCGCATAACTGTTAAGTTATTCATTAAAACATGAAATTGAAGGTGTCCATAACCCAATGCCAGCACCATTAAAAACAAAGTTCAGCACCTAAAATCAAAGGTGTTTGCAACACCATAAAAGTGTACTTAAAACTTAAGAAAAAGTGTACCATAAAAGTGTACATAAAAGGGCATTTAACCACGACCCCTCTTCTTAGTTGCAAGACCACCTCTTCTTCCACCTTGGTCTTCATCTTCCGACGCATCATTACCGGGTTGGACGGTAGCACCACCTTGGCTTGTACCTTCACCAACTTGTCGAGACCTCTTAGTGGTAGGCCTTTGTTCGGGTTCCTCGGGTCCTTGTCCTTTGTTGATGATTTCATCCCACTTGTTGATGAGGTATTTTTGTACTTCCACGGTCATTGGTGTTTTGCAACCAAGTTTGGACTTCATTTTTTTCAACATCTCCCTACCCGCGGCAACCTATTTTTTCATTTGTCAACAACTTATAACCATGAGGTTGAAGACATTTTTACCATAACTAATATATGAAAATAGTATAAAGTGAAGTCATTCTTACCATAATCTTGAAAGCCTTGACTACATCTTCGGAAGTATACTTATTGGTGATCTTGATTGGCTTCGCCTTCCCCTTATCAGCTATCTTTTGCCTTTTCTTATTGATAATGAAGGGATGAGAAATTTGGTTATACCAATCCATATTGCCCGGATCCTCTTCACATGGATCATCAAGTAAAGATGTTAACTTGGACGAATCTAATGTGTGATTGTCTAAATTATTCCAAAACTCAACGGTGGGATCAGGATCATACTTTGGTTCCCAAGATGAAGTGGTGCTTTTAGTTCCCTTACCACTCTTTGGTAACAACCTGAATTTCTCGTCAAACAAAGGAACCTTTTGGACGCATCCTAATTGACGGAGTACTCGCCTAGGATCGTATATAACATAACCACCGGGATACCACAATGGCCCATGATACATACCTACCGGCATATCCTCATCTTCAACAACTTCATCTTCTTCATCTTCCTTCTCATATGGTTGAAAAGTGACATCATCAACACCAAGACGGTCTAACGTCTCTCTCAAACTTGCCACCAACTTCTTTTTGTTCCTTTTCTTGGAGTCCTCGTACGCGTACCGTGCTGCAGTTGGCTCTGTATCAACATAATCGACATCTCTCTCAAATACTTTGGCCAAGTTCAAAATTGGGAAATGGTCATATATCCACACCTACATCCAAAGAACCACATTAAAAAATCAAAATAATTGAATTGATAGAAACAAGTTTTACTTGGAAACATCAAAGTAAGAATAAAGTTTGCAAACTCAGAGAACTGTTCGGCTTATATGGATCAAGTATTATAAGCCGAACCAAGTAAGTAAAAACTTCGTCTTAAAAGATTTTATGGTTATAATCCGAACCATACTCTGAACTCCCAAAAGTTACCTGGAGCAAAGTGAAGTTCCCTCCGATGTTTGTGCTTGTCAACCTAGACGCGGTGGCAAGTTGGTCCAGCAGGTAAGCGAGTGTAGCCGTTCCCCAAGCAAACTTGTTACAAGTTTCAAGATTCTTTACCAATTGGAGATAATTAGCATTTACCTTTTTTCCGGTAGTGTTGGGAAAGATGTCTCTACCAAGAGTATAAAGCAAGTAGGCAGTTCCGGTTTGCTTCACTTTGACGGGATCCATTATCAACAAACCTTGTGTGACTCTTTCCTTTGTGTTCTCAAACTCCTTTTTCAAGTTAGTCAACTTGATCTTCTTATTATTCTTATTTCTGCCACCTGGTATGCAAACGGTATCGACATCTTTAACTGATCGACAAAACTCCAACTCAGTTTTCTGTGAACCCCAACCAAGGCATTCCAGGTACAAATTGTATAGCTCATCCCAACTCATGTCATAAAAACCAGCATCCACACTTACACCCCTTGCTTTAAGGCCTGTAATCTTACTAGCCTCATCAGGAGTGATTGCCTTCTCTCCAAAAGGTAATTGAAATGTGTAAGTTTCTGGACAAAAGCGCTCGGTAAATGCAGAGGCCGACACACTATCATATTCCTTATGTCCATAATTGATGATAGGCCATAAAACCTCAGGAACCTCTTCATCAAGACTCCATTCCGCTGCCCTATGGTGTCTCAATACTCGGACTGCACGGTTGTGATCAGGAGTCTCATAAATTTTCTTCGCCCAAGAATCGGCATAACCAATCAACACATTTCCTCCATCTTCCGGAATACCATGAGGCAAACCATCTGATCGAGGTGTAATTACGTCATCTTCATCAGGAATGTGTAAACCAGTGATCCGTCGATCATCATCGTCCTTCTCTTTCTCGGGTTCTTCCACCTTCTTACCTTTCTTGTCTTTCTTGGGTTTTCCTTGGGGTTGTGTTTCTTGATGAACTTCTTGATTATCATCAACTTCTTCATCTTCAGCTATTCCTTCTTCTTGTCTTTCAATTCTTACTTGTTCAGCGTCTTCTTCTAAAATTCCTCCTCTACCTCCCGCTCCCAATTTTTCCTTACCTCCTCCTCTAGGATCGGGAGTTTTAGAAGTAGAACTCATATGATTATGAAAGTTATAAGACTAATTCGAACAACAAAGAGATTTGGAAAGCCAAAAACTTGTAAGAAAATAAGAAGCCCCGGCTTACCCGAAATAACACATATGAGCCGAATCATGTCTTGAAATTTTTATTAGCTTACACAGAGAGTGGATCGGCTCATACCACAAAAAAATTATAAGCCGATCCTATATATTCGGCTCACAACCGATACCTTCGAATAAGCCGAGTCTATGATTATGAACTCAAACATGTATTCGGCGCAACATGATATCATATAAATAAGCCGATCCTATACACTTGTAAAATTTATGAAATTTTAACAATGATATTCGGCGCAACCCTAATACTATCGAATAAGCCGAATCTAGACTTATGAATTGAAACCTTTATTCGGCGCAAAACTAATACAACCATACAAGCCGATCCTAAGCACATGCAAAAATTCTGAAATTCAAACAACATTTATTCGGCACAAAACTAATACTACCATACAAGCCGATCCTACGCACATACAAAATTTCTGAAATTCACAAAACGTATTCGGCACAAAACTAACACCATCGAATAAGCCGATCCTAAATATAAGTCTCTGTGTCACTAAGTTCGGCTCAAAACGGATTTCAGATATACGCCGAGCAGTTCATATGCACTTTCAGGGTTCATTTTCAAAAACAGCTCGGCGCATATCTAAGATTTGTTTTGCGCCGAACCATACCCTCTAATCGCCGCAGAAACATGATTTTGACGAATTAAATCGACCAAACCAATCTAAAACATCAAATACGAGATGGGTTTGTAGAACTAACCTTCTTATTCTCATTTCCGGAGTTGGTTCTTCTTCAATCTCTTCTTCAGGTTGATTTTGTGGTTGATTTTGAGTTTGTTCTTCACTCTCTAAATCTTCTTCTTCAATGGGTTGTTGAGTCGCTCGATTTGAACGAGATACTGGCTTACGACGACCCATTATATATAGATGAGTTTAATCGTCGACTAAATTTTCACGAATCGACGATTAAATTTCCGCGATGAAAAAAAAAAGAAAGGGAAGGGTGAATGAGTTCGGCTGTGGAGAGGAAGAAGAAGAAGGTGAATGAAACTGATTTTAGGTGTAGTTGATTATAGGTTTTGTATTAGGGTTAGGGATAGCTTAGTAGTAATTTAAAGGATTTAAGGGCATATAGGTAATTGAACCACCCCATAGGGTACCCCTTATAAGGTCACCCAAGTTAGGACTAGTGCTTTGTATGCCTAAGAAGATTTTGGTATGCCCAAAATCAGGGTTCATCTTGACGCTTTGAACGTTTTGATAAAACACAAAATTGGTTTAAAAGACCAAAATCAACAATTCCTGGGTGAAATGGACAGTTAGATTTTGATACTGTTTAAATGGACAAAAATGTAAAAATAGGCAGGATGTAACCAGTTTCATCGTGCCCATTTTCAAATTTTTTTTCTTATTTTTAATTTACACAGGATTATCCAGTTTCATCCTTGCTATTTTTTAAATTTAAGCTAGGATGAAACCAGTTTCATCCTTATTATTTTATTTTTTGGCCATTTCACCCAAACTAGTTTTTACTCGTCCATTTGAACCGTGGTTTAAAAATATTTATACAAATGACCCATTTTCCGTTGATAAAAAGCCCTTTTGTTGTGCTCGCTCGAATTTCACCAGACAACTGCCCACTGCTGGTATTAGAGCTCAAGAGCGGCAAAAACATCCTTTCAGTGTATGCGCACGAGAAAGAATTTTCTTTGAGATGCAGCATGACCAGCCTAAGGCAGGGAGAAGAAAATCACAACTGGCCTTGCTCAGAATGATTTATTTCTAACCATGTCTCAGTGCAAGAGTGGCTCGTTGCAAGTTATGCTGCAATTTCGCTGATAACTCATCCCTTGATAAGATCAGTTTGTGCATTTCAGGATTAGTTGAATTGGCGCTTAAGCCTCTACGTGCAGACCTATGTAAAACTGGGTCACCAAGTTGAGCAGTACCTTGACTACTGAGAAAAATGTACTCCATATGGTAATTTCTTTGATGTAAATTTTGCCGATTATAATTACAATTAAACTTGCCAGCAAAAGTTACAAGGTAGAACCATACAACCAACAAACGAAGAAAAGAGACACTACAAACCCAGCTCATGCATCGGCGATGTTTGTGTTCGAGGGTTCATTTGCGGGTTCGGTAGTCCTACTGAGAGATATAAGTTCCTGGAGTGGATCACTGCCTTCATTGTTTTCTGAATCAGTCACTTTCTTGCTAAATTGCACCTCGTCATCAACTCCACCATCCAATTCAGATGATTTATCAATGTCCTCATATATTGTTGTATCTTCACCATGACTAGTCTCATTATCTGAACTTGGAATGGTTTCTTGATCAGAACTTGCATTAGGCTCGTCTGCTTCATCCGCATTGGGAGAAGATTTTACAAGTTGAAGACCATCTGGTGGAATTCCATTGAAATCTTGAAAACTATCAACGCCGTCTTCCGTTTTACTCGCATCAGCAGCACTTGTTGTCTCCCTTTGAGAAGGCTGTATTTGCATCTTATCGACCGAGCCATCCTGGCTACTTAAATCCATTCTTTCATCTCTATTATCAATTTCATTTCCTTCAGAATCTTCTTCTCGTCTGTTCAGCTCCTTTTCAGTTTCTTTCTCACCAATGTCAGCACCTATAGCTTCATTTTCATCTTTGTTCAATTCCTTTTCATCCACTTCTTTGTCATGATTCATGACATTTTCATCTGCATTATCTTCATTCATATCTTTCTCATTCGTATCCGAAAACTCTACATTCTCATCTTTAACATCAATAGGATCTCCACTTCTTTGTGAATCCCCTTCTTGCGTTTCAATTTCCTCTTCATTCTCTCCTTCACCGCTTACCACACTTCCCATCAAATCTTCGTTTACCTCAACAACATTCTTATCTAAGTCATTATTTCCATCTGCTCCAACTTCTTCCCTTTCACCAATATCCTCAACTCCACTCGGACCATTCCTATCTCTGAACACTTCCACAATGCCAGCATTAGTTCCGGCCTTCCCCTTACGTCCCAATTCTACTGTCTGGGACACTTCACTTATCCTCCTTTCTGCACTGTCAACATTACTTGACGCTTTCTTATTAAAGTGCTGAAGTTTATAAAATACCCATATACAAACTGCCAAGAGTAAACCAAATTGCAATGCCCGTTTAACTCTAAACCCTTTGGGTCTTTGACCCCGGCCACCAGACTGCTGAAACATCATCACGATTCTCTCCCTAATCGAAACAACAATAAATTAGGATGAATTGTTAACCAACAAAAACACAAAACATGTAAACGATTTAAAACTACGATCTAAATGATCAAAGGGGGAAAAGACCCCAAAAATATCAATTTCGCACTTTGCATTCAAAAACTCAACAAGTTCTCAGTAAGTTAAGATCGTAGACAACTTTTGACCCTAGAACAATTGTGTAAAGCTACGAACAGAGAGTCAGATAAAGGCGTGAGCGGACAAGAGATGAATAATCAGTCTACAAGTAAATAGATTCAAAAAGCACCCAATTGCACAAATTACGATCTTTAGATCAATCAAAAACCAAAACTCAATGATTACGAGACTTAAGCAACCTTGAATCAAGTAAAACACAATTACTAAGCAAAATCAATTAAAAGTTTATACAAAATGAAAAGCTTTCGAAGTTACCTTTGCGAGTAATCTATACTGGATAATTGTGAACAAGATATGATCAGTAAGAACTTCGAACCATGAAGAAGAAGCCAATAGGGTCAACGAGTATGTATCGATAATTTTAAAAACCCTATTATTTTCAGTGTATTTTTTATTTCTTGAGCGACGGCTTTGCTGACGAAGAATAGAAAGAGTTGAAAATTTTAAACAAGACAGTTGGGATCTCAAAGCCATCAGTTATTTTCTGTCAATTATTCCCAGATTACCCCTTGGATTTCTTAGGTGTTGTTCAGATTTTAGTGTGATTATCGAGGGTGTTTAAGGTAAGTAGAACGTGTGATAGGAACTGAGTTCCCAATGTGATGGGGAACTGACTTCCCAATGAGATTGAACCGTTGAACATTTAAACCAATGACTTCCTGACACGTAGGAATTGAAGACAAGTGGGTTCGATGGTTGCGTCGTGGTACACAACGTGCTATCCCATGTAGATGTGGTGCGGAGGATTACCGATATTTGCGTAAGTCTTTCTGACGGTCAGATCAGGACGAGAATGAATATATAACAAGTTAGTTTCTCGATGTCATATAATGCAGCTACCAAATTTGGTAAGTATTACCTTTTCCGATCACAAGGCGGGTTTTTTTTAGAAGAATATTATTGGGTCGTCACATTTTATTAGAAGGGCGTCACGTAATAGGACAAAAACGGGTCACCTGTAAATAATTTCAAAAACCTCTTATCTCAAATAATTATGTAATGACCAAGCAACCCTTATTTATTTTGTTAATTTTAATTAAATTTAATTATTATCTAATTAAATTAAGAAGGTGAATTTTGATATATATATATATATATTTGTAAATTCTGGAACAAAGTTTATGTGGGAAAAAAACTAGAGAGGAGAAAAAATTGGAGATTTTTTTCAAAACCTAAATTGTTTGATTCACTCAACAAAAATGGATGAAACAAGTTACAAATTCGAGGTGGGTGAATCTTTGTATGATAGAGAAAACAAGTTTTACATTCCTCATGTTGGAGACCAAGAGATTGATGATTTGTTAGATGGTAGAGAGGGTTTATCACAAAGTGATGATGAATCTTCACCAATTGAAGAAATAAATCAACAAAGTGAAGAACCAATGGTTGAAAATCAACAGGTACACCTCTAAACTATCTGTCATGGGTTCAATTTCGTTGAAAACTAGCTTAAGGACGATAATAAATTTGATAATTTTAGACTTTCATGGCAAATTACGGTTGGGTTGGGCTTCGTTCCAACCGTAATTAAGTTTTACGTCTGGGTTTGGAAGAGGGTTTTGCTTCGTTGCCAACCGTAAGTTTTGTTTACGCCTAGATTTTGAAGAATTCCAAACGTAACTGGTTTCCGATAGGTCCGATAGGAAAAAACTTGAGAATTACGCCTAGGTTAAATTCATCCAAAACCCAAACGTAAATAGTTTTTGCATGGTATTTATTACTTGTTTTACGTCTTGGTTAATATTTTGGATTTCCAAATGTAAGTGAAAACGTCTAAGTTATATTTTCATCGTTCCCAACCGTAATTGAAAACGTCTAGGTTAGAGGTTGAATTTTTCAACCGTAACCTTTCCTATGCCTAAAACGTCTGGGTCCGTGTACCTTATAACTTGTACGTAATTCTAGTTTTCTTTCTTTTTTTTTTGACTAATATTGTGATATTTTGGTTGGTAGATTGTGCTTCCACCTAGACCAATGCCTTCTCAACCTAATGCAAACGAAATTCTAACCGAAGATTCATCCCATCACTATTTGAATGACTTGGTAAGTGTTTTTTTTTTCTTTTTTGAAACTAATGGAAAGATATGTTGCTCACTCACTATGTTTTTGTTTTTTCTACTAACTTTGAGTTTTTGGAACATGTAGAGATGAAAAGATAAAGAATATGCAAAGAAATGGGCTAGAGAACGTGGCAAGTTAATTATGTGTGTTATAGTTTGTATGACCGCCACTTTCAAATGGTTTGCGAGTGTAGTGGAGAAAGTAAAAGTCATGTGAAAAAGGGTATTGTATATGAACCAAAGACGAATAGGAAGAATACTACTTCACTAAGAAGACTAAATGCCCGTTCAAGCTTCAATTCAAGCACAACAAGAAAAGTGAGGAGTGGTATTGGTATTTGAAGAAAGTTGTATGCGGTCGTCATAACCATCCCATACCGGATACTTTGTTATCCCATCCTTATGCGGCGCGGCTTAATGATGAAGAAAAACTCATTGTAAGTTCCATGACGGAAAACCGTATGAAACCTGTTGATATACTTGGTCATATAAAGCTCGTCAACCCAAAGAATGTTTCAACTTTGCCAACCATCTACAACGCCAAAACAAAATTGATAAATCAACAATGGGAAAATAGAAATCAAATGCAGCAATTAAGGCATTTGGGGGAGAAGTATAATTACTCGGTTTTCCATAATGAAGATGATAATGAACAAATAAAGAATCTCATATTGGCTCTAATCATGAGTGTAGCTTCAGGTGAAGCAACAACAACTTATTTCCCTTTTCCTTGAACAACAACTTCTTCTTCTTATTGTTGATTTGGTGTATCTCTAATCATGAGTGTACCTCCCGATATCACAGGTAGTTGAAATTGATCCCCTTTAATTTCTAGATCTTGGAAAACATTATCTTCAATTTCAGGACATGTTGAGATACTTCCTTGAATCATATCCTTCTTCTTGTTAGCATCCTTGGGGAGACCTCTATAATCGACCCCACAATGAATTTCATGGCGAGGTGTTAAGTTATTTCCTCTATTTTTTTTAGGCTTTGCTCTATCACAATTCCTGCAAATTACAAGAAATTCCACTTAACCAATCAGTATTGATGAATTAGTAACACAAGTCAATCTATAGAAAAAAAAGATGTTCAGGATGAATTACGCCTAGACTCGACATATAGAAAACCTGGACGTCCATCTTTACGTCTGGGAAATGTAGTGGAAGAACCTAGGCGTAAACCTAAAGTTGGAATTCTTCAAAACATCTAGGATAAATTACGCCTAGGTTCGACATATAGAAAACCTGGACGTCCAACATTACGCCTGGGAAGTGTAGTGCAAGAACCTAGGCGTAAACCCAAAGTTGGAATTCTTCAAAACATCCAGGAAGAATTACGCCTAGGTTCTACATATAGCAAAACTAGACGTCCTAAATTACGCCTGGAAAATGTGTGAAAGAAACTAGGCGTAAACCCAAAGTTCGAATTTTTTCAAAACATCCAGGAAAAATTACGCCTAGGTTTCAATCGAAACGTAAAACTAAAATTACGCCTAGGTTCACGATGGGAAAATTCAATAACTAAACCTAGGCGTGAAATTGGAATTACGCTTGGAAATCAACTAAACCTAGACGTGAACGACATGCAAATCAAAGTTTACGCTTGAATTGAACTAAACCTAGGCGTAAGTTCTTCAAAAACTAAATTACGATTGAAAAATCTAGTACCGTACCCAGGCGTAATACTAGCAGAAAGTAAATAAAACCCTAATTTTACTTCGATTTCCATTCGATTTAAGCACAAAAACGAGTACAAAAAGATGGGTTTGTTCGATTATTACCTTACATACACCATGGTTGTTGTTGAGGAGTTTGAAAACTTGATTCTTCAATTGATTGAATCGATGGAATGAGTTGAGGATGAATTTGAGGTTGATTGAGATGTTGATTACCATAACTGGGATCAGTTTGCTTCTTCCTCATCTTTCATATAGATTCCAATCCAACGATGTTAAGGTTTTCGAATCGCCGATTAATCGAAAATGATGAAATGAATTGATGTGAAAATATAAATTTATTGTGAAGAAGAAGAAGAGAAAGAGGAGAAGAAGAAGAGAAAGAGGAGAAGAAGAAGAAGAAGAGAGCAGGAGTCAAAAGGTTGAAAGTGTGAAGATTAGATTAGGTTTTTATTCTGTTTTTGCTTTAATTTTAATTGAAGGGTAATTTGGACAAATTTCTATTGAATCAAAAGTATCCCTTAACCAGATTTTTGGTCACCAGATATCCAAGTGAAGCCCCTCTAATGGAGTGTGACGCCACAATAATAGCCTTCTTTTTTTATTTCTTTCTTTCTCTTGGCATGTTTGCCGAATGAACTTTCCAAATAGGCACTATCCGGCATGGGTTCCGATTTGTAGTCGAAACCATAAAAAAAATAACTATAGTAAAACTCATGCGGTTATTCCATAACCTGATGATACGAATTTCAATATGGTTGCAAATATTTGAAATCAGGAACACTTATTTTATTTTTTACTAGAATTTTTTTTATTGAATAAGAGAAGAATTACATAGTAGAGTTGAGAAATTCAGGGAGATTTCATATACATTCTCCTTCTCCTGAGGTTCTAGACCTTCTACTAAGTATAATTTTGCTGCTTGATAATATGGTTCCTAAGTAAGAATTCAAACTTAACAAAATTAAAGCAAAAAATAATTTTTTTACAGTCTTCTAAGACTGGAATATTATACCAAAATAATTGGTTATTATTACAATTAAAAGAGTCAATGATTTGTTTAGCATCACTGACAAAGCACACTTCTCCAGTCTTTTTTCCTTTGCCCGCATTATAGCTTCCAGTAATGCAAGACTTTCAGCTTCCTCTGCGTTCCTCACAGTCCCTACTTTAAGTTTACATCCAAGGAAAGAACCTGTTGTATCATGCATAACCAATCCAATTCCAAAATGTTAGAATTTTTATCAAAAACAGCATCACTAAAAATAATATAACAGTCATTTGGTAATGAAAAGATGACTATTGTGATATTATTTTCTTCTACAGGGACTGGATTGATAGTTTCCTGAGAGTTTGTATTACTCAAATACAACTATGTGTCGTTAACTAGATTAAGGTCTTGTCTTGTTGTGGAATGATGATTTAATGTTTTTCCTTAGCATATACAAGAACATCTATCTTTCCATATAATCCAAGCAATTGAAAAAACAGCTCCTGCCTTTTCTTTCAAATTGTTATCTGAAATTCACTTAGTGATCTATTCTTGAAGGATAATATTTAAGGCATTGTCCTTCTCAATAAGATCTGCATAGGGAGTTAGAAACCAAACCGATTTTGAAAAGACACGGTGAAGAATAATATGCTTAGGGGTTTCAGTAATGCCTGAATTGCACATGTTACAAGAGAAATCATGGTCATTTACAACCCTGTGGAGAACAGATTTAGCTGGGAGAATATTCTCATGACACTTCCGGGAAAAAATCTGGACTTTAGGCAAGATGGGTAGACTCCATAAGGATTTATATAGTGTATTACTACTTTGGGGATTATTGATATATGCATTTTGATCAAAAATGAGTTTGTAAGCTGATTTAACTGAGAACATACCATTCTTAATATGTGGCCAGATAAGTCTTGAAATTACGAGGGTACCCAAATACACCACAATCTTTTATTTATCAACCTATAAGTCCTCTACCGAATGTGATTGTCTACGGACAGAGTCGAGACAATACGACAATTCAGTTCACACTTCGTGTGACCATCTATAGATACGAGATCGAGACCATACAACAATAAGATCACTTGGGTGATTGACTATGGATACAAGATCGAGACAATGCGAAAACAAAGTGTGTACTTGATAATAGGTTCGGAAATAACCGAAACTCTATAGGATCAATATCAAGTATTACGAAGTTAACGTACTTGTGTATTTCAATGAATTATAATGACAATTATAATGCGGAAAACAAAGTAAAAGACACAACAAGATTTTGTAACGAGGAAACCGCAAATGCAGAAAAACCTCGGGACCTAGTCCAGTTTTGAATACTCTCAGAATTAAGCCTCTATAGAAAATATAATACCAACTTCATATAGTTGTGACCAAGCAGACTACCCCTAGCTACTTAGTTCCCTCAGTATCCCTTCGACTTCTAGAGTTACGCACGTGAATAACAAGTCATTTTGGATCGTATTACAAACAACAAAGGAAGAATATGTTTGGTAACCACTCTAATCAATCTTGCTACAAGATAAGATGAGTTGTTGACGAAATATATTATGTTTAATATAATAAACTCCTTTGTCTGGTTAGATCAATCTAAACAATAACTACCAAAATAGTCAAGTATAGATTCACACTCAATCAATATAGATCTCAAAGAGAAATATAGAGAATGCCGATCTCACGCAACTAATCAATCAGATCTACCAAAGATAAACTGATTCTAGTTGGATCCCAACCGATCAAGGTTTGCTCACGAAATCCATAAGATACGAAAACTAATAAGAACTCTTCTTCGTCATCAAATCTTCTATTACTTTCAAATGCCTGCACAACACCACTTGAATGTCTTGTGATCAATCACGCACATAACGGAGTTTGTTAATAATGGATTATCACAAGATGTCTTTAGATATAACAAAAGTTCTAAAGATCCCATCGATACTTTGATCTAGTCTAAGTGAATCTTATATCAGAATAGAAGATTCTCAAGAGTAAACAAACTAGTGCAATCAAAGTTTCAACAACCATTAGTCAATCAAATCAAATCAAATCGAGAACAAATAACACTGCAATTATCTAGTTTTTCACCAACGGTATTCGTAGAGCTTCTTGATTCCACAAAAGTCTTTAAACGAGCGGTCGTAAGATAATTCACCTAATTGGGATACTTTCCTCTCCGAATAGACGGCTCCACCAGAAATAACAAGAAATGAAGTTTGCCTGGCTCTTAGGATAGTTTGCTAGAAATGCCCAAATTCTCAAGATAGTTTGCTATAAATGCAAAGTTAGGTATTTATAGACCAAGGATGTTTGGACACCAAGGAATTTTCAAAACCGAAAATATTCTCAAAAGATATGCAATGAATGGCCAAATTCAATTTTCCTAATTCCAATAAATGCTTGTCCAATGTTCCCGAAATCTCTCATAGAAAATCTCCAATTAGTAAATGAACATTACTAATTTTTATTATCTAGAGCTATGCATTAATTGCTGGTAATTAAAGCATATACAACCAGAAACCTTAATTAAAAGATTCTTAATTTATTTCAGCACATGATCACCTTGAGTACCAAGGAATATCTTTGAGCAATAAATGATAAGAGTTACTGCTCGTGCTCAAAGTATGTTGACATCTTTTCACTGCAAATCCTTATTTCGTATTTACATGGATTTGCTTCTTGGAATCGGTTCTACCACACTTCCAAACAAGTTTAGAATTGGTTCTACCAGTAATCCAAGGAAACTATGTGATCGGTCATACCAAGTCACAATGGTTAGTTGTGATCGGCCTTACCAAGTCATATCAATCACTAGGATAGGTTCTACTTAAAAATGGTATCTGCTTGTGATCGGTCACACCAGTCACTGGATCTGTTACACCAATTACAAGAATTTGTCACACAACCACTTATGATCGGTCTCATTAATTATCAGAATCGGTCACACCAATTATCGGTTGTAGTGCTTTTATAACGACTATGTGTGTTACTCTTTTTTTTCTTTTTTCTTCCCTTCCTAAATTGTCCAATATTTTTGTATCATTTATACTAGTTGATGAATTCTTTTTATTGCAAATAATAAACAAGCGAAAAAAAAAATGTTACTGTATATCATATTGACTTGTCTCGATATATATGTCCTTACCGAACGCCAAAAGATATTTGTTTTTTTGTGGCTTTTAGCCCATAATAAGGTTCAAGTCAATGAAACTCTTTATCGCCTTGGTATTAGACCTTCACCAGGATGCCCTCTATGTCATAGCCAATTTGAAACTGAACTGCACCTATTTTTCCAGTGCCCGTTGGTTCAACCAATCTGGAATACGCTTGCTTCAAAGTTCGATTTTAAGTTTCAATTAGAACCTATTACTGCCTCTTTGATTGTTAATATTTGTGTTGCTGATGTTTCTTTTAATGGTCTACAGGGAGTGACTTTGCTTCCTTTCCTAATTTGACATGTCTGGCTCGCTCGCCATGGGCTGGCTAGTCTTTCACTCTGTCTTTTTTAAGGATCTCTTTGTTTTGGGAAGGGCTTATCGCTGCCGATGAATATAGTTCCATTATGTCGTCTGTTGCTCATACAGATCCACATCAAGAGATTTTTGTCTCTTGGACAACACCTTGTGCCCCTTATATTAAATTAAATACCGATGCTGCTGCTTATAGGTGATGGAATTTGAGGTGTGTTGCGAGATGTTACGGAACGGTTTTTGGCCTGCTATGCTAACCATATTTATAAAAATGGTGACAAGGTTGCAGAAATATGGGCAATTCGGAAAGCCTCTTACTTCTCGCCCTTCAATTGGTTTACACTTTTGTGCACGTTGAAAGTCACACTATTTATGCAATTCAGCTATGTA
Source organism: Papaver somniferum (assembly GCF_003573695.1). Taxonomy (NCBI): domain Eukaryota; kingdom Viridiplantae; phylum Streptophyta; class Magnoliopsida; order Ranunculales; family Papaveraceae; genus Papaver; species Papaver somniferum. Next base: position 134,742,854 of record NC_039359.1, read on the forward strand.
ACAAGACCATTCCAAGCACTTGGTATTTGACGCACTTGGTAGCTGACATCCATTTTTTGGTATCATGTTTTTGTAGTGTTCTGTTTATTCATACATATAGAGAAGCCAACTATGTGGCTAAAAAAGCAATTCAACGTGATCTTTATCAAATCTGTATTTCTACCTCCAGATTTTCTAACAACTGAACTTTTTGATGATACACAGAGAAGGGCCAACCCCCGTTTTGTTAGGTCCTAGTTTTTATTTAGTTTGTTGGTTATAAATAAACTAAAAAAATACTACTAATAAGTACGAGCAAAGCAAATAGTAACTGTTTTTTTATTTATTTTCTTAATTCTTTTTTAGTAAACATTATTCATAGAACCCCAAAATCTAAAATAGAGGCTCAAACAAAATCTAATCTGCTAACTTGAAAGATCATAATTGCGACTAATGGGCGGCTAACTGAGCTAGCCCCCATTGAGTTTTGTACAAGTAACTAGGTTACTTAAGCCTTGAGGACCTGTCAAAGGAAAAGAAAAAAAATCATTCAAAGGACATTACAATGAGAAGGCCCTTAGTGTGCGTTGTTCTTGGCTAGGCTAGTCATCACTAAATGCTATGAATGGTGCCAAGTGGCAGTTTACACAAGTACTTGCCTTTTATTAGATCAAAGTCCATTGCACTAAGTGTGAATATCAAATTTACATGGAACGAGAAGGAAAAAACGTTTGCAAGGCCGAAAACGACTGGAAAACAACATTCCAACAACTCTAAATATCTAACAATCAAGTAGATTATGAAGTCAAAATAGGTTGGCCTAAACTAGAGAATTGAAAGCATACCAAGTGGAGATATAATAATGGTTCCTCATAAGTAATTTTATATCATTCCTTTAAATCTTTTTCTCAAGTTTCTAGTAACTTTTTGTTGTTCTTCTATTGTTGATTTGTTAGTGCCCTAAACTTTACCTAATTCAGCTCATGCTTTGGGCCTATCAGTCACGCTCTTAGAGCAACCACAGTCATGAGACGGACCAAATACCAAAAGCCAGACTAAAAGCCAAAAAAATTTGGTATTCTGGGTGTTCAAGCGCAATGGGGGACGACCAAAATTTGGTGAAGCGTAACTTATACGAACGCTTGGTGCAGACGGAACTTATACTCACGTTTCTTGACCGAGCGTTCTTTAAAATATGCGTCTGAATGAAACGGAGTTATTACGTGCGCCTGATTGAGGCGTAGGTATAGTTCACGCCTAACATGGGACGGCGATGGAAAGTGCGTCTACTGGGACGGAGAAGTTATGTGCGTCTGATACATACGGAGATAGAAAGTGCGTATGACTCGGGCGGACATAGAAGGTGCGTCTGGGTAGGGCGGATATGGAAGGTGCGTCTGTGTTGGGCGAACATAGAAAGTGCGTCTAGTTCAGGCGTAGATGGATTGTGCGTCTAGTTCAGGCGTAGATGCAATGGCAGAACCAGTCAAGTTTGTAACAGAACACTAGTAGCACCCCCAGAAACGTAAATCGCTTTACACCCACGGTTTGTACTTACAATCAAACAACCTTCAATAGTAGCCATTGGTACTGAATATTCTCTCCCATCAAGTAACAACGGACCAGCAATACCAACAGACGTTAATAATACGTCCGTCTCCCGCATACGGTCATAATACATGCGCCCGGACCAGGCGCTTTTAGTAACTGCGTCCAAACCAGGCGTTTTTAATAACTGCGTCTGCTATGGGGCGTAGGTTTTATCTACGTATGGCCCGGCGGTGTTTATAATAACGCCTAACTCAAACGCTCTATATACATCCGCCCCATTATCATACGTTATTTATACGTACGCCCGATGTGGAGCGTCCACTATACTTCCGTCTGAAATCATACGCCCACTATACTTCCGTCCCACTATTAATCATTTTAGTCTGGGTTGGCGACCACATTTGGTCGCAAACCCTAATTAACTGGACTAAATATGGTTTTAGTCAGTACCACTGCGGCTGAATTTGGGACCAAATTTGGGTATAGTCCCCAAATTTGGTCATGACTGTGGTTGCTCTTAAGCCCCTTTTCGACCTAAGGAATCTCCAACCTCCAGCTAAAAAAATATACACCAACTTCTCAAAAGCAGCAATAGAAATTGGCGTACTTTGGCGCAAGGATGGCAATATTGAACCAATCTTCTTTCTTGGTAAAAAGGAAAACGCATAACGAGCGTGTTCACCATGAGAGCATTATTGTAACGAGAAAAAACATTAAGTGGATTCTTGATGTTGATACTTGATAGTTCATAAGCTTTCTTTTCATCATTAAAGCTAATAAGAATGGCGATATGTGCACCAAAGAAAGGTGTGCACCATATTGCGACTCATAATAAAACTAATTTTAGAGACTTTTGTAAAACGTAAAGAGACTTCTAAGCCAAAAAGTATTCCAACATGACAGCATCTCTCTCCTACGTTCTCCAAACCACTAGTTTCTTCATCCCTGATTAGATTCATTAGTCTCCTTCAACCTAGAATTCCTAGAACCCCTAGAACTTTTAGATCCATTAATTTATTTAGTTTTAGAATCCATGGCTTCTGAGCATAAGTACGTAACCATTGATCGGAAATTTTTTCGATTATCCTATAGTAAAACAATTCCCTCATCACCCATTACCCTCTCCGAGTTTCATTCTCATGGAAAGTTACATGGTTCTTTTACCTTCAAACTTGCCACAGATCTACAGAGTCTTTTGTTTGATGCTGCGAAAAATGGTGATCTTGGAAAAAAGGTATGGAAGCATGAGGACAATCAACAATGGTTCTGTGCTACAAAGCTCTGCAATACAAATGGGTATTTCTTGCACATCACGCTCTCTAGATCTAATCCCAAATTATATCCTTCTTCTTTCTACATTCCTTCTGGTCCACGCTTTGAGGGTTGGTTTGACATTGCTGCAGCTATGGAAGCTATATTAGCTTTCTCTTCATCTTTATCAAATCCTAAATTTCAACCCTTAAAACCAACCAAACACAATAACCAAACCTTCATCTCCCCTGAAACCTCATATGCTCAATCCTTGTTCACCCAAAACAGATATACCAGTTTGCAACCCAAACCTAAACAGTCCAAATCTCCTTTTCTATGTGAAACACTTTCTGCACAGTGTTCTGTCCAGACAAGGAACTCCAAATTTGGACGTTTCATTAACCTTGATCAAACCAAATCCAATGTAGGTGGGTGGGACAATGCTTTCATCATCTCTTCGTCCACAAAGGTAGAGTCTTGGCCATATATTGGGAAATTATTATGTGCTGAACTTCAGATTCTTAACCCTTTTGAGTTATTCCCAATGAACTCCACCCAAGCTATATTTCATGTAGATGAGAAATCCCATGCAGACATAGAATTCAAGTTTACTACGGACAACGTCACATATTCTATTTTAGGTGGCATAATCAGATTTGGAGTTCTCCGGTCAACCATCATTATGATTTCAACATTGAAATAATTGGAATTCCATTCCAGTTTTGGTCTCTTAATGTTATCCATGCAGTTGGAAACATTTGTGGTGAGCTATTGGTTGTTGACACTGCAACGCTGAAGTTACAGGATCTGCGAGCAATGCGTATGAAGATTAAAAATAAGAGTGGCATCAACTCGATCCCAAGGGTCATCAAGATCTTCATAGGCAAACGTATGCTCACTGCTCATGTCAAAGTGACAGAAAAGACTACAACTGTTGACCGTAACTTTCTCGTCATTCCACCTACAAACCTGGATCTCATTAAGAACGTATCTTTGGTGCCTGATTTGATGGAAACAACTGGAGCAAAGAAGAGAAAGTTTGTTATTCAATCCGGTAATACATATACATGCAAGACCGTTCTTGTATTATCAGATTTTCCAGCAGATTTCATAGCAAATTCTGTTTCTCCGTGTAAGTTTGAAAATACCAGAGTAACGCATGGGTCAAAGAAGAAGAAGAAGAGAAGGCCAAGAAAGAGGAAGAATAAGTCCAAATCCAATATGGTAAAGCAATTATGGAAACGAGTGGAAAACTTAAACCTCACTAATAATGATTCGACCGTATTAGATGACGTGGAGGTACATCCCGCTGACATGGAGATTGACGAGGACATATCTACAGCTGATGTGGTAACTCATTCAGCTTCTTTCAGAATTGCAATTTCTGAATTTTCTGGGGATAATCCAGGCCCTAATCCACCTGCACCACCTAAATCTACTTCACAACAATTGTCTATCGTTGCAAGCTCATCTATCATACATCTCAAAACAGTTGTCCATAACATACTGCATTTCCCCAGCCCTGCTCCATCCATTCACATATCAGCACTCTCACATGTACCTCGTGTATCTAATCCACCCTCACCTTCACCTGTACTTTATCCAGTGATGCTTCCACCAAAACCAACAGAGATTAATATTAGTCTTAATGTAACACGAAAGCAGCAATCTTTTAAACTTTCAGTACCAACTTGGATATTGAATGAAGTAAATCGACTATTTGATCTTGGTATCACTCTTGGCATTGGTTTCTCATCCATGCCAAACCATTCACGGAAATTCTTAATCTCTAAGATTTCTAACACTGGACCCATTCTCAAACCCATCCCTATCTTACCACTCAAAAAGCAGATACATGAAGATTTTGCTGTTCAAAGTACTGTACACATATATGGTGTTGATTTCCTACCTACACATGAGGGAAAACAACATGCACTGCCTCTAGTAGGTCTTGAAGATTCTTTCCTGATGAACATTGGAAACGGTACGGAATCTCCTTGCTCCTCAGATTCAAACATACCGTCGTACCCACCTGGATTTGAGCAATTATCCGATGATGCATGTACAAATAACTCTTTGGCTTCTGACCTGCAGCCGGTAATACCGTTAAAATTGAAGAATGAGTTGAAAAGATTGGGTATTACTGTTGATCTTATTGCTTCTCCTCCCACAAGAACTAGAAGAGCAGTTAACTTAAAGGGCAGTTATAGTTCCAAATGTGTCTGAAAATCCTCACTTGATAAGAGCACCTATTATAATTCTTCAAGAAACAAAAATGATGCAGTGTTCTTATTGGGACATAAAGCAGATTTGTGGGTACAAAAATGTTGGATGGACATTACAACAATCTGTAGGAAGCTCTGGTGGTATGCTTATTCTTTGGGATAGAGATCTGGTGGAAGTTACTGACTCTCTTGTAGGTGAATATACCCTCTCCATACTATGCACTAATAAAGCAGATAACTTCCAATGGATTCTCACAAATGTGTACGGTCCAAATAAACCTGTTGAAAGAACAGAGTTTTGGGTGGAATTGGACAATATTTGTAGATACTGGATGAACATACCTTGGTGTCTTGGCGGTGATTTCAATACTGTTATCAAGTGTGGTGAGAAGAAAAATTGTAACAAGATTACCAGTAGTATGAAGATGTTCAGTAAGTTTATCGTTGAGCATGATCTTATTGACCTCCCTTTGAAAGGAGCTAGATACACTTGGTCTAATGGTCAAGCAAATCCTGTTATGTGCAGGTTGGACAGGTTTCTTATCTCACCTTCCTTTGAACAACACTACCCTTTTGTTTCCCAACTAGCCCAATCAAGACCCACCTCTGATCACATCCCTCTAGTTTTAGACATCTCAGACCCTTCTTGGGGACCGAGTCCTTTTAGGTTTGAAGTCATGTGGTTTTTGGAGAATGGTTTCTTACAACTTTTGGAAGAGTGGTGGCTCTCTTTATGTTTTGCAGGTACTCCCAGCACTGTTCTCTGTTTGAAACTCAAAGCTCTCAAAGATAAGTTGAAGGTCTGGAACAAGGAATTTTTTGGTCATACAAACACAAAGTTGAATTCTATTCTCTCGGATATTCAAACCTTAGATGGCATAGCTGAAGATAACCTACTCTCAGATGATGAATTGCAATTACAGTTACGAAATAAGGCTGAATTTGAGAAGATAACGAAAATGGAGGAGACTTCATGGAGAATGAAATCCAATACTAAATGGTTACAGGAGGGAGATAGGAATACTTCTTTCTTTATCAGTAATGCCTCTGCAAGAAGAAGATATAATAGAATTAGACAGCTCTACATCGGCAATGATTTGGTTTCTGACAGGGTACAATTACAAGAGCATATTGTAGACTTTTACAAGACCCTTTTTACTGAGGAAGAAATTATACGCCGGATTTAGAGGGTATCATGTTTGATACTATCTCTTCTGTGGAATCCGAAATTTTGGATTCAGATTTCACTGAAGAAGAAGTTTTGCTTGCTATAAAGGATTTAGGGAATGACAAGGCCCCTGGTCCAGATGGTTTTCCAATTATGTTCTTTCAGAAGTGTTGGCATTTCATAAAGAAGGATCTCATGGACACTGTGCATGAGTTCTGCACCTCAGGTACCATTAATCCGAAACATAATTCTACTTTCATTACTCTTGTCCCTAAAAAGGACCATATTGAGACTATAAAAGATTGTAGACCTATTTGCTTACTCACTAGTGTCTACAAAATCATTGCAAAAGTCTTATCTTCAAGACTTAAATTGGTGATGGATAAGCTTATTTCCCCAGTGCAGTGTGCTTATATTGAAGGTAGGCAAATTATTGACGGTACCTTGATTGCTAATGAACTAGTAGATTCTAGACTTAGGTCTGGAAATGCTGGGGTTGTTTGTAAAATTGATCTTGAAAAGGCGTTTGATAGAATTAATTGGCGGTACCTTGAATTTGTACTAAACCAAATGGGTTTCAGTAGGAAATGGTGTAATTGGTTGAGATTATGTTATTCTACTACTTCCTTTTCGGTGCTCATCAATGGTTCTTCTTTTGGTTTTTTCACTAGCTCAAGGGGTGTCAGACAAGGTTGCCCTTTGTCTCCACTATTGTTTAATATTGCGATGGAAGGTTTTTCTAGATTCATGGACAGGGCTTCCAATCAAGGATTGTTTAGTGGTTTCTTAGTCTCCCCCACTAGTATTACTGTTAATCATCTTCATTATGCAGATGATACTATCTTTTTTGTAGACAATAAAAAAGAGGAATTACATAATCTATTTTCGGCCTTACATTGTTTCGAGTTCATTGCTGGTTTGAAGGTTAATACTTCTAAAACCAGACTCATTGCTGTTGGAGAGGTGCCAGACTTATCAATATGGGCAGAAGAATTTGGCTGCGCAACAGATTGTCTACCTTTTCTGTACCTGGGAATGCCTTTGGGTGCAAAGTATGGTTGCAAGAGTATTTGGGATCCAATCATAGAGAAGTTTGACGCAAGATTATCTATGTGGAGTAGGATATGTTTATCAAAAGGAGGTAAACTCGCTCTTTTGAAATGCATCTTATCTTCTTTGCCCACTTATTTCTTCTCATTGTTCAAAGCACCAGTGTCTGTTATTAAAATTCTTGAGAAGAAAATGCGTAATTTCTTGTGGGAATACAAGGAGGGAGCAAAGTTATCCCACTTAGTTAATTGGGATATGGTACGTGCTACTAAAGAACGTGGTGGTTTGGGAGTTTGCAACCTTAAGCTTATGAACATGGCGTTACTAGCAAAATGGTGCTGGAGATTTGGTGTTGAAAAGAATAAATTGTGGTTCAAAATTATAGCAGACAAATATGGTTCGGAGTTCTCTTGTTGGGTACCTTGTTCAGTTTCACAGAGTTACGGTGTTTCATGTTGGCGGGCTATTGCAGACTCGGCGTCTTTAATCAATAATAATTCTACTCTTTATTTTCATTCGGGAACAAAAATCTCATTCTGGAATGACATATGGTGCGGGCAATTAGTACTTGCTAATGTGCATCCAACTCTTTACAAGCTGTCCAGGGATAGAAATATTAAAGTGGCAGATATGATTACTGCAGAAGGGAGTTGGAAATTCGATTTCAAGAGGGTTCTTACTAACTCAGAAGTGAATGATTTGGCCACTCTGTTAACGGTAATTGGAGATAGTCCACCGGTTCTAGATGGAATTGCAGATACTCGGCGTTGGTCACTACACACCTCAGGTGTGTTCTCGGTAAAATCCTTGTACGCAAAACTAATAGAACCTGATGGGTTGGACAATTTTCCATTTCAGTTTATATGGAAGCCTGCAATACCACCCAAGATAAACCTATTTGTGTGGTGTTTAGTTCATGGTAAGTTAAATACAAAGGACGTGTTGTTGCACAAAGGTATTGGAGTAGAGAATTCTTGTGTTATGTGTGGAAACGATCAGGAAACTCAAGATCATCTGTTCCTGCATTGTAGGATTGCACACAGAGTTTGGTCAATGCTTTTACCTAGTAGTTTTTGTGCTTGGGTTACTCCTAGTTCAGTAATGGCGTTGTCTCATTGTTGGCATACAATGACATTTTCCAGCAACGGAAATTTCATTTGGAGCTTAATACCAGCTGCCTTGTTTTGGACATTGTGGAATGAACGCAACAGCCGTACCTTCGATAATAACCATAACTTCAAAACAGATGATGAACTTGGAAATGAAGCTAAAACCTCAATCCTTCTTTGGGCATCTGCTGCAGGAAGAAGAGTTCATATTAACTTATCTAGCTCTGTTCTCAAAGATTGGGAGACTCTTTTTATGTAAAGTTTCTTTCTCTTTTTTCTACTTCTGGTAACCCCTTGTAAATTCTTTCTTTCTATTACATCTTCTTTTCTGATCAAAAAAAAATTTTAGAGACTTTTGCTGCCTTAATATTGCATTGGACTTCCATTTTCTGTTAGGTTAACTTTTATTTTATTTTCCAACACAAATTCCAGTTCACAATCTACCACGTCTCTCTTCATTTGTTCAGGGTCATGTTTGCAATTTTTCATTGACGACAACCTGTTTATATAAAGGCGTCTTCAATTGTTGTGGGGTTTTTCCTCGAGAACTACTAGGGTGGCAACGGATTGTCATAATACTGCTAGTTAGGTCAACCAGAAAAACAACTGGGACGGTACCTCCCTAGCTAGCTAAACCAGACAAACCTCTATCAAGAATGCCGCATGAATTTATAATCATGTCTCGCATGGCAAAAGGATTTTAAAAGAGTTGATGTATAGGTGCCAACTAAAAAGTTAAACAAGTAATTTTTGAAACCAGTAGCTAAACTGATGAAATAGATTTATGAAAAGGCTGCACTAAAATAAGCTTGATGGATTGGTAAAACAAAATAATTTCTAGAAGTTGCTTATAAATTAATCTAAAAATGTCTGTTAAGAAAAACAAAGTATTGTTGCTAATTGCTTATGAGAAGCACTTCCATTTTTGGTTGCCCAACGCCCTGTGAATAGAAACAGAGAAGGCAAAACAATATCTAGATAGCTGCCTAGCTCTTCAAATAGCCTCAACTCAACCATATAGTCATCACACCAGATAGGCAAATACACAAAGATGGGACCTATTTTTGAGCTGAAATCATTCAATTCATGTCTTTTATGCTTGGGGTCCTGCTCATAATGTAATAACACAAAAAACAAACTCAAACAAAAATATTGCAACGCTGTTAGCGTTACTCATCCATAGATCGACATGTAATAAATTTAACGCTTCTACTCGTCCAAATATCAACTTGTAATAAATTTGCAACGCTATTACGTGGCTTAACATTATGATTGGTCACTTTCAGTATGCAGTATGTGATTAGATCAAAGTTGAATTGCCAAGAAGGCTTGAATGAGTCTGTTCTATACGTATTCCAGGGACGTGTCAAAGTTTATAATGATCGAGAGTGCCAGGTTGGTTGAGTAGGTGACTTTCGATTCTATTCATTCCTTGTGGACCTGCCGACCAATGGGCATGGCTGGCGAGCCTACTGTCTCTGCCACAAACCCTAAATAGTGGGAGTATAGGAGAGCGACCTGCTACTTTGTGCACATCTCAACTTAAGCTAATTATTCGTGCAGCTTTTGCAATTAATCCGTTGGTAATTGTGATTCTGATGGATAATGGAAACTTTGATCTTACATTTGTTACATGTTCATCTCCTTGGTAATTTTCTCATGTAATTAGGTGTCGGTTGCACTGTGTTGATTTCAGACTACTGCGCCTCTGTTCTCTTGCAATATTATTTTTCTTTCTTTTTTTATTTCTTTTTTATTTCTTTTCTTATTATTTTTTTTTAACCGGCACTTTCTAGATCCAGACAGAAAAATAAAAAAAAAACAAAGGGAATTTTAATAAAGTGCCACACTTCCAATTTCATGTTTAAGAAAATGCCACTGTTTTTTTCAATATTTATAAAGTGCCACAGTTTTGACCTTTTTCATCCCATTTTTTTGAGAAAACGGTTAACTGTCGTTAGTGCCTACGTGGCAGTAAATCAGTCCTAGTAAAAGACATTTAAGCCCCCAAAACATCTAACTAGGACTGATTCAAGTCGACTTAATAGTGTGAGTCATTGGGAGTTTGGTTGCGAGTAAGTTCCCAGTGAACCATAACTCAACCTCTGTTTGTCTTCTACCCCAAACCAGTGGAGACCCAGCTGTTGCAGACACTCCCAAGCACAGTAAGAACACCACTGTTCTTCCCTAAAAGCAAATGGCACTGACTAAGCACTTTGATGTAGTAAGCAAGTATATCCTTCTATGTGTATTCCTTCTGTTGTACAATGAGTTTGTAAGAAGTATAGTACTGCAACAACACTTCTAGCAATAAAAATATATAAGACAACATGTACGAACTGTTTTAATTCAATATTCAGTTGTACTCTGCCTAAACCAAGTAGTGCACCATCAACAACAACCAATGAAGTATAACAATAATAAGACTGCAATTAGCACCAACAATAGGACCTTACCTCTGAACTTGTGCATCAAAACTAATGTAGCTAGGGTGCAGTCAGCTACACTTCAACAATTAGTTGTGTAAACTGAAAACTGAACAAGGAATGGTGGTGACGATATGCAGTTGAAGAAGACTCAGGCATTCTGTCGAGCACTAAATGTGTGTCTAGCAAACTAACAATCGTTGTGTCCTAATTGCATATTGGAGCCAACAAAAATCAATTCCTTCCCTGCAAATTCGAAGTCAATAAGAACGCAACAATTCAAATCTCATTCAGAACTCTAACTCACTATAAACCTTAACCAATTACTTCCCAAAGATCAGTGGCAACAAACAAGATTCTTCTCCCCTGTATTTCCATCCTTAAGCTCAAGCTCTTCTCTGTATTTTCGAATCTGAATGAAACCCAACTCTCCTTGATTATCTTCACTTCTCAATGAAAACCCATCTTTTCTCTTCCTGACACTGCCTCTAATCGTCTCCATTAATCCTTGAAACCAACGGCAATAAGCCAGTACCAAGTTCATGTGCATGTGAAACTGAAATCAGAGGACCCTAAATAAGCAAAAAGAGTTCAAATTTAAGACATCCAAATTTGAGAAATTGAACCCTAAAAGAGAAAAACTAGTTACAGGCCTGAAGACCGATTTTCGATCAAGATTAAAGATAGAAAAATTTCAAGATTTTGATCTCAAAAGTAAGACTGAGATGACATATTTACAGATCTAAGATCTGATCATAATTTGATTGAGAACTTTTATATGAAATCGATGATTTTAGTTTTCAAAACCCCAAAGATTTATTTTTCTGATGTAGTTGCAAACCAGAAAAATGGTGTGGTGAAGAATCACTTGTTTAGTGGTGATGGTGGTAGTGATGCACGAGAAGAAGAAGCAGATGTAGATACATTGATTCGATTAAAGAAGAATAAAATTAGAAGAAAGTTGAAGGTCTTCTCTGTTTGTGCAGTTTCGATTCAGTTGGAGGAGAAAGAAGAAAACCTATTTGAGAAGACTACGAGGACAAATAAGTAATTGCATAATGACAAATTGACCAGGTCAGCTATACATGACCAATCATTTGGGCCTTGACAGAATAGATAACATCAGTGGTATTTATAAATTTTGAAAAAAACGGTGGCACTTTGTTAAACCAGAAAACCAAAGTATGGCATTTTGTTAAAATTCCCAAAAAAACAAACTAACATTAGGTCAGCCCTATGGTATTGGTAGCTCTAGCTCCGGAACCCAGTCAACCACAAAAAAAATCTTAGTTCGAAAAGTCTTAGATTTGGAAACAATACATAATCAAGGATATTATTTCCATGCTGTAGAAGGTAATAATTTTCTATTCACAGTGAAATATGGATTTACTATTGAATCTAGATAGATAGATACTAAAGTTGTGAGAAGGAAAACTTAAGTAGATGCTGATCGCAACACAAGGGATAACTTTCAAAAAAATTCTTGCAGGTCTTGACAGGGATAGGGAACGCCGATATATGTTGTCGAGACAGATTAACAAATGTACCAATGTTGATATGATGGCTGAAGAAGAGATTCGTCTATCAGAGAGTAATCATGCAATCCTGAGGATTCGTGATTGTTACCTAATGTGCCTCAAGTTACCACGTTATCGCAATCTCTACCTTGCTAAGTTCTCTTCACCACCACATGGTGCAGAAAGTTGAGAAACATATAGTGGGTTCAATTCAGTTTCTTAGTTAATTTTAAATAAATTTTGATTAAGTTTTTGTAATTGAGTTCTTTTTTATTTTGTGATCACGTGTACGTTGTTCACATCCTAATCCAATCTATCCCTTTAATTCTAACTTTTGCAAGGCGTAAGAGTGTTCAAAACTAGCTTTTGCAATGCTTAGCAAAAGTGGCATCTTAGATGTTTTTGCACATCGAAGCCATATGACAAGATCTTGAACAATCTTTTCTTGGATTAACTAATTAATTAATGAAGAATCAATCTCAAATAGGGGTTTGCAACTTTATTGCATTTTTAACTGACTCGTTAATAATTTTTTCTCCTAACTTTGTATAAGGCTTGAAAAATTTACACAAACTCCTCCATCTGTCCCAAAAATAACGAAGCAAACTCAAACGTACAAAGACCTCAAGAAACCTTCTAGTGATCTCCAAACATTAAAAGATCAAGAGTCCCGCCGTCTCAGCAAAGGAAAATATCACAAAACCAAAATTCTTAAATCTCTACCGTCATAGACTAAGATATAGTACAACTCAAATCATACCTATAAATCTACTCTTATTCTAATACAACGACACAAAGGAGCTTTACGGTCTATTATGAGACCTACCATCAATAATTAAACAAGTAGCACTACAATAATCTAGCATCTGAATCTTTAGTATCATACTTTGTTCATACCGGCCACTAATCTCTAGCATCTTCTTTCTTTCTTTCTTCTTACTTTTGCTGCATCTCCCTTTAAATACCTCTCTCACTTCTCACTCTTTCTGCCAAGAAATCTCAGCTCATCTGAGCATTAACATCTCTCTCTCTCTCTCTCTCTCTCTCTCTCTCTCTCTCTCTGATCCTTCTCTACCAAACCCAAACCTAAACCTAAACCCTCTTCTATCTCTCTGACAACAAAACCAACCAACAAACAAAAACCCTAACTCTCTGTCTCTACAAACTCATAAACCCTCTCTACTTCTGTCAGAGTACTCTGTACATATATAGAAAAATGGAACCCACACCATCACCAGTACTAGCAAAGAAATTATGGAGTATGGTTAGAATAGTAATCTTGATGATGAGAAAAGGAATATCATCAAAAAATAAATTAATGGTTGATTTTCACTTGATGATGAAACGTGGAAAGATTGCAAGCAAAGCTATAGGAAATATGATGTTCCATCATCATTATCATAATCACATATCAAATCTCAGTTGTAAACCACAAGATCCAAATCTTGCTTTCATAAACCCTAGTCGTATCAGAGATTATGAGTTTAGTTGTAGTAATAGTCCTGCTTTCCCGTCATTTCATGTTAGTAAGAATCGTAAACACCATAATCATTACAACAGTTACTATCGTCATCATAATAGTAAAAACAGTTATCACAACGGCGGCACCACTGTTAACGATATGACGACTGTCAGCGCGGTTAAGAAGGTTCTTGAAATGTTAAACAATGAAAGTTTAACCACGGATCAGTCAGGTGCTTCACCTGTTGCACCAGGATTTGGAGGATATGGAAGGAATAGTCCGTTTGTTAGACAGTTGAGGATAACGGATTCACCATTTCCGTTGAAAAATAATGATGAGGAAGACTGCCACGTTGATAAAGAAGCTGAAGAATTTATTAAGAACTTTTACAATCAGTTGAGGTTGCAAAACTAATTTGGTGTATGGCTTTGTGACATTGAATCATTTACATGTGGGCTAATGATATAGTAGAAGGAGTGAAGAAAATGGCCCCGGTTTAAGATTCAGATTTGATTGTTGGTCTGATTTTTGTTTGTTTTCTGTTTCTTTTGGTTTCGGGCAATGATTTGGATTTGTGGTTTTTGTAATTGGTAGTTGATATAAGCAGCTTAGCCTACAGTTTTAATGTATATTAGTTCTTGTTTATTTACTGCTCTATAAGGAATAATAACCATGCCCTTGCACACCTGCGTTCATTTTCTTATAGTTTTTCACTGGTAAAATTCTAGTTACTCATGTGCATATTTGTTGGTAAATTGGTGTATAGAAATTACAAGGTAAAATTTGAACAAATTATTGAAGAGAGTTACTGCGAATTCGAAAAAGACCATTATTGATGGAAAATGCTAGAAACCACGCTATTGTTGATCGCTAGTTTCACGCGTTCTTATGTGTCATGTAGATGTGGCTAGATTGGAAGGAATTTGTATTACACGTTGGCAGTCGGTACTATTCACTACTCAGTAGTCGGTACTTGTGAGAGAAACAAATCTCATCTCAGCTTTATTGTTCTTTTTAAACATTTTCAGCCTCATGTATTTCAGTGGAAGATTTTTTTTTTTTTAATGATCCCTGTTTATCTCTTCCTATACAGTCTAGGATTTTTCCAGTAATCTGAACCCCGATGATTGAATATGGAATTGTTATAGTTTGATTCATTCCTTTAATTTGGAGCTACACTTTCCCATTTAAATCCAGTTTGAGGAATCAAAAAAGCTTGATCTAGCTCTAAAAAATATGACCGAAGTTTGATCAACCATGGCCCTAGTAATTACATTAACGAAAATTAATTATTTTCTGACTGAATCAACCACTTCTAAACTTAATTTTCATGTTACTTCCCTTAAAATAACCCAGAGAAAAACGAAAAAATTAATTAATTTCTGAATAATCAATGAAGAACGATCTACCACAGCTTAAATTACAAAATCAAATCGAGATTTGGAAACAATTTGAGAGAAAAATACTAGTACATGTTTCGTAGTTTGTTAATTGCAATTATGAACCCTGATTGCTTGTACTAGTATTGGTTATCACTTATCAGTGATGGGTTTTATCAATTTGAAGGTTAATTAGTAAAGAAACAAAATACATAGAGAAGTGTTTTTTGTTTGATAAATGGGTTCTGATAAAAATTTGCAGTAAAGTTTGGAAACAAAGAGCTTGTTTGGTATAGTTTTCAAAAACATTTTTCTATTTTTAAAAACAGAGAAAACAAAAAACAGGAGAAAACGCGTTTGGTAGGGACATTTTCAGAAAATATTTTCTATTTGTTTTCTGTTTCTGAAAACAAAAAAGTGAAAACAACAAATTATTGTTTTTTGTGTTTTCTCTTTTTTTTTCTTGGTTCTTTTTTTCTATTCAAAACAAAGTAAGAGATCGGGGGAATGATTGCAAGTGAGGCATGGATAATATCACTATCTCTTAGAAGAATCTTTACATTTGATACGATTTAGTTGATTTTCCTTGTTTTAAAAAACAGTTTACCAAAAAAATTTTAGAAAATGAAAACAAGGAAAAAAGAGTATGTTTTTAAAACAGTGGAAAACTATTTTTGGAAACTGTTTTTGAAAACTGTACCAAACAGGCTCTAAGGTTTTTACATGTGAAATTGCAGAATCGGCTTTCATCAAACTCTTGATTATAAAAAAATTAGAAACAGAATATTCAGCAAGATCTCTGGATCTAACTACAGCTTCTATGGTCGATGATTTTAGAAGTTCATTTTTTTCCTCTTTTGATAATCACGATCCACAATCACAGGGGAGAAACTATCATTCTTGTTGATATATTGAAGACGAAGATGAGAGATCTGAAATTGTTTTACTGCTGACGTGTAACACCTGTTTAATCAATTAATGCCACCACCCCACGGTACCTCAGCTCGCGAGTAAATAGCGAGAAATTAGCGATGCGCCTAGCGCGGTCGATTATTGATTCGAAAAAGAGTCAAAAACAATTAATAGATTCGAATAAGACCATTATGGGGTATTTATCATTTACAATCTTTTTTTTTTCTAGCAAGAAAAGGTCATCTTTGACACGTTTACAATTTCCTGATATGTATTGAAACCGAGATTTATGATTTTATAAAAATGATTGAACTTTTTTATTTGATTAGCTGGTGTAGTCGAGATCAAACTCAGATCATGTGATATCACCATCTAATAACTTTAATGATTCATCGATTAGAAAATATACAAGTTATACAAATCTTCTCGAGGTGAATATTATAAGTACAGAAACTCATTATCAACCTGATAAAGCTCCAACGCTATAACGATTTATTAATAACGTAAGAAAAATTCCTGCATATTATGTCGAGAAAATTAGACTTAAGCTAATATAACATGGTAGACCATTTCCATTCCTCTGTTGGTATGTCCACTGTTTCTCATTTTTTGCGTGTTTGATATTCATTCAAGTCATTTTAATTAAATTAGTATCAATCAAGATGATTTGACTCCAAAAATTTTGGATGTGTTTGGTCCAAGTCATTGAACAAGTCATAGTTGAAAAACTGGAAAAATAATGCATATTATAATGTAAATGAAGTTTGATATCCCACCAGGTGCTGGCCTGCTAGTTATTCTTCTTTTTCTCTATTGCATTTTTTTTCTATTGTTTTGGGAGTGCCAGTTAACTTCATTTCCTAACTGGTGATCACTGGTACTTGTAGTACTCTCCTTATTCTTTTGGTGATGGCTGTTTCTTGTAAGTTTTGCGCAGTACAGCGCCGTGTACCAGTTGTATCTCTCGGCTGGCTTCTAATTCTGCTTCTTCTCCTTTTTCCCTTTTCTCCTCTCCAATTATTAGGTTTGGTTTACCGAATTGCCCTCTTGGTTTCCTTAGGGGTGAAGATCTTAGAACTTTAGCTTTAGAGGTAGGTAACATAAGGGAGATGAAGGTTAGTTCATTGAAGGAACTTTAAAGTTTAAAGCTTCTTCTTTTGTATCTTTTTCTACTTTTCCTCTTGCTACTATTAGGTTAATAGATGAGAAAAGTGGTTGGGTGGGTCTCCAAATTTGTTGGGATTTATAGGTCAATTTAAGGCAATTTAAGTGATGATTCAAAAAATTATTTAAAAGACTTTCAAGTCAACTTTGACAGTACTTCATCTCCTCTTAAACTTAAAGCTAATATAAATTTTCCATCTGTTATATAAGAGTAAGAATGGTTTAGCAACGGTAGTAATGGTTTATGTAAATATATCTTTTGAAAGAGGAAAGAAAGAAAGTAAAAAGAGAGCTAAGAAGTTACTCAAAGCTGGTAGAGGAAATGTTGAAAGAGAGAACTTCAGCTTTTAGGATTTATTATGGAGAGGAATCCGGCAGATATGTCAGAACCGGGCACTCTAGGAATCATCGAAGAATCATTGTCTAGCTAGTACTACAAAATAATTGGCTCTGACACCAAGCCAAACGTTGGATACCAAACTTAATTACTATTAAATGCCACAACATTTAAGTTTGAAAGATATGTACTACTACCATTGCTTAATATATACTCCAAGCATTCGAAAGATTAAAGGCCAAAGCCTTTCACAAAGTCGTCGAGAGACTGATGCTCTTGCAAAATTTTTGAACTCTTTGTTACTTGGGAATGCTGGTTTTGTTAACACGTAGACGTTTTGTTCATTTGATTTTCTACCAGAAAAATAAAAAGATGTGATGTACATTTTCTATCAGAAATTAGAAAAATTCTGAAAATCAAGAACATGATCACAATGGTGTTTCGACTTGCTAACTAATGAGAGCCACATTTCCAGGAGCTTAATTATATCTAAGAGATGGTTGACTGACTGATCATGATTAATTATGGCATGAACACCACACATATTTATTTACTTCCAACTTTGAGTTTTCTTGCTGCCCGTACGTGCTGCAAGTGCATGACCTCAAATGAAATAGTGTACCTTAATTGTCAGCTATTTCTACCCTTCTTTTGAAATTTGTTCCTATACTATTAATGCACCTATACTGTATCCTTACCCTACTCTTGTTCCTGGCTGTCAAATGCAATATTTCATACTGAGCAATCCGTAAGAACTTTTCCATTAGATAAACCATGAATCATCCAGATAAGAAGGAAGTGCATTCGCTTTCAGGGAACCAAGTGGCATGCAGATACAGTGTTCTAGAAACTGTTGGAAAAAATTGGGTTTCACAAAGGATGAATGAATCAGAGAAGAAAGTGTTGCACTCCAAAACTTTCAAGGCTTGTATAAATTTCTTTTAGACAAATATTTCTACCCTCCAATAACAATTGGCGATTACAACAGGTATGCGAAATATTGCCTTCAGGATACAATGAAAGCCCTGCAACGAAAACTGAATTCAAGGTTTGTACCCCTTGATTCAATCAAGAACAAACAAAGAGATTTCTGATTTCTGATGATGCTTTTTGAAACAGAGAAAACAGATTGATTTTTCTTATATGTTAAACGAAACTGGGAGAAGCTATTTATAAAGGGTTTTGCACCTGTTGGGAATAGGTTTTTATTCGCCAACAGGTTTCTATTCACGAAACGTCAGGTTCCTTCATCAACAGACATCAATGGTGTCTTTTGGATTCGAAATTTTCGAACAGGCTTTTATCGGCCAAATAAAACCGTCAGTTCAAACAGGCGATGCCCCCCAGGACCCCCTTTGGTTAGCGGCGTTGAAAATATTCCAACAGAAACTGTTTGTTTGCCTCATGTGCTAAGTGAGAAGCCAGTCCACCCTCTACGTTTAGGTCCTGCAATATGTGGCTATCACACTTGACATTGCCTATACATTACTCCCTTAATAATGACACCATCTTTTTCATTAAAATAAATTAGAAAAATATCATTGTATTTTTATTTTTAAGTGACTTCCAGAACATAAATGAAGGCCGACGAGTTTTCAAGATAGCTCTATCAACTAATTCGAAACCGGTATTGGCGGCCACTCAAATGCACAGTTTGCACTGTGGTAATACTGGCTCGATCCAAAGAGCCGTGCTTTTTGAAAAGGGTGGAACGTGTGGGAAACTAGACTAACCCAGTTAAAGCCAAAGTAACAACGTTTTTCTAAAGTTTATGTTTTTATTAAATTAATTCTTTTGGACTGTGAAGTTTCTTTTTCTTTTAGAATATTTCTTTTGAGATGTTTTTTCCTTTGTTCTTGAGAAAAAGAGTGAAAAGACTCTGAAAATTCAAAACGTTCAACTTTAAACTTAAAACGAAAGACACGACAAGACACACGCGCCCTACCTCACTTGCCCATTTGTGGATTCTATTTTAACGTATTATGTAATAAAAAAATGGATGTATCTCTTTCCTGCCTCATTAGTCCATTCGTCCTTGCAACTGCATTTACCTGCTACTCTGCTAGCATGACAAACACGTATGCGCAGTACAAATATCATACATGTACGTATCAAACTGGTTACTTATTCGTACTGATTGTTCTTACCCATATTTTGCATATTAGTTTCTAGAAGAAAAAAGTGCAAAACACGACTATTCCTTTCTCATGCACTTTGAGCGGCCTTTTCTCCCCGGTCTATATATGTAGCCCTTTTATCGATGAAGGAACTACTGTATATGCTTATACTATGCCGTGCTGCGTCCCGGGCTAACGATCACCGGCATGAATGCATAATTATTAGTATGAAATTAATAACCCATAGACTTTGGACACACACGTGGTCTACTGAGCTAATCATATAGGTTAGCCACAAAAAAGAGTTTGTCCTTCGTTGAATGGCAGATCTTGTAAAAGGAAGGGCACGAAGAAAAAAGTGACTCAAAAATTAAAGAGCAGTGGTTGGAAGGATGGTTGTGAATGATAGTGGTCTTCAACAATAATGGAAGCGTCCTTCTCATGTAGTAAAGACTGCCTCTCCCTCTCTTTTCAATCATTTCCAGTTTTGCTCGCTGATGTTTATCTCCTATATATAACTTGTTTGATTTTAATCCTTTTCTCTTTTAATGCCCGTGGACCTTTCTTCGAATGGTGTACATGTGGGTGGCTGTGGCACGGAGATGTACATCGCAGTCTGGCAGACGAGTCCGACTTTGTGCACATTTTATAAAGAGTGTTCACCTCACCTGGTATATCAATCACGATTTTTTATTTAATAATTTGGAAGTCTATGTAACGAGGCAATTCGACGTGCACACAATGAATTCATCGAAGAGCATTATTTCTCGAGTGAATTTTGAACCATTGGACTAATGTCGTGTGGCCATATAGATAACGTGAACAGTTGGATTATGCTGGATGCGGCGAATACAATTTTCATTATTCGAGTTCTATGTACTTCAATGTTTGAACGTATCGTTATTACTTACCCTACATAGCACTTGGCTAACACGGCACGCAGTATAATCGCCTACATTACGCATTTAGGAAACTAGGCGTTCTAAAAACGTTTCAATGGGGATAATCCTCTCATATACACAACGGGATGGGTGCAAGCAGATGTAAACATATTGTACGAAAATGCAATCCGGTTTTGCTTTCATTTACATTAAAGAAAGATGTGGCTTATTCTCAATCATGAAGATCAACTTGTTACAACTAACTAATGTGCGTTCTAACTAAAAAAGGACATGCATCATTAATTATTAATTATACTGGTTTTTCCAATTTCCAGTCCCTACATTTCCTAATTCCAATCCCCATTAAATCCTATCTCTAATAATCCTAAGTACCATCCTAATAAATTCTCAAATATCCTAAATACTATCTTGACATTTTATTTACGCCCATAAACTATATCGAAATCCAAAATCCAAAAATTTTTCCAGTAACAAATACCGGGTCGACTAGTACTAGAAAATATCTCCAAAGAATTGAAACATAAATTTTACGCCGGCCTGTCCGAGCCTTGCACTACTTGCACTACGGCAAGCAAACCCATAAACTATACCATCCAACCAAATCTTCTTCTCCGTCTCATCTCCATCCATCGACCACCCCATTTAGTACTCCATCTCCACCACCCCCACCATCTTTTATTTTTTCTTCTAAATTCTGATGTTACATCAAAAGCAAAATTAAATCAAAAAAAGAAAGAGAGTAAACACTAGACCTTTGAATGTGGGGATCGTATTTGTATATGACTGTATCGTTCCAAAGTGCAAGTGCATATACTTTAAGACCCGAGAAAAATTAGAATTCATAGTACCAAAAATTAAATCGTATATTATTGGTTGGAACAAGGAATTAATTGTTAAACATACAAAGTTATCAGAAGGAAGTACTGTTGATGCACCGCCTACTATTGATACGGCTAGGTTAATGTGTAACAATACTATGTCAATGGATGATTAGTGATCAAGCTCATGAGTTGATAATGGCGCCGCTGCTTATGATGATTTCTTGAAAATGACCACCAATTAATTAATTTGTTTATGTACAGTAATCAAATATCAAATTTAGGGTTTCCAACTTAATGGTTTTTAATGGTAAGAAAAAGAGAAGGTTAATAACGAAGGGGACAATTAGGAAGGTAATGGTCATAGTTTGGTTTAGTTTAACTTTTAGAGATGGTAAATAGGAAAAATCAGAATTGAAAAGTAAGTTGATTTTAGAAATTGTGAAGGGTAGGAATTAGGAAAAATATGGGTGGGAAATAGGGAAAATCATTATACTTGTTACTTTAACTCATGCTTCTGGTCACACTTTTGCTTTCGAATAATATTACACCGCACTATATGAAACGGTATCAACACTTAATAGGACTAGTATCCCCTTTTATATATTATGGAAGGACTTTGATTTCATTTTCTCCGCATTCCTGTGAAGGGTGTTCGTTTTTCCAACTCTGTTTTTAGGTTGCCTAATCCGTTGACTTTCTTCTATCGTATTTAACTAGGTCAAAATGAAGAGTAGAACAACTCGTCAGGTTCAACCCTTACATGTGTTGGAAGTTGTATTATTTCTCCACATGTTCCATCCAGAGAAAATTAGAAAAATGCCCAAAAAGGGGTGCAATTTTGAAAATTTGCCCAACATTTAAAGAAGTTGAAAAGTGTCTCATTCCATCAACAAATCCATCCCGCCAGGTGAGCCAAGTATAGGACCCCAAGGACGCGAAAACACACAAATACGCCCTTCAGAATTCAGAGTTCATGGCAGTATAAAGTTTACTTGTAACTATATATATACATTATTGTGTGGTGTGTATCTCCTCCTAATTTAATTAGCTAATGCATGTGAAGTTTCTTTCCGGGAGAACCATCAAGATCTGATGGTTCTCATGCTCTCTTTCACCGTGGAGGTCGGGTTTGAACCCTTGTAATAGCTTTAGAAATCCTAAATGAGTAGATTTCGCAGTAGTCTAGGGACCACTGTTATATACTACGGAAAAAAAAAAAATCTTTTCAAAAAAAAAATAGTATATAATTTCCCTCACTACATAACATATCTACAATAGTGAATAGGCAAGCATTCAAATAGTAAATAGGCAGGCTTGATAAAACATTTTGAATCAACATTAACCTGCCTCCCATAGACATATATTTTTTCTTCAAACACTTAATTTTTTATGGAAGTTTTGCAAAACTACATCCCAAACTCCAATAACCTTTGATTTACTTCCCAGTGAAATTCCCATATACGTCATAAAAAGGAAGTCATGGGACAACCAAAAATGATTGCATTTTTTGTAGCATTATAACTGAATCTCCCTCTGGAACTAGTGCACTCTTCCTAAAATTTAATTTCAAGCCAGATACAAGATCAAAAACAAGTAGAATATTCTTCAGATTCTAATTTGCTCACAATCATCATAAAAAAATAAACAATGAGATCATTTGCAAATTCAAAATGAGTGATATTAAAAGCGTTACTAGCAGGTTTAAATTCAGAAAGCAAATGAAGAGATGCAACCCTCTTGATTAGCAAGGACAAGACTTCAACCACCATAATGAACAAAAAAGGAGAGATAGGGTATCCCTGCTTAATACCCTTACTGCTCCTAAACTCACCAGAAGCATGCTCATTGATTGCCATAGAAAATCTTGTACATGAAATACACCATCTAATAAAGTTCCTCCAAACATTACCAAAGCCAAATCTTGTGAGTGTGTGGTCCAGACAACTCCAGCTGACATTGTCAAATGCTTTAGCTAAATCTACCTCAACTACCAAACCAGAGACACCTTCTCTTTCTCTAGAGTCAATCAACTCGGAGGAAATTAAAATGCCATCTGTAATATGTCTATTATCCACAAGGCACCGTGGAGCTCATATATAATTAAAGAAGTACTTGTTTTAACCTGTCAGTCAGCATTTTTGAAATAATTTTATAAACTCCCCCAATAAGACTAATAGGCCTGAAAGAATGCATAGTTGAAGCTCCATCACGCTTGGGAATCAGAATTATGTTAGTGCAATTCATTCTCCAATCAATCTTACCAGTAAGCTCAAAATCTTTCATTGACTGCCATCAAATCCACTTTGATAATATCACACACTGCCTTACAAAACTTCATTGTATAACCATATGGTCCCGGATCTTTGTTCATTCCAAAACCCAAAATTACCTACTTAACTTCATCTAATTAAATTGGCTTTTCCATCATAAACTTTGCTAACACTTAAAACTAGGTAGTTGATCAAGGTCATCAAAAGTAGGTCGGACATTCACCTCTTCAGTAAACAAGTCCACATAAAAGTTCTTTGCTTTCTCATTTATCATTTTCTTGTCATGACACATAACCCCACTGATAAACAAAGAATTGATAGAGTTACTTTTTCGCTTATAAGAAGCATTTGTGTGGAAATTTTTTGAGTTTCTTTCACCATCATCTAGCCATTGAACTTTAGCTCTAGAAATCCATATTCTAGTCAAATTTAAAGAAGCTTTCTTGTGATATTGATTCCCTAGCAACACAATCCTCATTATTCAAAGAATTATGATCTCTTTAAAACTATCATAAACATCAATTAGAGTTTCAAGATTGTCCACTTCATCTTGTAATGATCTAAAGACTTCTCTCCCCCACTTCTTAATGAAAAACTTTAAACCTTGTAGTTTTTTTAGCAAGAATAAAACTAGGAGCGCCATGAAAGGTCATATTTTCCCACCATAAGTTCTCCAAGAAAGAGGGATGCTCTAAATAATAGTTAACTTTGGAATGGAATGTAGTCGAGCCCTAACGAATCTCACATTGATTAAGGTACAGTCGCGTTCCTTACGTCTATGAACCCAAGAAGGACTCTACGCACTTGATTTCCTTAACTTATCTCACCCAAAAATAAGAGTTGCTACGATCCAAAGTCGAAGACTTGATAAACAAATCTGTCTCACACAGAAAATTCTATTGAATAGATAAATCTGTCTCCCACAGAAATACCTACGAGTTTTTGTTCCGTCTTTTGATAAATCAAAGTGAACAGGAACCGATTGATACACCGGACTTATATTCCCGAAGAACAACCTAGTAATATCAATCACCTCACAATAACTTAACCGTATGGTAGCGGAACAAGATATTGTAGAATCACGTAGAATGAGACGAAGAGATTTGTGATTACTTTTTATATTTTACCCATCGGAAATTAAATTTCGAGCAAATCTTAGAGAAGATAGTACTCAATACGATAGAACAAAGTAAGATCAGAACACGCAACTATAGAGAAAATAGTTGAGTCTGGCTTCATAATTCCTATGAAGTCCTTAAGACGTTAACTTATAATGGTTTTAGGAAAAACCTAGGTTAAAGGAGAATCGACTCTAGTCGCAACTAGTATCACACAAGAGGTATGGGAATTAGGTTTCCCAGTTGTTAGAGTTCTCCCTTATGTAATCTTCAAATCAGGGTTTGCAATCAAAGTTACCTTGGTAATAAAGCATTCAATATTCACCGTTGGATGAAAACCTGATTTAAGATTCAAGCTAATATCTTTCAACCGTTAGATGGTTTTGGCTTGTTACACACAAATCAAATGTACCTTCATTTAGATATGGGTAACCGTACCTAAACGTATACACTTAGTTGGCTCAACAATAGTTAACCGAAGTTAGCCATATGAACACTTTTATATCAACTTGTTCATATTAATCACAACTAGTTCAAATGACTCAAATGAAACTAGTTATAGAGTTTTTCAATTGTTTATATTCTCATGGAAGTATACAAGACACAATTGAAGCAAAATCGGTTTTGATTCACTCGAACCAATTAATGAACATTATAGCCACGGTTTGCAAAGATTGCATTCCTAATTATATAAATGTATTTTTTCATGAGTATGTAAAAATACTTAACCGATTTTAGAACTTAACCCACTCAAGTATGCAAACGGGTACGCATACTTAAGTTCTCTGACTTGGTCTTGTTTTCCGGTATGCAAACGGTACGCATACTATCGTTCATGAGCGAACTCACACTAGTAGAAAAATGATGATCCGTAACAGTTAAAAATTGTTACTGTATTATTTCCGTAACAGTTTTAGTTTTTTCTGCGGTGTTACTAAAACCTCTGTTA
This sequence comes from Papaver somniferum, assembly GCF_003573695.1. Lineage (NCBI taxonomy): Eukaryota > Viridiplantae > Streptophyta > Magnoliopsida > Ranunculales > Papaveraceae > Papaver > Papaver somniferum. Next base: position 134,768,561 of record NC_039359.1, read on the forward strand.
CGGAAAGTTTATAAAACCTGTTACGGAAAGGCTATTGAAAAATGACTCATAAATTCTAAAACTATTACTGTTGGTAGTTTTCAGTAACACTTTATAAAATATATGTTACTGAATAATTTCTACTGTAACTATTTTACATAAAACCGTTACCGTTAGCAGTTTATTGTAACATGTTTGGGAACAAACTGTTGCTATTGTTTGAGTAACCGTAACAGGTTTTATTGAAACTGTCATAAAAACTGACAGTTTTTATTGACTACCATCACCTCCACCACTAGCGCCACCACTACCTCCACCACCAGCAACACTAGCATCTCCACAACCGTCACCACCATGTACGCCGTGTCCACTACCATGAGTTGGTCTTCTTGGACATGAAATATAAATTCTATAAAAGTACACTGCACAAGATTCGACCTTGAGACCTATTGCATTAATTATAACTCTTGAACCACTCTTCCATGTTTTCCTTTTGTTTAATGTTATCCAAATAAAATATTTACTCTCATTAGACAGTAAACTATACCTCCACCACCTTCGTCGTCACACCACGCATCTACATCACAATTTATATTTTTCATATTCCTACATATTTTTATAACTTGTTTATTATTTTGTATTATATTCGATTTTTTCTCAAACCTTAGGTAACCATCAGTACGAGCCATGGCTAGCTCTCGTGCTTAGAACTAAATCAAGATGTTAAATTAATGTCAGTCCATAAGTAGTTATTTTTTTGAACCGGATACCCAAAAACTAGTTATACAAATAAATAATTTACAGAAATGTCACGATAATGTCAACTATGGTAACCTATTAAACATGTCATAGTAACATAGATATATAGTAACATTTAGTTTAAAAAATGTTACGATAATGCCAACTACGGTGACATATTAAACATGTTACGGTAACATAGGTATATAATAACAGTTGGTTTAAAGAACTGTAATGGTAATGCCGACATACGAAATATGTTACAGTAACATGGGTATATAGTAACACTTACTATAAAAACAGTTACAGTGTACAACCTGGATGACATTATGTAACAGTTCTTACGAAAAGTGTTACTGTTATTTAACTATCTAACATTTAGTAACAGGCATTTTACGAACTGTTACTTTATAAAAGTTTGAACTGTTACTAAATGTCACTTTTCTACTAGTGTCAGTTGAAATTAGTATGCATACGGGTATGCATACTATAGTTCCCGGACTTCAACTGTTGAATCACTATGCATACAGGTATGCATACTAAATTCCCAGACTTAGAATATACTTGCAACAGTTAGCATGCAAGTACGTATATCGTGTTATATCCAATCAATGGTTAATTGTTCTAAACTCCCATTTTAATCATTGAAACATTCTTGGAAGACGAGAATAGCTGTCTCACACAAACTATTAGATTCAAAGAAATTTTCAAGTGATCAAATGATCAATACGAAACATTCTGAGTCTACATCAAATGACTGTCTCACACAAATCATATAAGATGTTACCAGGCAATTTCCACATAATCATCTTTTGACTTTCGTCAAGAATAAAAGATGAACTTGGCTAAAGCGAAATCTTACCAACACATATTTCGAGAAAGATATAAGCGAGATAAACTCAGCTCGAAATATAAAATGTGTATAATGTAAAGTCTATATAGATATACGACTTTTGTCTCAATAAGAGATAGAATACAAATAGACTTCTGAGTGATAGATGAGTTCAAGTCTCCGCATACCTTTTGTTGATGAAGTTCCACAAGCCCCCCTTATTAATTCTTCATCTTCAATCGATGAACGCCGTGAAGTCTAAAGCTCAACTACACATTTTATCCTAATCCGAGATATAGCTATTAGTAGACCAGAAATCAAGACTTATAATTTTGACAACTAAACTTGACAAACAAGCTTGAGATAGAAACGCTTGCGAGTTCGACCGAGCAGTGCTCTAACAACTGTTATAGGTCCGAAGTCGTAACATATGTACTCAGTACACGTATACGAGTAGCTACATGTCGACAGCAGCTTTTAAGTACGCATACCAGTATGCGCTTTTTAAAAAGTCTGTGAACATCAAGTATATAGGTCTGTGCACAATATACCAGTACTCTTTGCGATATTCATCATAATACTAAAGTCATACTACATTATCTCGGTAGATGGAATGGTAGAATTTTAGTCTTCACATACCTTTGTTCATTAAGTTCTCTTTAATGTCTCAGTTGTTTTCTAGTATTCAAACTTCAAGGTCGATTGTTGAATCCTGATACTCAACTACCATGCTATATTCCTAGTTTGAGAGTGGGTTTAATAGATTATAAATCAAAATATAGTTTTGATTAACTAAATTTGACAATAAGCTTGACATACCAAAACTTGTGAGTTTGACTGAGAGCTGCTCTAATAATCTCCACATTTATCAATTTTAGTTGCAAGACTATCGATTACATATTGGATTTATAAATAAATAAACTTTCAACTCAATCTCCATAATGTTTTTTGATTATTGAATCTTCAACACTCTTGAATTCTTCGTTCTTCAAGTTCTTATATGGTTCTGCATGTGTTCCTTTCACACCTTATTGTCGAAGATCTGCGCTTGATAACAACTTATGAGAATACTCAAGTTAGAGCATTTATAATGAATAATAATCGATGGTTGTTACGCTAGTGCTTATTATTTTTACCTACTTCAAAGTCCGTTGTACCAAAACCTTAAAGCAATACCATAGTGATACGGTCACCCCTTAGTATTTACTTGTGTTTTTTTGCTAGAATTGAAGTTTACCTTCGCACAAGTAATTCACTCTTACTTATACAAAGCTCAGTAAATTCATACGTCTTAGTAGATTTCTACTAAATAATTCTCCCCATTTTTTTCATAAATTGACAAAGGTTTTGAATAAGGATCATAATGAACTACGCCTTAAGAGATTATCAAAACTAAAGATAGCATACCATCTTTTTTAGATGATTCCACCAAGTTTCTAAACTTATCATCTTCAACAAGGGAATATTATTTTATAGGTATTGTTCTGTCATAACATTCCAAAGTCGCACTCTCCACAAAGATATACTAACAATTAAACAAATATTAAAAACTTAACCCTCCTCCATTATAAGTCATTCCCAGAGAGAACAACAAAAGAGGCCTTTTCATATAAAAGGATTTTCTTAGATTTTAACAATCTCACAAGAAGATAAGAGCTAAGAATCAATCATCAAAAATTTCTTATGAGATCATGTTTCTAACTCATGGTTAAACAATACACGCTATATAATCATGAAGATCAAATATTGGGATCATCTTTACTAAGATACAAACTTGTATAATAATTTACTCTTAGAAGAAAGGACTAACGTTTTCTAGCCTGTATTTTAAGAACTTCAACACAAACAAAGTTAGCAAAAACACGAGTTGTACTCATAGTTCATGGATCACTAGTAACCATGAATTTTTCTGTAGAATACTCAGAAGTATTCTTTATTCATATAAATTTCATACTCAGTTATTATAAGAATTGACCTTTGATCTATTATTAATTTAATTTCATGAAAGATAATAGAGATGAATAAAGAGGTGAAAAGTGTCATACTGAACTAACGCGAACGATGTTCCCCAAAATATTTGTGCGATCATCATATCTTGATATTTTACCCAGAAATCGTAACCTAAGTTTAAATATCAACATTATGATTAGATAGATTCATCTAAGTGCATAAACTATTCTTATCTTGTTATGTAGAAATTCTCATGAAAATCTTTGCTTTGAGGGAACTCTAAAGGAAAAATAGTTATCAAAGCAATTCTCAATAATTTGGGTATAATCTCTTCAAAATTTATAGAGTTACCTAATTGATTCCACCTCACTATATCAATCCATATAAAGTTTAGATGTTAATCTTGTAGAACTATAACGTCGGGCACGGAAAAAAATATTTGTAGTTTCTATCAATGTTATGCCCTGATCAATAATTATTGAATGGCCCTATAGCATAAGAGACGAACCTTAGAATAGATAAGGATTACGATGACAATAGAAGATTCCGGATATCAAGAACTACCATGTAAATATAGTCTGATCGAGATTCACGAATCCCTTAGTGAAGTCTTCAAAAGTCGTAACTTGATACAGTTTCACGAAGAAACCTGGATCTTTGGAGGACGACTCCGCAACTAGGACACAAAGGTGTTAGGATTGAGATTCTAGTTTGCACTTTATTTATAATGATAAACAAATCTAGGTAGCTTAAAATATCAAAGCTGAGTTCGTGAACTATTTTCCATGTTTACGAATTAATTTGATACCAATTAATCTCAACTTCTCATATAGGTTGACAATGCAAGCATGTGAGAAGTTTCCCTTGAATTACAAAAAAAAAAGAATATGCACTTGCGTATTTATTGATATAAGCTTTGTGCACTAAAAGGTTAGACCAAGAATAACGTTGTTCGTGAAACATCAAGCATTCGTGTAGTTTAATACTTCTAAAAGACTAAATCAGTTCGTGATAGTTTGTAAACAAATTGTTTTCCAGAGTTCTGAAACTTTCCATATTTGTAAGTTCGTTAACTGTCCAAATCAGTTCGTGTGCTTAAGTTACCTCTTAAAATCAACCAGTTAGCGAACTGATCAAATCAGTTGGTGTACCTGTAGATATAAAAAGTATCCAGGATTTATCTCAAAATCAAAGCTGACCAAATCAGTTAGTGTACATAAGAGAATAATTCATGATGTCTTATTACCTGTAAGTTCCAAGTTGGTGTAATGACCAAATCAGTTCGTAAACATAAAAAACTAATTTGACGACTCCTATGTACTTTATACGCAATTACGCTATGTTGAACAAAAAATTTCTCTCAACCTATTATATATGCAATAATTTATCCATTATTTGAATTCATAGATCGAGATTTATCAACTACTAGCTTGAACTCGAGATTTTTTCTTTGGAATATTTATCAGTTATACGACATTGTCCCAATAGATAGAATGGTAAAAAGATATGAGTAAATTGGATAACTAGTCTTCACATAACTTTGTTGATGAATTTCTCGTAGATGTCTTCGTTGTTCATCGGTCTGCAAATTCCAAGGTCGATTGGTGAATTTTGATACTCAATTACCATGTTTTATTCCGAGTCCAAGATTGAACTTAGTAGACTATAATCATCATATAGTTTTGATCAACTAAATTCGAAAACAAGCTTGACATACCAAAACTTGTGAGTTTACCGAGCGTTTGTCTAACAATATTAAACTAAAGTTCGAATGTGATTCAATGAACATCATTCTAGCTATTAACAAGGATTTTGTTCTATGACACTTCAAATCCAGTGAGAAAATTTTGTTCAGTTTCTTAGCACGATTCATTTTAGAATTGCGCACATGCATAGAAATGATAATTCATTTGTTGAGAGGTACTGCAACGTGGGATGTGTCATCAGAATCTCATTTTTTGTGGAGCTCCGCTTCGAATATTAAGCTTTTGTTTATGTATTTATATTTTTCTTTCTTTTTTATCCCTTTATCTGCTTGAGGTTTTGATTTATGTCCCTCTCTTGCTTTTGATCAAATAACTCTCCTTATAAATTTTCCAAAAAGAAGAAGTAGTTGTATCTATATAGACCAGTCGATCAGAAACCATGATAATTTTGGTAATGGAATTGCTGTGAAACGAGAAAATTTGCAAAATAAAAAATTAGAACTTTAGAGCATCTATAATGATAGATTTAGGTTTAAGATATTGAAATGGGATGGTATACGATTTTTTTCACAGAAAAAAAAAAGGAAACTCCCAAAATGAGGTAGCACACCCGGTGGGACTCGAATATTAAGCTTTTGTTTATGTTTTTATATTTTTCTTTCTTTTTTACCCCTTTTTCTGCTTGAGATTTTGATTTATGTCCCTCTCTTGCTTTTGATCAAATAACTCTCCTTATAAATTTTCCAAAAAGAAGAACTAGTTGTATTTATATAGGTCAGTCGATCAGAAACCATGATAATTTTAGTAATGAAATTACTGTGAAACGAGAAAATTTGCAAAGTAAAAAATTAGAACTTTAGAGCATCTCTAATGATAGATTTAGGTTTAAGATATTGAAATGGGATGGTATACGATTTTTCACAGAAAAAAAAAAAGGAAACTCCCAAAATGAGGTAGCACACCCGGTGGGACTCGAATATTAAGCTTTTGTTTATGTATTTATATGTTTCTTTCTTTTTTACCCCTTTTTCTGCTTGAGGTTTTGATTTATGTCCCTCTCTTGCTTTTGATCAAATAACTCTCCTTATAAATTTTCCAAAAAGAAGTAGTAGTTGTATTTATACAGACCAGTCGATCAGAAATCATGATAATTTTGGTAATGGAATTATTGTGAAACGAGAAAATTTGCGAAATAAAAAATTAGAACTTTAGAGCATCTCTAATGATAGATTTAGGTTTAAGATATTGAATATTATTTTGACACATGGGATGGTATACGATTTTTTCACAAAAAAAAAAAAAAGGAAACTCCCAAAATGAGGTAGCACACCCGGTGGGACTCGATTAAGCTTTTGCTTATGTATTTATATTTTTTCTTTTTTACCCCTTTTTCTGCTTGAGGTTTTGATTTATGTCCCTCTCTTGCTTTTGATCAAATAACTCTCCTTATAAATTTTCCAGAAAGAAGAAATAGATGTATTTATATAGACCAGTCGATCAGAAACCATGATAATTTTGGTAATCAGATTACTATGAAACGAGAAAATTTGCGAAATAAAAAATTAGAACTTTAGAGCATCTCTAATGATAGAAGATTTAGGTCTAAGATATCGGTCCACGAGTTATAACCCCAGAGGTGTCACCATCCTTCCACAAAAAACCCATCAAAACAAAAGTAACACAAAAACCCCATCAAAACAAAATTAACACAAAAATTTGATGAAACCAACATTTAAATTTGGAGTTTTTGTATCAATTTTTAAAATTTTGGGGTTTTTGTATCAATTTTGTTTAATATGGAGTTTTAATGGATCCCAACATTTGAGTAGGGTTTTTGTACCACAAATTTGGTCGCCTTGAATTTTTATGACTAGTTTTGAATACTATCTTGACACATGGGATGGTATAGGATTTTTTCACAAAAAAAAAAAAAATGGGTAGCCCTCATCTTCCAAAAGATGTAGCACACCCGGTGGGACTCGAACCCACAATCGCCTGATTAGAAGTCAGACGCCTTATCCATTAGGCCACGGGTGCTCATTTGTTCAGCCCAATGCACAGTTTAAAATTGTTCACCTAAAATGAAACCGCGCGTGGTGCACCTCATTTTTAAAACTGGTTTTTTTCTTCTTTGTTTTGGTAATAACTACTAGAAGCTACAAGTTTCCGAGAGCAGGAGAAAATGGAGGAAAATCGTGCGAATTCGAAACCCTATAGTCTACTCTCAAAGATCAAAGGTATGAAATCCCTAAAATCTTAACTAATTCTCGTTCCAATAAACCATGTCTGCAGTGGAGATTTTGACGGATGAAAATGTTACAGGGTTAACTCGATGTCTTCTTAAAGATATCTGTAATGGACAATCCCCAGTACTTTACTTAGATCGTTACAGGAATTATTGCTCAAATCCAACTGGAAATTGGTCGTAATCCCTTCTGAATACTTGTTTTCATTTAATTTCAAATAAATTTGGTCTGAAATTGTTTAAAATAGTCTTGGAAAGTACCAAATCGAGGGTTTTCTTCATTTTCGTTTTCGTAATCTCAAACTTTTAAGTTTTAATGTTGTAATTGATGTTTTTCTAGGATGTGGTTTAGTTTGATTAAGTGATTAATTGCAAATGCAGTAGTTGTAGCTACGAAAAGCAGCAAGGCCAAGATATGCTTACACTTCAAAGAGAATGTCATGCACATAGACTGAGTGAGTTTCCCTTGGTAGATAGCAGTTTGATATAGTCAGACGTGATTTATGTTGTACTACGTTGTTCGGTTTCTTCCTTTCTAATAGGATTGTTTTTTTTACCTTGTTTGCTTGATCTTGTCAGATGTTTTGCTTAGGGTGCTACTGATTGTTCAGAAGTTGTTGCGAGAAAACAAACACGGGTCAAAGAGAGATATATATTACATGTATCCATCTGTATTTTCAGGTATGCCTCTAGATTGTGTTCCTAGATTTGTCAAGCTTGCTGTATTTGAATTGTTGATTAAGAGACTAGGATGCACATTGTATCATGTGTCATTTTTTTCTTCCTGTTATGAAGTCCAGAAGTTCATACGAGTGTCTCTTTTCACCTTTCATTCTTCTTCGAACATGTTAGCAGTTTAAACCATTCTCGATGTTTATTAAGGTAGATTGTATTTGCTTCATTTTTGTATTCCAGAGCAAGCAGTTGTAGACCGCGCCATCAATGACATATGCATTCTCTTCAAATGCAGTCGCCATAACCTGAATGTGGTATGTTTTCATGTCAAGTTAGTATCCGAATCTATCTTTAATTACTTAGTTGCAGTTTTACCGTCTCTAACTTATTGGCATTCATTAACGGGGAGGATAATAACTATTAGAATCATCTGCTTCATATGCACAGATTTTGTCATTACACATGAATATAAGGTTTCTATGTTGGACCATTCTAAGCAGTACCTAGGAAAAAATTATTACTTCTCTTCTTGTTCAAAAAATGTGGCAACATGGTACAGATACAGATGAGTTCAATAATTCCCACTGGTGTCCATGTCTATAGAATCTTTCAAACGTCAGTAGGCACCATGAAAGTAGTAGTAAATACTTATATTTATATCCACAAAAGGATCCAAGGCTTGAGTATTCTCCAAACACATATAGTAGTCATTAAGCTTGCAGTGTGTCTCGTTTCATAATCTCTAGGTCTCCCCTCACTTCTTTTCTTTTGGCAGGTGTCTGTTGGAAAAGGGTAACAAATCATCTTATAAAGGACCACCCTGGATTGATGTCTTCACGAAATATGAAAAGAAATATGCCTTTGTGCTATCCAAGTTCTTTCCCAGTGATTTGTTAACCGCCTTCTCTATAATAGGCTGTCCTAACTATCCAAGACCAATCAAACAGTTTCAGTTTGATTTCGTTTTCATCTCTCTTTGTCAATTTTGTTAATGACCTTGCATAAACTTGCAATTTGTAAATTGGTGTCTAGGTTGGTGATGGGCTGGTTAAGATTCTTCGAAAGTGGAAGGAGAATCGACTGCATGAATAGTCCTAACACTGTAAGCAACTGGCTTTCCTAAGAGCTTATATATACTAGTTCAGATCTGTGTAACTGATTTACTTGCAGGCATACTCTATTCCTGTTCATGTTGAGGAAGTCAAAGGTATCCTGATACTGTTTAATTTTCTTTACTTATGTTTCCTAAAGGATAGGTTCTTTTGTAACTCATATAAATCAAAGCTTTAACTGTCCTGACTTCATGTATTCTGAAGTTTTTCACTTAATTAAAAAACATAGATATCATTAGTGTCGCGCAGTATATACTGATTGTAGAGAAGGAAACAGGTAAACTGTTTTAAGGTTATTTATTGTATACTCTTAACCCTGGATTGATGCTTGTTGTTTGAATCATAATTTTAACTTTCTTGCTGCAGTATTCCAGCGGCTAGCAGATGATCAATTTTGTCGTGCAAATCGTTGTATCGTTGTCACGGTAATCACAGTCCTTCATTTTCCCTTTTATTATGCAAAAGAACCAACAGTGATACCCCTGCTTACTTATTTCAGGGAAGAGGTTATCCTGACGTTTCTACTAGAAGGTACATCTCATCAACACTCCTCAGTTCCAAATTTTACTCTTCACTGGTGATTGTGAATGTTTTCTTATTGGAGAACCCTTAGTTTTTGTTATCAGAGCTCTAATGTTAAATGGCTAAACTAGTCCACCTTAAGGTCATTCTTGTATGGGTTATCCCTTATGTATTCACCTTTTAGACTCCCCTGCTAACGTGTGGCATAATAGTGATTGAGCTTTCAATACTTCAGCCTGATATCCCAGCCTGTAGTTATTTCTCTGTTTCCTGAATGCATTTTCGCAGGTTTTTGCGTCTTCTTATGGAGAAATTGCATCTGCCTGCATATTGCTTAGTGGATTGTGATCCTTATGGTTTTGACATCCTCACAACTTACCGGTTTGGTTCCATGGTATTCTCTAGACCAATCTTTGAATTTATTCAGATCTATCAACAGCTACCCAATTCAATTTAAAGTACATCCTGCACGGAAATGTATCCGATAAACTTACATTTAGCTTTGTCAAAACTAACAGTAGAGATTGCATTTATGCCAACTTCTTTATCTAAAAACCTTACTTTGCTTCTTAAGCAAATGGCGTACGATGCAAAATTTCTACGATTGCCTGACGTACGATGGCTTGGGGCTTTTCCTTCCGACTCTGAGAATTATCAACTCCCGAAACGTTGTCTCCTTCCTCTAACAGCAGAAGGTCAAAATGGTTTTTGTTTATTGTTTTGTTGCTTCCATAGAATTATATGAATTCCTTGTCCAGGGTTCAGGGACCTGGTTGATATTCGATATTTTTGATACAATTGAACCTGGTTTTGGTGCCAGATAAGAAGAAAGTTGAAGCAATGTTGCTGAGATGCTACCTGCATCAAGAAGCGCCACAATGGAGGTTGGATTCGACAGCTTTTGCAACTCTTGTTAATCACTTTATTTAATACGTGAACTAACACCAGCTGACAACAACTATTGTTTGTTTGAAACAGGTCAGAACTAGAGATAATGTTGAAAACAGGAGTAAAATTTGAGATTGAAGCTTTGTCCGTATCATCAGTTTCTTTCTTGTCAGAGAAATACATATCATCTAAAGTTCAGAATGGGGTATTCATCTAACTACACTTATTCTTGTCATGATTCCACTAAGGAAATCATTTTCGATGTATGTTGACAATTCATAACATTAAATCAAAGGATTGATATCTAAATGGAAAATGAACAAATATAATTACAACACGAAAATAAGATTATTGATTAAGAACTTTCTGATTACTACTTAACTAACACCTAAAGATTAAGCAAAAGGATAGACTTTCCTATAGAACCCAAAAAAACCAATTAAATCTCGTTGTAAAAATGATCGACGTTTATCTCCTTCTCTACGCGGGGACCTTGACGCCGACACCATTTCATTTTCGGCAGTTGTACTAATATTACCACTTACTTTCTTCGCCGACAATTTTCTATTCATCTTTTTTGCATCTTCTTTCGTTCCCTTATTAGTACTTGGCAACGGGCTAGCCTGATTTGCTAAGTAGACGTACATCTTATTCTGATCACTATTACTCCGATGAATCAAATCTCTGATCTTAAAACTTTTAAGCTTGTTACCACTATTTCCCATGGATTTACTCTTCTTATCAGGACAGTACGTACGATCAGGGGATGTCGTAAAAGTTTTGGGTTCCCAAATGCAATCGACATCAGTTTCAGTTGACGAAGAAGAAGACGACGATGTCGATGATGAGAACTCTTCTACAAAGAGCCTCTGTAACCGAAGCCGAGGACAAGACGAGTTGTGACTGTGAGTACCATCATCTTCGAAGGTGGCAATATCTTGATTGAAAACGGGGAAAATGGGATTAGTAGTATCTGTAAAATTCACCGAAGCGAATTCGAAATCATCCTTGTCGCCATTTTCTTCTTCTCCGTTTGTGTTGTCGCCGTCCGGGTAAAATCCGAATCCTTCCTCAATGACTTTAGCTGCAGTATCTTCAACACTGGTTGTCGACGATGAATAACTGCTGAAACTAGGACAATTGGCTTCTTCAATCTCTTGCATTTTGTTTGCTGACTACAATAAAATCTTAGGACTTGGGTGTTTTTTTTCTTCTTGTTTCTTTGAGTTTGTTTTTGGTTCTGCTGAAACTAGGACAATATGGTTTTATATGAAGCGGAAAGGGATTCGGCGGAGGCTCTTTTTGAGACGTAATTTGAAGGAAATTGCTATTAATTTTCTAGACGAATTGGTGGGTGCCTCATGGACCTATATTCATTCTCTAATGATGCTTTCGTTTATTTCTAGAAGAACCCCTAATGATATGTCAAGCTCATGCATTGAAAATGGACTTACCTCAGTAGATAATAAATAACAAGATTCAAAAAGTATATTTAAGAATGATACTTTACTTCCTATTCTAGAAGGCTAGAAGATAGATTCAGTTTATCTAATCTCTCTGAAAGTAATTGGGCATTTATAGACTGTAGAGTGGCTGTAGACCCATTTCCTGGAGTGTTTGACCCCCTATTTTAAGGGGTGGGGTCATCGTCTTCTAGAATTATATTTCTTCTAGACAATTTTGGTTTGAGAGGTGGACGATGTACCTTGGCTAACTTTTCATCATGCGGTGAGTTAGGGATGGCTTATGGATTCATTGTTTAGTCCTCATCAGTTACCAAAAATTCAATCACCTAAACATTTAGTTTGATGGCTGCAAAAAAAAAAACGAAATATTTTCCGAGTTTTTAAGCTTTATTATTTCTCATAAGTGAAATTTATAGCGTAATAAATTACTTATGAGTTATAGATTTTTCTTTTCTTTTAAACAAATTAGGTTTAACAAATTTACATCGAAAAGAATTCTGGCGGAAAATTAGCTTCAAATTAATTTTAAAATGTTAGAGTTTGTATTCAGATAACTACGATGGATATTAATATTATGCATACATATTTTTGCTTTGTTGGGTGAATCTCTGTTATTATGAAGCAAAGGGTTGTGTATCTATTCTTCCTCTTAGCTTTTTAATTTTGAATTCGTTTGTGTCTTCTATTTAATAGTAGTTTTGTTATGAATTCACCGAACAACTTCAAACCTTTTTGAACTTGAGTTGGGTCATGCATTTTTCTCTTGATGAAATCATTTCCTACCAGTTTCAAGATAACCAAACGCTCTGGCCTCATTATAAGATTGGTAAATTCTTCCATCAAGTAGACGTGAACTATTTTGATGTCAAAAATGCTCTGATATTTTAGTCAAATTTTCGAGGTGGTATTTATCTTCGCACAAAAAATCATGAGGTTTTTATGATAAGTTTCAATATGAACATGGGATGCATAAAATCTTTTCATCATCTACTAGAAGAGCGTTTGGGGACCCTGCAATATCAAAATTTCAAACGTCAATGATGACCTCCTTGTCGGGTTTCCCATAAGAGAAATCATTTGCAACATCATTCATAACCTTTTACCAGAACAAACTACAAGTTTCAACCCTCGTCGATACATGACATGCATTGTTGAGATAATCTCATTCAATATCCCTCATCAAAGACAAGATAGTCAACTTTCTATTATTGTCAAAGCAAAGATCAGATGGCGTGAACCTATCAGTTTTTTGGTTCATGCAGAATATATTTTGGGTCAAGTTTATTGGTTTACCTTTGGGTTTCATAATTTCTCATTCACCTTCTTTAGTTATTGTGACATCGTTGGTCACAAATTAAATCAGTATATTACCTCTGCTCATGGTTAGCATGTAATCTGGCATTCCACAAGAGGAAATTGATGCACTGGTACCACCATTTTTTTTTTCTTTTTAGACTAAAGAAGAGTTAGATTGATATTCAAGAGATTACATAGTTAGCATCCTATGCTAGTTGTAAAGTAATGTTACTGGGAGCAGATAACCAGATTCTAGCTAACTTGGACAATGCATCTGCCACTTTATTATTCTCTGTAGGCACATAACTACAACGGCAAATGTTAAAAAAAATTTGATTAAATTATGAATTCTACAATCAATGTTGTAGGAATCCTTGTTAACAACATCAACCACCAGCTTAGAATACGGTTCAAAGTATACAGACTTCATGTTCAGCTCCTTTGCCCACTTTACTGCCTCCCTTAATCCCTTGCACTCTGTATGCTCTGTTCCAAAAGAGTCTGCTAGGTAGATGCATTTTGATCCTCTGTGGGTACTACAAAATCACGAATGATTAGACCAATGTCACCAGTATCATTAGCATTAAGATGTGAACCATCTGAATTGATAGTAAAAGTTCTTGTTGGTGGAGGAGACCAATGCAAGTTAGATTTATTATGTTTGGTTGTGTTATTAGGTTTTCTATGGGACATCTTAGTAAATTCAGATATGAATTTCCTGCACTTTTGAATAATGTTGTCCAGTGTAAAGGTAACGCCTTTGAATACTTTGTCACATCTTTCTGACCAAATGCACTAGGCCACAATTGTTATCTTACATATTGTATCTTCTTGAAAATGAACAACTTGCAACTTGCATTGGTACCGCCTTTGAATACTTTGTCACATCTTTCTGACCAAATGCACCGGGCCACAATTGTTATCTTACATATTGTATATTCAAAACAACTTCAAATCCAATCCAAAAGACTGGCAACCATTACAACAAACCATACTAACTTGACTAGAGAACACTCCATGATGTAGTGGGAGGAAGTTTCAATCTCTCGAGCACAGAAGGACGGGTGTAATCTCCATTTTGAATAATATGTGTCAGTTTGTCTCTGGTAGGGAGAATGTCCTTCACACACTTCCATAGAAACTGGTTAATTCTTGGGAGAATGGGCAGATTCCATACTGTTAGAGCATAGCTCGGTCAACCTCGCATGCGTTGCTATCTCAAGCATGTTTGTCAATGTTAGTGATCAAAACTATAAGTCTTGATTTCTAGCCTACATAGCTAAGTCTCGTACTAGGATAGAAAAGTGTAGTTGAGATCAAGGACTTCATGGTGATTCATCATACAACGATGAAGATCTATACAAGGAACCGTGGAACTTCATCAACAAAAAGGTATGTGGAGACTTGAACTTATCTATCAATCAAAAGTCTATCTCTTTTATCTCCTACTTCTTATGAGACAAAAGTCGTATGTTATATAGACTAGATCATACACATTTGGCATTTCGAGATGAGCATTCGTTGCTTATCTTTTATCTCGAAATCGTGTGTTGGTAAAGCGTTTCGATTTGATCAAGTTTATCTTCACCTAGTGACGAAAGTCATGAAAAGTTTCAATCACTTTGAAAATTGCTCTGACGTGAATCGGTCTGTGAATAACGGCTACATAGCGTCCTCTGAGAATGTCTCAATGATTGAAATGAGAGTTTAGATTACATAACCATGTATTCCTTGAACTGAAGTTTTCGAATTTTGTTGATGAAGAGAAATCGGGAGGATTGTGGAATTGGCTTGCCAAGTCCGCGAACCCAGTCCGCAGACTCAGTCCGCGAACTGTCGGAAGTTCTCGACCGAGAATTTCTGCTGGATTTTCCAAAAACTCGTTTGTGTGCTAAGTCCGCGAACTCAGTTCGCGAACCCAGTCCGTGAACTGGCGGAAGTTCTCCTTCCGAGAATTTCTGTTGAGTTTGGAATACTCAACCGATTAACTTAAGTCCGCGAATTTTTTTGTGAACTTAAGAGGTTATGATCTAAAGATGTGCTCTGAACAAGAAACATTAAATTACTAAGGAATGCTTTATGCAAACCGTGGCTATAATGTTCATGAGTCGATTCAATCGAATCGAATCATCTTTGTTTCAATTGTGTCTTGTGTAGTTACATAAGATCTCAAAGCAATTGAACAACTCTTTAACTAGTTCATTTGAGTCAATTGAACTAGTTATGATGAAGAAGAACAAGGTTAATATGAAATACTCATATGGTTAACCTTTTGGGTTACTATGTTGAACCAACATACACGTACACGTTTGGGCATGGTTTTCACGAACCCAGTAAACGTCTACCCAAGTGTGTGTGACAAGCTAAGTTTTCGATCTAACGGTTGAGAAATATTAGCTTGAATCTAAATCAGGTTTTCATCTAACGGTGAATAAGGATTGCTTTGTAACTAAGGCAAAACCCTGTTTTGAAGGCTATATAAAGGAAAAATCTAGCATTGTGCAAAACTAATCCCCACACGTCTGTGTGCTACTAGTGTGCCCGCTAGAGTCGATCTCCATTAACCTTTGATTTTCTTTTCTAAAATCAGGTTAACGACTTAAAGACTTCATTGGGATTGTGAAGCCAGACCGATGCTACTTTATCGTAGTTGTGTGATCTGATCTTGCATCTTCTATCGTACGAGTACAATCGATTGATTGGCTTGAGATCCTGAGAGTTGTCTGATATGCAAGATAAAGAAGTCACAAACATCTTCTTCTCACTGTTTGTGATTCCTCGACAATCCGCTTGTGTAGTCAGGAAGGATTGTAGAGAGGTGATTGATTAATCTAGGCTGTTCTTCGGGAATATAAGACCGGATTATCAACTGATTCATGTTCACCTTGATTTTATATCAAAAGACGGAACAAAACCTAGGGTTTATCTGTGGGAGACATATTTATCCTTTTATAGACTTTTCTGTGTGAGACAGATCTGTTTATTATCAAGTCTGTGATTTTGGGTTGCAACAACTCTTGGTTGTAGGTGAGATCAGCTAAGGGAATCAAGTGCGCAGTATCCTGCTGGGATCAGAGGCATAGGAGTACAATTGTACCTTGGATCGGTGGGAGACTGATTGGGGTTCAACTATAGTCCATTCCGAAGTTAATTTGCAGTAGGCTAGTGTCTGTAGCGGCTTAATACAGCGTGTATTCAATCTGGACTAGGTACCGGGTTTTTTCTACATTTGCGGTTTCCTCGTTAACAAAATTTCTGGTGTCTGTGTTATTTCTTTTCCGCATTATATTTATATAATTGAAATAATACAGGTTGTGCGTTCGTGATCATCAATTGGAAATCCAACCTTTGGTTGTTGATTGATATTGGTTGATCCTTGGAAATTGGTCTTTGGTACCGTCCAAGTATTCCTTGTATTTGATAAAAACTCGCTATTGTTTTTAGCTTGAGTAAAAATCAAATCAAGAGAGAAGAGCATTAAATTACTTTCCAAAGGTAAAAGTGTTCATGTCTCTGAGGACGATCAGTCTGAGAATGATTTTTCAGATGAAGACCTTGACAAGTTGGTCTCCTTGATCACAGGACAGTTTAGGGATCTTCTATTGAAGAGAAGTAAACGGTTTTCAAGAGACAAACCTAGGTCATCAGACAAAACTCACGGTCGCGTACCTCCTAAAAACAGGGATGCTGACGAGGACATGCCTCAGTGCTTTAAGTGTAAGGGTTTTGGCCATTTTGCTAACGAATGCCCAAATCGTAGAAAATACACTGGGAACAAAGGTCTAGCTGTAACACTTGATGAAATGTCTAAAACCTATGATTCCGATGAAGATAGGAAATCAAGTGTAGGGCTCCTTGGTGAAAACATCGATTTTGATACTTGTAGCAATACATATATCAACCTCAATGGGTTCTGAGAAGAAGGAAACCCAATCAAGCTGGAAGATTCTCTAACTGGAAACCCTGTCAGTAATGTTTCAGGATCTACTGTATGTCTAGCTTCTTGTACATCTCAGATGCCTGAATACTATCCAAGTTTGACGTGCTCGTTTTGTTCGATGAAGGGAGACGAACTATCAAGGTGTTACAAGTACAAGCACCAAATAAGGCACGCCAGAAAACTTCAACGAAGAGCATATCGATTAGCAAGGAAGCTGAAACTTGCTCAGAAGACCGCCGAGGCATGTAGGATCTTATCTTCGTCTAAGAAGTTGGTTTCTAGGGATAGAGTAAGACCATTTGAAAAGAAAGTATGGTCGAATCGTTTTGATAGACGGAAGTCTGAAGATTCTTCCCTTGAGGAAAAAGATGGACAAATCGTTGTTCATCGCAACACAACTTGATTGTTTTGTTGGGAAAATCTTGTCTCATGTGCCTGATCGAAAAAAGGAAAGATTGAGTGTTGATTCAGGCTTTAGTAAAGTTTTTCCTTCTTTTCTTAGATTTGTTATTTTTTGTCTATCAAATAAAATAAAGGGTTATTATCGACAATTCTACTCTTTATAGGGTTTTAGAGTTGGGCGTATACGAACCTGTCAATAGGTTTCGAACCCTACATTCCTTTTTCCTTTTTGACATCCTATATAAGATTTCTTGTTGGGTTAGGTGATTCAATCACACAAATCCAGTTATTTATAACTGTTCTCAAAGCACCATGTCAGATGGAAAGGATTTCAACATGATTGTTAAATCTTCAATCAAGGAAAAAGAAAATCTCCTGTTTCTAAGTCCCTGAAAAGACAAAGAAGGAATACAAGAAATCCCAGGGCTGTACCTTCTAACTCTCAGAAGTTTTCCAATTTTCTTGACGAGTTGAAGGAAGTAAGAAAGGAGATTCGTGAAATAAAGACTTTTGTGTCAAAGTCCTTAGAAATTCAGAGAGCCTTGGTACGACATAATCAGCCAAGACAGTTCGTTGATATAAACTCCTATCTTCGTGAACCGTATGTTCCAATGGCTGTTGACAACAAGGAGTTTGGGAATGATGCTGAATTTCTCAAAGGCATTGTCACCTAGGATGTATTCTTTTTGGATTAGTTGGAAGAATAACTAGTGCTTTGAATAGCGATGATTGTGACTACACATAGCTATTTTTGTTTTCATCTTCTTATGTTATTTTTTAGGTTTATTGGTTATTAAATTCTAAAAATATTTGGAGGATGATGTTTATTGCAGTATTTTAATGGTTTGTGATATTACAATATTTTTATGGGATATGTATTGTTTACATCCGTGAACTTGAAGGTCCCATATTGCAGTCAAAAGTAAAGTCGTTCATGAATCGGTATTCGTATTGATGAAAGGACGAATGGACTTTTGACATTTACAAAAGTTATGCCTATGCAGTCATGTATTTGATGGAAAATAGGATAAAATCTTTTGTTCAACAAGGATAATATCTATTATGTCATTATGATGGAAAATAAAATAGATCCATGTATATTATCCACGGTATTGATCTTCATTGATCCATTTTATTATGTTTTACCGTGAAGGCTCCATTGTGTGTCTTATGTTGAGTACCTTACAACTAAGTCGATTTACCTTGGATTTGTTGGTTGTTCCATAAGATGTTATATGTCGAGCATTAGAAACTAAATTAATCAACTAGTTTGGTTATTTATTTAGTACTCCATAAGTCTTCTTTCTTATGTTGAGTACATGTACGGTTAAGGTTGTCATATTCTATGATGAACTTAGTCGGGGTTCCATAAGTTCTCTTATGTTGAGCCCAAAATAATTAAATTAATTACTTCGGTGATTAGTTTGGTTGTTTGTATTCCAATTAGACTAATTATAGGTTCTCTTGTAATTAATCTAGTTGAGTTTTCATATATTCCACAAGTTCTTGTGTTGAGTATATGAAAGGCTACACTATCATGTTCCTTGGTTAATGTAGTCATATATTCCGTAAGGTTTTCCTTATGTTGAGTATTTGAACGGTTAAGTTAGTCATCTCCGTGTGATTGACTTAGTCATAGCTCCGTGAGTTTACTTATGTTGAGCACTTTCAATTAAATTTATCACTTTTGTGGTTTGATTTAGTTGTGTATTCCAATTGAATTAATCATGGGTTTACTTGTGGTTAATTTGGTTGAGCTTTGGATATAGAAAATCATTCCTATGGTTTTTGGTGTCCAATAAAAAATCTTTCTTTTCTTTCGAAATTAAGGTCTCTCTTGTTGTTCTCTCGGGAATGACATCAAATGGGGAGAGTTCTTTTGAACTTGTGCTTAATGGTAATATCTTGCGGGGAGTACGGCTGTGGAATTTTATAGGGGTTATCTTGTATCTTAAAACTCCTTGATGAATGCTGTTAGCTTCGGCTATTAGATTGCATCTAAATTAAGTTGGTATGTATTTTTCTTTTGGTCATGAAATGTCTCTTGTGGAAATTTCATTATGATCCCATTCTTGTACCTTTGCCAATTTTATTGACAAAAAGGGGGAGAAATATTGTAGTTCACACTACAAATACATATGGTTTTCGGATCATTGTGTAAGGGGGAGTGGTTTCCATGATCGAGATGGAGTATTGACTAGGGGGGATGATACATATCACCGTAGTATTATTGTTAAAGTCGTGATACAATTGGACTTTGATGTTATATAATAATATTTTGACAATGTATAATAATGATCGAGAATCTCGATTTCTCTCATTGTTATAGCTACGGATCTTCAACAACGATGGTGCTAAACTTACAACCTTTGGGATCATTAGAGTACTTGGAAGGACGAAGATTTCAAGGAACGTTGAAGATTAGACTATGGAATAGGAGCCACTAAAGTTTATCTTTTTTGTATTCGATATGTATTAATAGTTTTGTCACTAAAATTGACAAAGGGGGAGATTGTTAGAGCATAGCTCGGTCAATCTCGCATGCGTTGCTATCTCAAGCATGTTTGTCAATGTTAGTGATCAAAACTATAAGTCTTGATTTCTAGCCTACATAGCTAAGTCTCGTACTAGGATAGAAAAGTGTAGTTGAGATCAAGGACTTCATGGTGATTCATCATACAACGATGAAGATCTATACAAGGAACCGTGGAACTTCATCAACAAAAAGGTATGTGGAGACTTGAACTTATCTATCACTCAAAAGTATATCTCTTCTATCTCCTACTTCTTATGAGACAAAATTTATATGCTGTATAGACTAGATCATAC
Source organism: Papaver somniferum (assembly GCF_003573695.1). Classification (NCBI taxonomy): domain Eukaryota; kingdom Viridiplantae; phylum Streptophyta; class Magnoliopsida; order Ranunculales; family Papaveraceae; genus Papaver; species Papaver somniferum. The sequence goes on from NC_039359.1 coordinate 134,789,141, forward strand.
ACATTTGACATTTCAAGTTGAGCATTCATTGCTTACCTTTTATCTCGAAATCGTGTGTTGGTAAAGCGTTTCGCTTTGATCAAGTTTATCTTCACCTAGTGACGAAAGTCATGAAAAGTTTCAATCACTTTGAAAATTGCTCTGACGTGAATCGGTCTGTGAATAACGGCTACATAGCGTCCTCTGAGAATGTCTCAATGATTGAAATGAGAGTTTCGATTACATAACCATGTATTCCTTGAACCGAAGTTTTCGAACTTTGTTGATCAAGAGAAATCGAGAGGATTATGGAATTGGCTTTCCAAGTCCGCGAACCCAGTTCGCAGACTCAATCAGCAAACTGTCGAAAGTTCTCGACCGAGAATTTCTGCTGGATTTTCCAAAAACTCGTTTGTGTGCTAAGTCCGTGAACTGGCGAAAGTTCTCTTTTCGAGAATTTCTGCTGAGTTTGGAAAACTCAACCGATTAACTTAAGTCTGCGAACTTGTTTGTGAACTTAAGAGGTTATGATCTAAAGATGTGCTATGAACATGAAACATTAAATTACTATGGAATGCTTTATGCAAACCGTGGCTATAATGTTCATGAGCCGATTCAATCGAATAAAATCATCTTCGTTTTAATTGTGTCTTGTGTAGTTACATAAGATCTCATAGCAATTGAACAACTCTTTAACTAGTTCATTTGAGTCAATTGAACTAGTTATGGTGAAGAAGAATAAGGTTAATATGAAATACTCATATGGTTAACCTTTTGGGTTACTATGTTGAACCAACATACACGTACACATTTGGGCATGGTTTTCACGAACCCAGTAAACGTCTACCCAAGTGTGTGTGACAAGCTAAGTTTTCGATCTAACGGTTGAGAAATATTAGCTTGAATCTAAATCAGGTTTTCATCTAACGGTGAATAAGGATTGCTTTGTAACTAAGGCAAAACCCTGATTTGAAGGCTATATAAAGGTGACATCTAGCATTGTGCAAAACTAATCTCCACACGTCTGTGTGCTACTAGTGCGCCCGTTAGAGTCGATCCCCATTAACCTTTGATTTTCTTCTCTAAAATCAGGTTAACGACTTCACTGGGATTGTGAAGCCAGACCGATACTACTTTATCGTAGTTGTGTGATCTGATCTTGCATCTTCTATCGTACGAGTACAATCGATTGATTGGCTTGAGATCATGAGAGTTCTCCAATAGGCAAGATAAAGAAGTCACAAACATCTTCGTCTCACTGTTTGTGATTCCTCGACAACCCGCTTGTGTAGTCAGGAAGGATTATAGAGAGGTGATTGATTAATCTAGGCTGTTCTTCGGGAATATAAGACCGGATTATCAATTGGTTCCTGTTCACCTTGATTTTATATCGAAAGACGGAACAAAACCTAGGATTTATCTGTGGGAGACATATTTATCCTTTGATAGACTTTTCTGTGTGAGACAGATCTATTTATTATCAAGTCTGTGATTTTGGGTTGCAACAACTCTTGGTTGTGGGTGATATCAACTAAGGGAATCAAGTGCGCAGTATCCTGCTGGGATCAGAGGCAAAGGAGTACAACTGTACCTTGGATCGGTGGGAGACTGATTGGGGTTCAATTATAGTCCAGTCTGAAGTTAGTTTGCAGCAGTCTAGTGTCTGTAGCGGCTTAATACAGTGTGTATTAAATATGGACTAGGTCCCGGGGTTTTTCTGCATTTGCGGTTTCCTCGTTAACAAAATTTCTGGTGTCTGTGTTATTTCTTTTCCGCATTATATTTTATATAATTGAAATAATACAGGTTATGCGTTCGTGATCATCAATTGGAAATCCAACCTTTGGTTGTTGAATGGTATTGATTGATCCTTGGACATTGGTCTTTGATACCGTCCAAGTATTCCTTGTATTTGATAAAGACTCGCTAAAATCAAATCAAGAGAGAGATATTAACTTCTTGAGATACTTTTAGCTAGATTGAGTCTGACTGTCTAGTTCATTCTCTAGTAAAGTATTTCGGAGTTAGTCCATACAGATTGCTAAGAGAAATATTGGGTGGTGTTGTTAGACCCCCTCTTTTTCACATACTCTTTTGAATATGCTTTTCATCCTGGTAGTTACTGCTGGGTTTGTATTCTGCTCTTCAAAAATATTTGTGTAAGATGACTTGACGGAGAAATAGTCATTCTTCTCTAAATTACGACCAATTTTATCCTCATAATTAGGATGGTTGGAAATGTTAAGGATAAGTTTTGTTGTTTCAACTTCAAAGAGAGAGTAAACTAGGTCATAGTTCCAGCTAGAACAATCAGAAGAAAACAGTTGGTGGACATACTTGTATTGTTCATGATTAGTAGCTTTATTATTGGGAATTGATGGCTCATACAGACCCAATACCTAGTTATGTTTTCATATAAGTACCTTTTTACTATTGCCAATATACCAACAACTGTATTTGTTGTTGAAGTTCAATTCAGAGTTTATGCTTATTAGGATCAAGTTGAATTAGCTTTTTTCTTAATATCAAACACCTAACCATGATTAGTAACTCCATTCTTGGGAATTGGTGGCTCAGTCGGACCGATCATCCAGTCATGTTTCCATATCAGTAGATTTTGACCATTGAAAATACACCAAAAATTGTATTTCTTGATGAAGTCCAACTCAGAGATGATGCTTGTCCATGACCAAGTAGAATTAACTCTTTTCTTAATATTAAACACCTGACCATCCCGAAAGTATTTGGCTTGGAGTGATTTAACACAATCTGAAGTGTGATCAGTGCATAATCTCCATGCTGATTTTGCTAAAAAAGCTTTATTAAACAAGTGTAAATCTCTAAATCCCAGACTACTATCTTCTTTAGGTATATTCACATTATTCCATGAAATAAGTTGTTTACCCTTGTTTGATTTCTTTTTCCTCCAAAACTTTTGATGTGAAGAATTCATCTTTCTGATGGTAGAATCTGGGAGCTTAAAGCTTGTCATGTGATAAAATGTAATTGCATTAGCGATATTTCTTACCATTACAGACCTGGCAGCTTCAAATATATTGATACATCTCCATCTTGACAGTCGTGTGTCCATTTTATCCATGAGAATAAATAAAGGAATTTTTTAGTTTCTTCCGATAAAGAAAGGCAAGTATTTTTCTTCATTAATGTCCAACTGTCTAACTTGAGGAATACCACTAATAGTCTGACATGAAGAAGGATTCATATTTTTACTGAAGTAAACTGCTGATTTGTTAAAGTTTATAAGTTGTCCTAAACAAAAACTGAAATATTCAATCACTTGAAGCATTTTCCTTTTCTGAGTTATATTGCAAAATAAAAGGCATTCATATGTGATTAACAAATGATTGATCTTTGGAGTCGATTTAGAAATCTTCATCCTTGTCAACTGTTTAGTAACTTCATAGTGAATAAACTCTCTAGAGAATGCTTTCATGGATAAAATAAAAAAAGAAAATGGGAAAGTGGATCTCCTTGTCTTATCCATCTTGTGGGATTGATGGATATTGGTGGAGAGTCATTTATCATGATTCCCACTTGAGTAGTAGAAATGCATTGAAACACAAGCTGACATAACTTTTCACAAAAACCAAATTTCTTAAGAACTCCTTTTAGAAACACCCACTAAAGTCTGTCAAAAGATCGACATATCCATCTTTAAAGCTAGATGACCAGATCTCCCTTTCTTCTTTTCCATTGCTTGGACTAATTCTTGCATCATACATATATTTTCAGAAATCATCCTACCTGGAACATATGCTGACTGCATAGGTGAGATAATATTGACCATGTGCTTCTTTAGTCTCAGAGCTATGATCTTTGAGATTAACTTGTATACAGTATTACATGGAGCAATTGGACAAAAATCTTCTGGTTTTTGGGATGAAGTAGTTTTTCGAACCAGAGTAACTCTAGTGTAATTAAGTTTCTTCAATAGAATACCAAAATGAAAGAAATCTTTAACCATTTTACACACATGTTCACCTACCATTTTCTATTGTGTTTGATAAAAACCTGGGGGAAACCATCTGGGCCTGGAGAAGTCCATGGATCCATTAATTGTTATTAAAGCACTACGAATTCTTGCTCATTAAGGATGAAAACTAGTTCAATATTATCTCGCTGATTATGGATATAGGAATATGATGAAGAAAATTGAAACTGTCTCTTGGATTTTAAGTAGAACTGATGTTTTTGAAATGAGTGACTAGCAGCTGCTCAATAGATTGTCTATGTTGACACCAAGTACCATCTGATGCCTAAAGAGAATCAATAATGTTTCTAACTCTTCTTTGGTTATCCCTGACATGAAAATACTTAGAATTTTTATCCATATCATTATGAAAATGATCTCTTGCTTTTTGTCTGTTGGAACTAGCTTGAGATTTGTTAAGTGCATCAATTTGTTTCTCTAGATGTAAGACTTGAGAAGTATGGTTTCCTTGAGAATCAGCAGCTTGAAGACTTGATAATTCTTATTGAAGCTCAAAAACCTGTTTTGAATATGCCAAAAGTGTATTTACTCCATTTTGACAACATGTGTATGGTGCTGGATAGTTTATCAGGCAAAAAATGTGAACCTGAATGTTAGTGTTTCAAGAATTTATTATTTCATTTTCACATAGGTTTTATTTTGAATCCAATACTCAAAGAATTTCTAGTTTCTACCTGTATTTCCAGTTGGAGAATAGAGTTAAAGCATAATAGGAACATGGTCAGATCCTAGTTGTGTTAAATATTTAAGAGTTGACGTTAATAGAGCTACCAACCCTTCTTTAACCTGACATGGACATCTCTTATGAAAAAGTGGAGAATTACTTTTCTTCTGACATTGATTTCCGTGCATTCGAGAAACTCATTCCGACTATCATTAAGATAAATACACTACAAGAAAAGTTATTTTTAGTAGCAAAATAGTTGTGCCACAAAAATCAATTTCTTTGTTACAAAAAAAAAAATCAACAACTTATCGCAAGTTGTAGAAAATATTTTACGACAACCTTAAGAAATTATCATCGATTATTTTTATTAACGACTTAAGTCTATTAGCCACCAAAAATATCTTTTCGCGAACAAATAAAATTGGCATTGTTCGCTAATTCTGTGGTCAAGATTTCTGTCACTCTAGTTAATTTGGTGAGAAAATTATTTTATTACTTAAATGATTTTAGCAACAAAGTTTCTTTGCCTCGAAATATTTTTATAGTGAGAATAAATTTTTCACTAAAATAGTTCTAGCAGCGAAATTGTTCGTCTCAAAATATATTTATTGCGAAGAAACAAATTCATAAGATAAGTAGTTTGAGCGGCGAAATTTGTTCGTCTCATAAAAATCAAAATTTGGCAAATTATGTATAATGACCAATTACTATTGTCTCTGTATGGTCATTTCGATAGCGAATATCATTGTCTCCAAAAAAAAAATAGCGGCGAATATAGTTGTCTCCAAAATAATTTACGGATGAAATCACTCGTCCCAAAAAATTATTACAGACGCAACAATGTCCTCACAATAACTTATTTTTGGTTAAATAATTTGTCTCAAACTATTTTCCAACTGTTGCAGGCCTACGACCCATAGATGTGCGGTCCAAGTTGATACATAGGGTTTCACTGTGTATGTATATAAGAGCTTCTCCAATGGTGGTTGTGTGTGTTTCCTAGGTGGCAACACAAACAAGACATCCTCATTCCAATTTTTCCATAACTCTGAGGAAATATAGTTGTTCTCCAATGGTGTAGTTTGTGAATTTTTGTGGATTAAATATAAATTTTATCTTTAGTAATTTTTATATTTTATTAGAGCTAAAAATGGTTATTTAAATATTTAAATTAATTTAGGTAAGCAAAAGCTTACTAGGATAGCTTGACATTGTCAAGGTGAATGTCTAAAACTTGACATTCACCTTGACAATGTCTAAAAAAAATGAAGCCATGTTATCTTCACATTGATTTAAGAAGTTGGGGTTGGAGAAGAATTTTAGGAAAAATGAATGGCTATCCTATGTGGATTTAGACATTTATCTTCACATGCATTCCATTGGAGAAGCTCTAAGGGATACTATATCTATGTAATAGGGTTATTCAAATCAATAAGAAATCTTTCTCCTTCTCCGTCTCTTTATCTTTTTCTCCATAAAACACTGCAAAACGTTATCATGCATGATGCTATACTGCAGAGCTATATGAGATCGATAGATTTATCTTTTTTCTACATGGATGATTTCCATCAACACTAGAATCAAAAAAGCTAAGTTGGATTTATTTTTATTTTTATTTTATTTTTTTCTTCTTTTCCAATTTTTTGATTTTGGCACAAACGTTGGGGATACTAAAACTGTAGGTGAAAATTGATTTGATTATGAATTAGGAAACTCTCCTGTTCCTCTTCGTCCGTGTTCATCCGTGAAAGAGAAGGAAGAAAATACAATCCCCGAAGATCCGTCAATAATCAGTGAATAGTAAATACAATACGTGAAGATCCATCGTAGCAGGTACTTTTTTTCTCTCTCTCTCTCAATCGTACAGAAAAGGAAAACGGTAATACCTAAATTCCTTTTAATTTTTACTTTTCTTTTCCTTAACTCCATATTTGGTGAAAGTTGTCTGCTATGCTATATCTTCTCACTATGTATCATGTACATCATCGATTGATTTATGCCATATTCTTTTTTGTATAGTTTGCTAGTAACCTTATGATTATTATTATTTTAATATGTGTACTATTTACTGTTTAGACGTACAAAGCATGTTTACATCTCTGTGAGTGATATAGTTTGATGTTTTACAAAGATATAGGTGATTTGTCCTGATATGAGTGATCTATATTAGTTATTATTATATTAATCTTTTATACTTATCACCATCAATGTTTTCTGTATTTTCTTAAGAAGATTTGTGTGTTCTAAGAGTGTTGTTCTAAACCTTCCTTGATTATCACATATATTCAATTAGTACTCCCTCCGTCCTAAATTAACAGTCTTAATTGACTTTGTCAAAATATTAAGGAAATCCTATAAAATGTCATGACTAACCCTTGACTAGCCATATTTAGTGTTATGTCATTACCAAAACTAAAATTATGTAGAATTTTTATTAGGAATTTTATACCTATCCATAAATGTTTTTATTTAGAAAAGGTATGACGATTAATACAAAGATATTGATAGATACATATGGTGATAATATTTAAGATTTTGAATTAAATTTATATTCAAAATGATTTTATAATTATAAAAAATAAAGGCTATATTTGATAGTTTAAGGGAAAAGTATGTCTATAAACAGAGTGGACAGATAAAAAAAGATGTACTAAAGTAGAAATTAGGACAGTAAAAAAAGACAGAGGGAGTATAATTTTATATTTTTTTATCTGTTAAGTTTTGGATATTTTTTAATTATGATATCATTAATTTCGCCTTTAATGTTGTGGTAACGTATCCTGTGTGGAGCGTGTGGAATTTATGCGTTTTGTGGTGTGTCCGTTCTGTTCTGGCCCAGCCCGGCTCAACCCGGACCGACATGTCATATCCTGTTCCGGACCTACCTGTCTTATTCTGTTTTGTAACGTTTCGGCTGTGTTCTCGTTTCTGTCCTGGTTTTTGGATGTGCTATGTGCGCGACCAAGGCTATCCCTGTTCTATCTATATATAACAGGAACCAAAACTTGGGGTATGTAACTAATGTGGGGTTTTTATATTGAAGATTTGTTGGGCTTATATATATGTTTTTAGAATATGCGTTGTTCTATTTTTTTTGCTTAAGATAAGTCCGTAAATAGCCAATTTAAATTATGAGTGTTGATCCCGATCATTAAGAATGTTGGTCTTAATGTTATATTGTTATTTTGAATATGATATCGACTATAGTTCAATGGTGCCTTTTGTCCAATTGGTTGTACCAACTCGATCCAAATATGTTTATTTGGGGTTTAGAAGTACTTGAACATCGTTATTGCGTACTTGATATTTTTTCCCAAAATTTGAATGTTTTATGGATTGTAATCCACTTGCTCGACTATTAATCTGTCAGTAGTTTCAAAACATACGTCAAATAAAATCACATGTATTCCAATTTTTGTGGAAGAACTCATAAAAAATGATATGAGTTAGAAAATTTCCATTTCTCTACTTCATCCATGATACTAACGAACCACTATATGTTGAAGTATGACAACAAGAGAACTATCTTTAGTAATATATTCAACCTAAAGTAAGTGGTTGACATGTGTAGTGAGATTCTCTTGGCTTGTTGAGATAAAGAAATTTCTCAAATTAAGCTAAATGCAGCAAAAATTGAAAATGGAAAGAACCCCGAAGTAATGAGGGTTAGACGTACCGACTCATATAAAGCATGTGAAAAGGGACATATATATCATGAAACAAAGATGTATTTTTTTTCTCCAGTAGTAATGATACCAAAGTACATGTATCAATTGAATATGGGATAAAGCTAAAATGTAATTCTAGCTCCCATCATAAATTAAAGAGTTGGAAATGCACCTGGTCATAGATGTTGGTATATACAATGTAATGTGTATATCATAGTAGCAACCAATTTTCACATCAACTTTAATGGCATAAAGAACTTTGCCTGGCCAATTGACTATCTTATTCAGTTGAACTAGATCCAATGTCTGCATTTATGGAATGAAAACGCGAGACAGAAAATTCTCTAAAGCACTTGAGATATATTGGATGAAACGTAATATGTATTCACTCTAAAGTACTTGAGTTGAACCCCACTTTTGTTTACGTAATAAGACCACACCACTTATTAAAACTCTTAAGACCCAAATGTCTAACTGATAGTTGTTTTTCTTCCACTAATTTAAGGAATATAAACTAGTTGTTGAACTATTTCCTTATAATGTGACTACGAGGATTGGATCATCGAGCAAAGCACTACTTAAAATTTATTTTCAAGATAGAACAAAGACGTCATAAAATCTCTACATGTACCAAGAAATAATCACACCTTGTTAAATTCCACAGAAACACATGCAAGTGGATATCATGTAGAAACTCACAATGATGAGAATGTAATTGTCTGCATCTTTTATATTCTCTAATGTATTTGGAAGGAAGCATGTTTTTAAGGAAACTAATGAGCCAATCTAGTGAAATGTAAATCACTATATAGTATTTGGATTATTGAATCCATATTTACTCCGATGATGAAATGTTCGGAATTGACTCAGACATACTTTGAGCATAACAACAAAGCCACTTTGGTTGTGACATGATGATCGTTTTGAAAGGACTCATACGAACATAAATTTATTTGAGTGAACAAAAATGGGAGAAAGATTGACAGAATGCGAAATGACGGCATATCTCTCAATAAATGTTTTCCCCGTTGATTTTAAAGTAAAAAAGCACATCACTCATTTTATAAAGTCTATTGTAAAAAGGATTGAGATTATCCGAAGATGCAAATGGTAAACAACCTATTTTATTAAAGAAAACAAGGTGATCTACAAATATATAAACGTAGAATGCGGACCATTAAAGTGACTTATGGCTCTGGTGGATGCTTTCACATTTTAGACTAGTTACAGTTCCAAGAAGTTTTGCGTTTGGAAAACTACTAGCACATATTATACATGTAAGGGCTCACCACGCCTTGTAAATGCTAGCTAGTGCACATCAGAAGGACATGATGGTTATTGCATATTTAATAGGATCAATGCAGAGCATCCTATACCCAATGGTCTCGCACAGACTATCATCAAATGTTACAAATGATGTCTAAGGAATGAGTTATGCGTACCAACCTACCTTTTATTGCTTTGGGGATATGCAATATTACGCGCATCTTTACTTAATTCATTTTAGAACCCGATATTAGTTAACTTTTTCTGCGTACCAGTTGGTAACTGAATTTAAGCCTGACATTTGTGTTCTTACGCATTTTTGGTTGCACTATGTATGTTCCATTGCGAGTCCACATGGTGCTATGATGGGTCACGAAAATGATTAAGTAATTTTGTTGGATATTTACTCTCAACAATTATCCGTATTTTAAAACCTTTGGCAGGAGATCTCTTACCGCTAGATTTGCGGGTTGTCATTTTACTGAGACAATTTTCACGTCGTTAGGGGGAGATAAGAAAAAGTATTTTCTAAGGGAACGACAGGAATTGTCGTGGTGTGTTCCCATTGTGTCTCATATTGATTCTTGTACTCCACAAATGTAAATGTGAAGTGACAAAGAATAATCGACTTCAGAAAGTGCATTGATATCGACAACGGGACAAGATAACACTTACCAGCTACAAATGTTCCTACAAGGTTAAAAATCCTCAGTATGGGGTACACCATAGACTAAGGTGTTGCAACTACACTTGGTGGAAGTGTAGTTAAGGTCGTGGATCCACAAAGGAAGGTGGAGAGACCACTAGGTTCGATCAATACTCACCTAGAAAGCAAGTAGATGAGTAAGGCACAACCTAATTTGTATCATTAATGAAATCATCTCATTTGATTATCTCTGACTATGTTCGTGAATCAATACTGGAGGACGCTCCGAAGTTTAATGATTCCATAAAATAATGACATTCCAAGTGGATTATGAGAATGCGCACGAGTCAATGGAAAGATCATGCGAGCATATTGATGATTAATTTCTTATACACTTGCTTAAGGAAATAAAGCAAGATGAGATCGAATCAAGCTCCTTCTTGCTTAATTTCAATGAAGAGCATATTTGGCCTATACAATCCAGGTAGAAATTGGTTCTTTGACAAATATACAAGTATTTGGTGTGGTAGTGCTAACCAACCAAGTGTAAAGCCTATGGGACATAAATGATTATCTGTCAAAGAGCACAGTGGGAAGAATGAAGTCTCAAAGTATCAAGACTCGCCTTGTGGTGCGAGGTTTCTCACAAAGCCCTGGAATTTTCCTCTTATAATTAACGTTATAGCGTTCTGGTACTTAGTTATCTTGGTAATTTCGAAAGGATTTGAAATGCAACATGTGTATGTGGTTATTACGTATCTCTGAAAGAATCAAGAGATATCAGATATTTATAAAAGTACTCGATAGCCTTTTGTTGCCAAAATCAAGTGACTCTAAACCACAGAGTGCGTTTACAGTAAGATAGAACGCTCACTTATAGATTGAAGCAATCAGGCGGATGTGGTATACCCGTTTAAGTGGCTATTTGATTTTGAGGGGATAGACAAGTAAGTTATTTTTTCCTGATTTGGAATTGTAGCTATCTATGTCGATGATACAAACATGATGGGTACTCTTGATGTAATAAAAGACCTTAAAAGCTATTTGAAATCCGAATTTGAGATGAAAAATCTGGGGAAATCTCGACTGAATACTGAGCTTGTGGTATATTATTCCACCTGTTTGCATAAGTCTAAAGTTGTCAGGAAATTTAACAAAGACATGATCCTGATAGCACTCCCATGATTAGTTGCGTCTAAAGGAAGATGACGAAGATGTGTTAGGAGATGAAATTATCATATCTAAGTACAATAGACGCATTTTTGTACTTAGTATAATAATGTACTCAATAAAATTTTGCATCCTCAGGAAACTTGTTAGCTAGATATAGCTCAGCGCCAATGCAACGTCATTGGAATGGTATAATGAATGTAATCATGTACTTAAAAGTAACCATTGACATATATTTGTTTTATCCCTCCAAAAGAAATAAAAAGGAATGCTAATGAAAGTGCAATCCAAATTTTTTTGGTTATGAAGCAACAATAATCTTTTCTCCAACGAAAGTAATCAGGGGGAGATATGGTAGACTATTCTCTAAGTCATTACCAATATTCAGTTTCGAAAAGAACATGACTAAAGGAACTGTATGGAACAACTCTGAAATTAATCAGGGGGAGGATCCAAGGATATGATGTCGACATATTTCACTTCGAACTTGAAGTTATGTTGTACTCTTTTTCCCTTCGATTGAGAATAGTTTTTCTCAAAGGGTTTTGTTACTCGAAAAGGTTTTTAGCGAGATAACACTAAATGCATCAAGTATGTTGAATGTTGAAGACATAAAGATCGCGTTGATATTACTGAAAAATATCCGAATCAAAGAAATGAAACGCGATAGTCTGTTAAGCAACGTAACTTCTAGAATCAACAACAAGGTCATATAAACATTCAAGTCACCGAAGTAAAGTGTGATAAACTTCTTCTGACTGCATTAGGGGGAGCATCTAATCGTGTGTTGAACTATTTTCCTTCACCGATGTTTCTTTTTCCCACAGGGTTTTGTTACTCGGCAAGGTTTTTAATGAGACAACAACAAACACCGGGAATGTAATTTCCCAGCTAAGGCTATTATCTTTGCTACGAGGATTTTCTTCCTTAGGAGTTGTGAAGCAACCAGTCAACCAACGGAGCAAAGTGATCATCTGCAACGGATCACATTGACTTGCATCTGTCATGTTGTACTCTTTTCCCTTCGTCAAGGTTTTATCCCACTGGGTTTTCCTTGTCAAGGTTTTAATGAGGCAACGCATAAGCATTTGATTATATTCTAAGTTTACTTAATATTGTACTCTCTTTCTTTAGTTCAGGTTTTGTCCCCATTGGTTATCCTGGCGAAGTTTTTAACGAGACAATTAACTTAGACTCGACGATCTTCGAAGATCGTATTACATCTGATGAACTACATGTAAAATAAGAGACAACATGTGAAGTACTACACGTGAAGAGTTGTACCGAGGTATTTCCCACTGGGTTTTTCCTTGTCAAAGTTTTAATGAGGCAACTAATTTTGGCACAAGTCATCAAGGAGAGGACGACATTTGAAGAACTACATTCGAAGCGCTATATGTGAAGCATTGCATAAGAAGTTCTATTGGACCGCACAAGGGGGTATGTCATAGTCCTACGGCTCATAGATGTGCAGTCCAAGTTGATACATAGGGTTTCACTGTGTATGTATATAAGGGATACTATAGCTATGTAATAGGGTTACTCAAATCAACAAGAAATATTTCTCCTTCTCTATCTGTTTATCTTCTTTTCCATAATCCACTGCAAAACCAACATGTTAAATTCATCACCGAATTTTTTTCGATGACTAGGCTATATTGTCATAGATCATTCCAAAACAATTTATTACACAAAAACTAAATATAAGATTATCCGTAATTCTTGAATAAGGTAACCTTTTGTCATAGCAATCAACATCGCTTAATGTTGAAAACAATTATTGTTGAAATCCTAGGAAGGTATCACAACTTCAACGTTACTTTGTATACCAATGTCAATCATAAAACCTGATTGGTATAGCAATTTTATTCGACAAGATTATTTTTTTCAATTTAGTTGTACTTTGTTATTCAAGCAAATTTGTTCTCTTGTTAATTACTTTAATTTACTTTAGTTTAAGTCTGCAATTTTTTTTGTACTTTTTTCAATTTTAGTAACTTAATTATAGTAACATTAGTAAAAATGATTATTAGCTATAATTTTCACCTTCGTCCCATATTATTTCAACATAATTGAATCCTTACTCAATTATTCTTCATCATATTCTAGTCTCCGATTAAAGTATTCCCGGGTTGTATTTTCTAGCATTAAAACCGTCGAGGGAAGAGATTAAAGACTATTCCAATCCACATTCAAAGCTAAGGTCTCTTTTTGAAATTATGGATCAAGACGATAAGAACTGGACACAAATGCCTGGCTAGCACCTCGGATAAACTGCTTAGAAGCCCACTACCATTCAATAATTTCATATGGACACTGTTGTGTCATTAAAAGTACAATTATTCTTATGGAAATAAATCAGCAAAGACCTATCGACCATCACCAACCACCTCATATATCAATTCCAACATCCGATCCAACGCATTTCTGATCCAAAGACTGATGTTCATATTTTGCTCCATTATCATATTGTTGTAGTTTCTTGGCCTATTGATCCAATTGTAATTGACTACAGAGGTGTAAATGTTTTATACTTGTGATTGACGAATCTTTAGGCATCACATAGACACATACCTTCATGTAATATACCTTTAGTAATTTAATTAGATTCATGCTTAAAAAAAAAGAAATGTGATTTTCCAAGTGAACAAGGTAATTCTTTTTTCTTTGACCCCATAGAATAATGAGCCCTAGATTACTTCCTAAATCCTTCATTTAGGAAATTATACAAGGTTCGAACCCCAATCTTTCCTACGGGAGAGAGCATGAGATCCATCAGACCACTTGATGGTTCTCCGTTAAATGATGCAGATACTTACATACATTATTTACGAAATGACGCTGCTACTCATACGAGGAAAATTTTCGAATAAAAATCCCAAATATCATGAAATAGTGAATCTTCATATTTAATTTTTAACCTTCTTGAACTTAGCCACGAGATTTTCTTTTTTCAATCTTAGAATTATTATTCATTGCTTACCGAAAGCTTACGACGCGTTCGGTTCAAGATTTTCAATGCCAAGAAACTGGATTTTGGGGTAATCATATTTCTAGAATTGATTTCCTTAATCAAATTAAAAAAATTATGTTAGGTTGGATTAATTGAATTGCATGGTAATTTAAACCTACTACATTACTGTTTGAGGGTGCAAACGATTTCTGCTGATTTTGGTAATTTCGGGTGTGTGGGTGAGAAACGAATTTAAACCCTAAACAATGTACTGCAAGGGAGTACTTTAGATTAGAGAGATCAATCTGTACAAATCCGGCCTAAACCAAGAAATAGCCGTTCCATACTTACTTCGGTTACAAAGTAAAGGAGAAGGGTTGGTTTTGGGGAGGGAAGCGAAGAGAGTGTTGAGACCAGAATAGTTGATTCTGGAAGAGTAGTTGTTTCACGACTTGTATCAGAAAGTGGGAAGCTAACATATGGAAATCTAGCAAATATTTTCTGAGTGTTGTATGCTCCTGACCAGAACTTGTCGTTCGGTGGAAATAGGTAATACCTATTTATACTAGTCGAAGTGAAACGTACTCTGGTCTCACAATAAATGGAAAACGGATGAGTAAATGGGAGGAGGTGGTAACCGGTAACGCCTGGAATTGATGTTCCATAAAAGAAAGCGTTTCACCATTACTCCCTGTATTTACTAACCGCCTCATCCTTATGACACTGTCTTATAACGGGCGTAGTGTACGCCGCACGCTGTAAACCGCCAAACCAATACCCCATGAGCATCCCCCAGTTTGTGACATGTGTTGATGTCTCAAGTGTTTTCGTGGAAAACATGTAGCATGTTGTTGTTGTCTGGAAATTTGAGATTGGGAGACTTGTCGGCTCGGTGGTGACCTTCGACAGTCGAGATTTTGCATCTTCAGAGGAAAGGTAGCCGTTGATTATTGCAACCCATCGTTTGGTAGCCAGTGGCATGAAAGCATGATCGATATGGTTTTAATATGGCCTAGTTTAGGCGCGTCCAAAATTTAGGGTTTTTGCTTTGTTTAGGCGCGACCAAACAAGGGCCAAAGGTTGTTATGCGTTAGCTGGTAACCTTGGACGGCTAAGATCTGCATCTTAGATGAAAAAGTGGTCATTGATTGTTGCAGGCCTTCGTTTTGGCAGCCGTAAAGGGAAGGCCGGCATGGTATGGCGCGTCAAGGTGGTTGGCATGCCATTGGCATATGTGGCATGGCCGGCATGCCTTGGCGCGGCTTAGGTGTGGCCAAAAACTAGGGTTTTGGCGTTGGGCCAAAGGTTACCATGCGTTGGCTGACGACCTTGGACGGCTAAGATTTGCATCTTAGATGGTAGGATGGCCGTTGATCGTCGCAAGCCTTTGTTTTGGTAGCCGCATAGGGAAGGCCGGCATGGTATGGCACGACGAGGTGGCTGGCATGCCATTGACACATGTGGCATGAGCGGCATGCCTTGGCGCGGTTTTGGCGTGGCCAAAACTAGGGTTTTGGCATTGGGTCAAGGTTACCATGCGTTGGTTGGCAACCTTGGACGGCTAAGATTTGCATCTAAGATGGAAGGGTGGGCGTTGATCGTCTTACGCCTTCGTTTTGGTAGCCGCATAGGGAAGGCCGACATGATATGGCGTGGCAAGGTGGCTGTCATGCCATTGGCACATGTGGCATGGCCGGCATGCCTTGGCGCGGTTTGGGCGTGGCCAAAACTAAGGTTTTGGCGTTGGTCCAAGGTTACCATGCGTTGGTTGGCGACCTTGGACGTCTAAGATTTGCATCTAAGATGGAAGGGTGGTCGTTGATCGTCGCACGCCTTCGTTTTAGTAGCCGCATAGGGAAGGCCGGCACGGTATGGCGCGGCAAGGTGGCTGGCATGCCATTGGCACATGTAGCATGGCCGGCATGCCTTGGCGCGGTTTGGGCGTGGCCAAAACTAGGGTTTTGGCATTGGGCCAAGGTTACCATGCGTTGGTTGGCGACCTTGGACGGCTAAGATTTGCATCTAAGATGGAAGGGTGGCCGTTGATCGTCGCACGCCTTCATTTTGGTAGCAGCATAGGGAAGGTCGGCATGTTATGGCGCGGCAAGGTGGCTGTCATGCCATTGGCACATGTGGCATGGCGGTGCGGCTAGCATGGTTGGCATGCCTTGGCGCGAAGACGTGGATGGCATGGCATGCCATTGGCACAGTGGTGCCGCTGGCCTGGTTGGCATGCCTTGGCGCGGAGACGTGGCTGGCATGGCATGCCATTGGCACAGTGGTGCGGCTGGCATGGTTGGCATGCCTTGGCGCAGTAGCATGAGAATTAAGGTTTGGCATAGATGATGTCAGTCAATGTTAAGGGTTCTACCGTGGAACATGACCCATGTAAAAAAAAAGGTACCTCAGTAATTCTTACGTAGGCATGCTGATTGATTCAATAAATGTGCTAATGGTCATAGTGACGTCATATCAGATGTGCGGTTTTACGATTTTAACCCTAAGCTAAAAACCACCATCAACAATAAGTCCCCTGCTTAGCTCGGAACAGGAGCTTTGTTGCGAGGTAAGCATAAGATAGTGACTGGCAAGGACAAAAATCGAAATGATAAGGCGTGGAAAGACGGTCAAGAAGGTCCGACTAACCTTTTTCGAGAGGTAGGGAGAGTTCATGATCCTCGTGTTTGGCGGCCTTGCATAGATCCTATTTGCGGTGTAGACCGTGAAGTGGTTGGATGAAAATCGTCGTCTTAGTCTGGCCATGCCTCATCTTGACTCAGTTAGGGAATACTGAGATGCTGGCTTGGCGAGTTCTTGGTGTTGGTGCAGCTTGGAAGGGGAGTCGCAGGCATTGCGTTGGCTTGGACTTGGTGCGACGCGAGTGTGAGAATGGGCTTCGTTGATGGATTGGTGTGGTAGGGCCAAGGCAAGGCGCGGTTGGCTTGGCATGGTGGGGCCAAGGTAAGGCGCGGTTGGCTTGGCATGGTGGGGCTAAGGCGATGGCGCGGACGGCTTTTCATGGTGGGGCCAAGGTAAGGCGCGATTCTGGCGAGTCAAGGGATGCACTGACGGCTTGGCACGGTGGTAATTTGTATTTGCGGGCCCGATTGTCTCTTTTCCTTACTTGACTCAAATAGGAAGTCCTTTCCTTATTCAAACTCCCAAGTGTTACATCTATAAAAGGGGGCCTGCCTCTCCTTTTATTTCACGCCTTTGTTTTTTTTTTCCTGGCCGTGTGGTAGTAATAAAGCGGACGAGCAAATCCCAGGTATGTCTTCCAGCACTTCCTCTTTAACTTTTTTTTCTTGTTTTCTTGTGTTAGTGCAAACCCTAGCCGTAGTCGTACCTTTTCATGAACTTGTAGAAATATTGTTCTTCTGTGTTGGTATGAATCCTAGCCGTAGATATGCTTTGCATGAACTTGTAGTAACATTTAAGCGTGAATACCGTAGTAATGTTGGGCGTCCCAATTACTGTGCAAAGTAGGCATGCATGAGTTAGTAACTGTCATTCCCTTTCCGTGAAAACCTAACTTCTAGGGTTTCCTCCCTTTTCCTCGTGTGGCCGTGTGCATGGTTCCCATAGTGGGGCGCGCCTCCTCCGCCGGGTGCCAACTTCCCGCTGCGGGGTACGACCATGGCATGAGGTGGTGATGCAGGGTATGTCAGTCCCCATTTCTTTGTCTATGCGCATTACGAATTGGAAACAAATTGGCTTACATCCAGGATGGATCTCCTGTGTCTGATAAAATAATTTTCATGCACTTTCCGTAATAATTTCTCTTCGTATTGTTCCATTGTAGTTATTTCGAAGGTGAAAGTAGCATGAGAGAATTTTCGTTAGGATGTCACTTGAGAAAAGTTATGCCGTACGGAAAGATGTTGGAAATTCCAAGCCAAACATAGACGATGAGTTCTTTACAACATCCGCCACAATTAGGAAAAATCATCCCAAGTATGTGTCGATTCTTCTGACTGGTCCGGAAAGTGAAGGAGAGGCCCGGTTGGTTCGGCCAGGAGGTGTAATAAGGTTTTGTCTTCAGAGAAAAGAGTATTCTGCTTCTCCCATTGACTTTAAAATTTGTATGAGTCCATTGCGTCCCTTCGATAAATGGATGCGATTCATGATGAGCCAGGAATGTGTAAAAACCAGTTTGACCAAGGTGCAGATTATTGATGTTGTCGCGGCTTCCGTAGTGCTTCAAATTAGGAAAGATATTCCAGGCTTGGTTGATTTTATTTCTAGATGGTATCCGGACAGTCATACGGCCATATGAAGGTGGGGTGAAATGACTATCTCCTTAGAGAGCGTGGCCGTACTGCTGAACCTTCCCGTAATAGGAAACCTCGATGTCAAATTGTCCGCAGATGAAGAAGAAATGCGCGCCGCTCTGTTTGCGAAATCAAAAGGATTCGTTCGGAAAGAAAATGAGACGAGGTGCTTCTATGGCTGGTGGTGTCTCAGTGGTTTCCTGATGAGCTGGAGCCAAATCAGAAGAATAGTACGCTTCATGTCGCGACGTTCTTGGCTCTTTGGTTATCCAAAGATATTTTCGATGACGGCTCTGGTAAGAAGGAGATAAGACATGAACTTATCAAGTTTGCCATAAAATTGGCAAAAGGTGTCGTTCTCCCTATTGGCAGCTTGTTTCTTGGTTCTCAGTACACACACTTGGATCAGCTGGTCGCGGACATGTGCGCTTCAAATGGCTACATGAAAGTGGATTCGTATATTCATGCCGCCTTTCTCCAAGCGTGGATGTGGGAGCACTTCGAAAGGTATTCTCCAAAACCGTTGGCCTTACTTCCCGAGTCTTGGGGTGGCTCTAGGATATTGCGCTGGTCGAATAGGCGTCCAAAGATTGGTTCGAAACCTGGTTGGATTCCTTGAAAACTCGCACACGGTCAATTTTCGTCCATGGGCTCCGGTGCATGCGTCCATAACTCAGATCAATACTTTTGCTCCTGCTCCGAGCATGTCTTTGTCTTCTGATAAATAGGATATGAGTGTTGGAGAGATGGTCTTCATGCGAAGCTGCACGCCCGGTCATGTGTCGTCTTTCTTTTGAGGATATTGTAAAGCAGTCTCTTACAATATCGATAGGGCGGCTCGGCATATGGGTTTTGACCAAGGGGTCCCACTCGTTCGTCAGCCTGTTGTTCCAGAAGACTCGTTGCCAACTGTTCTCGATGCTAGTGATCTTGTGTCGGGTAAAAGTCTCCCTTTTGTGCTCGCAGAATGAAATCCATCAACAACCTCCAAATATAACATATTTTGGCAGGATGAGTTTCTCGCTATCCACGGATTCGTGAATGATGTGGTAGAAAACCGTCGCGGTAAGCCTTCTCTTGCGGTTTTAACGGAGCACCCACTGCTAAGGGATCCTTCTTCGACCAAGCGAAAATCTGTTAGCCCGAATCCAGATAGTCCCCAAGTGAAGGAGCGAAGGTCTAAAAACCGTGCAGATGGTTCCCAGTCAGATTCGACAGCCCTACCGACTTTCAGTTAGTCTAATATTCTAGTACGCATGATTTTCCTCTTGATTTTAGTTGGATCGCGTATATCCTTGTTTCTTTTCTGAGTATCCGTATTTGTATCTTACCTAGGGTCTCAGCAGCGTGAACGCCTTTACCAAACTTGCAAGCAGTCGGAAAACATCGTTTCTCGATACGGAGGGTGGCGGTGCTGATCCAATCCATGGTGATGAATAACCCGAGAAGGATGAAAGTTCAGAGTCCAGTGATGGTGAGAGTAGTTCTTCCGACAACAGTGCTGAATCTTCATCTAGTCGGTCTGAAAGCGAATCAGTGAGTCTCTGGTTTTTTTTCTTTCCTATCTTCATTTCTCTTTGGAAAATATCTAATCCGTGATATCATAGGGGGAAGCCGTTTCTGAAGATGGCCCTGAGAGGGAGACTGGTGGAGATACAGCTTTGTCTCTAACTGTGGCAGCCGCGCCGGGCGACCTTGAAATGGATGTTGATCGAGATGAAAACATCGTTGTGACTCAGACAACGGAGAGTACTCCAGTGTCCGCAGGTGCAATTGTCGTTAGGGATCCCTTGCCGGCCGCTGATGCAGTCGCGGACGCCACTTTCAACCCTCCATACCTGGTTCCTTATCCGTATCATGTGTTGATCGGTGGATTTAGCGTGTCAGCCAAACATGTGGCGCTATACACTAAGATATGGGAAAGCTACGGACATATCACCACGACCAAGAAAATCACTAGTCGATTTGCGTTGGTTAAGCGTTTGGAGGAAGCTTTGTCTTCGATTGACGACATGTGCAACGTGACCGGTCATACTATTTCTGAGGATGTAGTCTCGAGCTGGAGGTTCTATCGTGACGTGTGTGTAAACTTCGAGTTCAATGTTCCTTGGTTTGTTGAAGGTTTCTCTGAGGTTGAAAAATTGCTGGCCGAAACAGTCGAAGGTCCTTCTGCGGATATGGTGAAGAAGCAGGAATCGCAAGTCGAAAAGTTGTCCAGGAAGCTGAAGAGGGCGGATCTCCAAAGCACGAAGGAGGCTCTTGCCAAGAATATCAAGCCATTGTTGAAAAACTTTCCTTGAACGCATTTCTGTCTCCTGAACTTCTTATTTTAGTTTTTTTTCGAAAGGCAAATGAAACGCCTAGTTTATGGCTTTGATTTCCTGGATTTTTGGGTTGATAAACAAATGTTACCTTGAGGGTTTTGAATTATTATTTAGAATGAGTCATTTTAGAATAATGATGTTTTGGTTATGAACATAAGTGTCATGAGTACCCCAGGAGAGTCATGGAATTGTGAATGTTGTGCAATAGTAGAAAGCATGAAGCACGGGAAAATATGGCTATTGGTTTTTGTTTCCCCTGTGAATACTTGAGGTAGTAGACCATGTATTTTGTCTAGCAAGACTTACTCGATTTTTTCGGATCTTCTGGTGAAAAAGGAATCTCCCGGATGTAAGGTCGAGTTTCGTGGAAAACATCGTCGTGATTGTGGAATGTCCCCAATCATTCCTTGTCGTGCCGCCGATCCCTTGGAGGATCGTTCGCTTCTAACCCCTCGGAAGTCCCCAGTCGTCCCTTGCCGTGTCACGACTGGTAATCGAGCCGCCTTGTAGCTGAGTCGTCGATTCCTGAGCGGATCGTTTGATCCTACTGTCTTGTCGTCTGGGTCGAGGTATGAGCTCGAGGATTGAAAATTGACATCGTGACCGAAAGATCAACCTCCTATTGTGTTCGCCAATTGTTTGAGGGTGAAAACGATTTCTGCTGATTTTGGTAATTTCAGGGGTGTGGGTGAGAAACGAATCTAAACCCTAAACAATGTACTGCAAGGGAGTACTTTAGATTCGAGAGATCAGTCTGTACAAATCCGGCCCAAACCAAGAAATGACCATTCCAGACTTGCTTCGGTCACAAAGTGAAAGATAAGGGTTGGTTTTTGGGAGGGAAGCGAAGAGAGTGTTGAGACCAGAATAGTTGATTCTGAAAGAGTAGTTGTTTCACGACTTGTATCAGAAAGTGGGAAGCTAACAGATGGAAATCTAGCAAATATTTTCTGAGTGTTGTATGCTCCTGACCAGAACTTGTCGTTCGGTGGAAATAGGTAATACCTATTTATACAAGTCGAAGTGAAACGTACTCTGGTCTCATAAGAAATGGAAAACGGATGAGTAAATGGGAGGAGGTGGTAATCGGTAACGCCTGGAATTGATGTTCCATAAAATAAAGCGTCTCACCTTTACTCCCTGTATTTAATAACCGCCTCATCCTTATGACACTGTATTATAACGGGCGTAGTGTACGCCGCACGCTGTAAACCGCCAAACCAATACCCGATGAGCATCCCCCAGTTTGTGACATGTGTTGATGTCTCGAGTGTTTTCGTGGAAAACATGTAGCATGTTGTTGTTGTTTGGAAAGTTGAGCTTGGGAGACTTGCCGGCTCGGTGATGACCTTCGGCGGTTGAGATTTTGCATCTTAAGAGGAAAGGTAGTCGTTGATTTGGTAGCCAGTGGCATGAAAGCATGATCGGTATGGTTTTAATATGGCCTAGTTTAGGCGCGGCCAAAAGTTAGGGTTTTGGCTTTGTTTAGGCGCGACCAAACTAGGGACAAAGGTTGCTATGCGTTAGCTGGTAAACTTGGACGGCTAAGATCTGCATCTTAGATGAAAAGTGGCCGTTTATTGTTGCAGGCCTTCGTTTTGGCAGCCGTAAAGGGAAGGCCGACATGGTATGGCACGGCAAGGTGGTTGGCATGCAATTGGCACATGTTGCATTGCCGGCATGCCTTGGCGCGGCTAGGGCGTGGCCAAAAACTAGGATTTTGGCGTTGGGACAAAGGTTACCATGCGTTGGATGGCGACCTTGGACGGCTAAGATTTGAATCTTAGATGGAACGATGGCCGTTGATCGTCGCAAGCCTTTGTTTTGGTAGCCGCATAGGGAAGGCCGGCATGGTATGGCGCGACAAGGTGGCTGGCATGCCATTGGCACATGTGGCATGGCGGGCATGCCTTGGCGCGGTTTGGGCGTGGACAAAACTATGGTTTTGGCGTGGGGACAAGGTTACCATGCGTTGGTTTGGACGGCTAAGATTTGCATCTAAGACAGAAGGGTGTCCGTTGATCGTCGCACGCCTTCGTTTGGGTAGCCGCATAGGGAAGGCCGACATGGTATGGCGCGGCAAGGTGGCTGGCATGCCATTGGCACATGTGGCATGGCCGACATGCCTTGGCGTAGTTTGGGCGTGGCCAAAACTAGGGTTTTGGCGTTGGGCCAAGGTTACCATGCGTTGGTTGTGGCGACCTTGGACGACTAAGATTTTCATCTAAGACGGAAGGGTGGCCGTTGATCGTCGCACGCCTTCGTTTTGGTAGCCGCATAGGGAAGGCCTGCATGGTATGGCGCGATAAGGTGGCTGTCATGCCATTGGCACATGTGGCATGGCCGGCATGCCATTGGCATGGTGGTGCGGCTAACATGGTTGGCATGTCGTGGCGCAGAGACGTGGCTGGCATGGCATGCCATTGGCACAGTGGTGCGGCTGGCATGGTTGGCATGCCTTGGCGCTGGGACGTGGCTGGCATGACATGCCATTGGCACAGTGGTGCTGGTTGGCATGCCTTGGCGCAGAGACTTGGCTGGCATGGCATGCCATTGGCACAGTGGTGCTGCTGACATGGTTGGCATGCCTTGGCGCGGTAGCATGAGAATTAGGGTTTGGCATAGATGATGTCAGTCAATGTTAAGGGTTCTGCCGTGGAACATGACCCATGTAAAAAAAAAAGGTACCCCAGTAATTCTTACGCAGGCATGCTGATCGATTAAATAAATGTGTTAATGGTCATAGTGACGTCATATCAGATGTGCGGTTTTACGATTTTAACCCTAAGCTAAAAACCACCATCAACAAATATTTATATACTCTAGGTTGCAAATTGGATTGAAGGAGGTCTATTCACCAAAATTCATTGTCAAGATCTGTATTTGTTTTTCTTAGTTCTTGTTATGAAATTTTTTCAACTTGTATATCCTCAATAACAAGTTGCAGTGGAGGTGGAATAGGAGAATTGGATGGAATCAAAAAGAGTTGGTGGAGGAGGAAGAGTTGGTAGTGGAAGAGAACCATGTGCCTCTACGACATTACCATCATTATCGTATTCATTACCATCATTATCGTATTCATATTCGTCATCATCATTTTCATCGCAGTCATCGTCATCTTCATCACTGTATGACAACAAAAAACTACCTATTAATCTGACTGTATTAAGTGGTCAAAAATTTCCATCTCCAAAACCACCACCGGAACCCCCACAACCACTATAATCACCCACTCTATTTTATCCAACCATCTCAGTAGCACCACTACCACCAGTCCAGCACGAAAAAGAAAAGAGCAAGAGGAGGGAAGGATAACTCAGTCGATAAAACGAAATAAATAGGAGCTCGAAAACTTAAAATCGCAGGTTCCCCTTTCACCTCGGCTCCACCGCCACCGAATTTCTTTCATAAAATTTAAAAAATAAATAATAACCTGTTGTACCCTGAGGTCTCCACACAACTATTCAAGCTTATCTGGCATTGATCAATACCCCTCATCCCACATCCACCTCCATTTCCACCATCATTACCAATCTCTCTCTCGAGATGGTTTTATTCTTCTCTCCCAAAGATTTTGAAAAATGAGGACAATTTTGTTTCACTCGATTATTTAAAAAAAAAATGTAGTTAGGTCATTTTACCATTGGTAATCCTTAATTTTCCGGAATCCAATTCAATCCCACTCATCGACCAATGAAATATAAAAAGAGTGTTTTGAGGTAATTGAATTCTGGATGAATCCGATTATGAGCTGACAGTATTATTTCGCTTTGGAGAATCGGCCTAATTACCTTGTAATCGGATTATTTGACTTGCGATTCTCCGAAACGAACGCGCAACATTGCTAATAGGGGGTATCAGCTTGCTAGTGAGTTTCATCAATGTGTTAAAAGTCTTTTGTCTCTTATGGATTTTGGTACACTCCACAACAATCCAGTGCTCCTATCAGGGCGATTACTATATATGGGAATCACCTAACCAAATTATTTGGTAAGCCACGTGGATAGGAAAAGTGGATTTTCCACTTTGAAGAATGTGAGACACATTGATGGAGGATGACCGCATGAGCCAACATAATCAGCTGGCGGATTACCCAAAATCGCTAGCGGTTACTAGAATGGCTATTTACCACTCCAATACATGCGACTCAATTTCATTATCCAAAATCACAACACTCTTTCATATAATCAATCTTTTCTCAATTTCTTTCAATTAAATGCTTTTAATTTCCAATCATGTAATCCTAATTTTGATTCTTCTGAGAAAGATATGGAAATGGGTGAAACCTAGTATGAAGAATGAGAATAAGAAATGTATGGATAGATTTTGCGTCAAATGACTCAAATGGATAAAGACGCAGTTGAGGATAGAAGTCGACGAAATTTTATGTTGCAATTACATTCAGGGCCTTTAGAGCCATAACAAGTTATGACTAGAAGATGGACGTGACGAGAAATTTTTACCACGACAAGATGATCTATGATTATTTTAATCCTGGATGTGTGCATTATGATGCATATTTTCAACATGAATTCCGCATAGGCTGCAACTTAACTCAAATGATTTGCTGAGTTTTATCAGGTACAAACTTTATTTAATTATCAGTTTGATGTCTGAGGATTTAGTCCTGAACAAAAGGAAACTGCATCCCTTTGTATATTGTATTATGAAGAGTAGTTTTTGTTAAAGCAATGCTCGTTTGAAAACACAAGTTTTGTTATCTCAAGCTTGTTATCAATATTAGTTGATCAAAACTATATCTAGATTTCTTGTCTTTGAAATCAAGTCTCAGTCTAGGTTAAAATTTAGTAATTGAGTATCAGACATCACCCTTGAAGACTGAAGATCGATGAAGACATTTGAAGAACTTCATCAATCAAGTATGTGAAGACTGAACCGTTTTATTTACTCACTATATTACCATTCTATCTTATGGGACTATGTCATGTAGCTTCTAGTAGATTTACAAAGAAGAAATTTAAAGTCAAGCTTGTCTTGTTAAATATCTCGAAACATGTTTCAAGAATAGATATTCAAAGGTCCTTAACAATATTAGTTCGAAA
Source organism: Papaver somniferum (assembly GCF_003573695.1). Taxonomy (NCBI): domain Eukaryota; kingdom Viridiplantae; phylum Streptophyta; class Magnoliopsida; order Ranunculales; family Papaveraceae; genus Papaver; species Papaver somniferum. Next base: position 134,815,160 of record NC_039359.1, read on the forward strand.
CAATTTATTGTTCAAGAATTATTTTTTGGAACAATTGAAAATTGCCATGCAAATGATTTTATCATTTGGGAATGTTCAAACATCAAAAGAGAGAAATTTAGAACTTCTGATATTTTGGCTCAGGGTAGGTTGGCGGACCACTTTGCAAACCATGGATATCTGAGTCTCAGAAATGTAAGGAAGGTTGGCGAACCAGTTCGCAAATCGTAAGTTCAAAATGAGACAGTTCACGAACCCAGTTCACACACCGTGGTGATCTGAATATTTCATGTTGGTGTAAAAGACTAACGGTAGGCGAACCCGGTTCATGAAACGAGTCCATCTGAGTTCTCAAGCCGAGTAGGGTTGGTGAACCCGTTCACGATCGTAGCACCCTGACTCGTGAACTTGCCTTATGGTTCAAGAACCGTTTTACCGATGGTCCTAGTAGAATTTAGCAGATGTTCAAAGACTTAATTTTTAAATAAGTTTAGCATTGATATGACTTTCTTAAACACCTCTAAGACATCATTCATCACTAAAAAACTTGTTTATGTGTATCATGATTAAATTCCTAAGTGTTTAAATGAACATCAAATTGCTAATAATTCATATGGCATATTTTCAAAAAAGAACAGTCCTTACCCATGGTTCCATAACCATACCATTGTGTATACTCTTCTATGTAGTTTCAAGACACACTTCTTATATACTTACTTGAAACACTAATTAGAGTGTCAAATAAATAAAGAAAGAGTTTGATTAAATCTCAAGTTATCTTAGCTTGAGTTTTAAGAAACCCTCAATCTTGAAAAACTATATATAAAGATGTTAATTCCTGACACCTTGTGTCCTAGTTGATAGCTAGAGTAGTCCTTTATTGACCTAAGTTTCGTTTGTGAGATGTTATTAGGTTTACGACTAATAGATTTCGGTTTGGGGATTCATGAAGCCATGTTCGACTATCTTTTACCTTGATAGTTTGTGTATCCTGATCTTTCTTTTCTGTTATCGAGGTTTTCGTAATCTCTTTCAGCAAGATAGATATTAATCGCAAAGTTCTCTTCGTCTCAGACTTTGTGATTCCTCAAGATAGATATCTGAAAACAATTCTTAATCGATAAGTTGAAGATTATTTTTGAGAGGTGGTAAAAAATCCAGGCTTCTCATCTAAGTGAGTATAAGTGTTCCGGATTTATGAGGTTTGCTAGCTTTGTGTATTGCAAACGGATTTCCAAGCCTTGATTTTTGATCTAAAGGAAAATCAAATAGGCATATCTGCTAGAGGAAAATTAGTATCAAAAGTATTCATTGAAGCAACTCTTAGGATGTAAAGGACTTTATCTAAGGGAATTAGTTGGGTAGAGCCTTGCGAGTTCAAGAGAATATAACTTAAGCCCTTGGAAGGTGGATTCGGTCTCAACTACATTCCAATCCGAAGTCTGATAGTAGGCTAGTGTATGTAGCGGCTCAATACAGTTTGGTGTTCAAATATGGACGAGGTCCTCTGGTTTTTCTGCTGTTGCGGTTTCCTCGTTAGCAAAACTTCTGATGTTTTTTGTTTTTCCCTTTCCGCATTATGTTGTTTATCTTTATAATATGATTTACACAAGTAGTACTTATTCAATCTTAGTAGATACGTCCATATAATTGTGATCAATTACGTTATTTGTTTCTTGTAAAATTCGTATCTTGAATGATAAATTACAAGTTTATTTCTTGGCAGAATTCCGATTTGATTTTTTGGATATGACTAAATTGATCTTGGATATTGATTTTTGAGATCATCCAAGTACTCTTCTTAACAACCAGGCTCTCGGACTCCTTAGTTTATACGTACTGATTGAGAAGAGATAGAAATATAAAATCTACATACATATTGTCAAGGATCATTAAGTTGGGCTGCTTGCAATTGTATTAAATTTTGTCGATGCAAGTTTCCGAATGAAAAAGTTGGTGGTGTACTTGGTACCCTCTCTTTTTCAGTTTGTACCTGTTAAAATCCCTGTAATGTTGTTCTCACGAAAGATGACTTTTTTGAAGTGTCTTAATGTCAGGCCTCGGTACCTGCTTCATTCTTGTTCTACCTGACGCTCGAATTCCTTGTGCTCAGAATAGTTGAACTCGTTTGAACCTCATTTTACTGTTCTTTGGGCTGCGTCTCTCGCCGCTTTTCCAGCTCTCTGACTTGTTTGCATTTGATTACTTCCAACAAGTATGGATTAAATTTGTTAAGAACCTTTAGAATGTTGAATCAACTTTCCTGTTGGAAACTGGTTTTACGGGATCTTTGCCACTCTTCTCGACATTTTTGTTCCACATGTGGTTCACCTTCACCACCTCTTTTGCATCGGGTACATTTGCATGATCAAAGCTACATATTGACTAAAGGCTTTGCTAATTGCATGAGTACGATGAGACAACCCTTCGGAGTCACTAGAATTGATGTTACCGATTTCTTCACGAAAATTTTCAAAAATCTTTCCCCAGTTGCTGGCAACCATTGATTTGATCTAAGATAAAAAAAAATACATAATTTCTGCAAATTGATTCGTATGCATCCATCGTAAACTTGACGCCACGAACTCTGCCAGGGATGCGTTTGTTGTTGCGAGGGGATTGCCATGTTTGTTGTAGAAAAGGAGTTTTGGAAATGTTTCTGATAGATTGAGATGGTATGAGTATTGTGCTTGAAATAAGGGAAAGATGAGTATTGAGGATGAAATTGAAAAATTTAGAGATAAAGGTGTGAATCTTAAACTTGCAATGAGCTGATTAAAAATGTGAAATCTTGATATGTGAGGATGAAGCTAATCCGCTGGCGGATTATTTTTTTGGTCTATGCGATTTTAGATGAGATGCGATTTTTTTGCTCTATTACGACTGCAGTGAACACACCAATAAAATTGACCATTTGGCCATCAATTTCTGAAGTTTCAACTGTCCATAGTGGAGCAAAATAGATTTGCATTCCATACCAACCTTGCGCACACTTGTGGTTGTATGTGCTGTTTGGCTCCATTGGGCTTTGCATTAATCACTGACCTTTTCAAGCCATATCCTTTATTAAGTTTTAACCAACTGACCCCGTCCGTCTCCTTTTATACACAACAGATCTGATTAAGACCAGACGCCTAACAGTAATTTCCTTTCTTCTTTTACCTCAACATCTTTTTTCCTTTTCCGTCCTTCACCATTTTCCAAATCGATCAAACCTTACTCCGACCAACAATAACCGAATCATCTCCAACAATTTTCAGATCTACTAGATTAAATGTTCGTCTGTTTCTTCCCTCAGTAATCCAATTTTAGGGCATAATAATACCATTTGGTAATGGCGAAGTGGCTTAAAGCTGCCGAAGGTATGGAGAAATCTTCTTAGTTCATTTGTTTCAATCAATATATAATAATCTGATCAGTCTTGTTTTATTTTTTAAAATTTGATCTTATTTGCTTAATAGTAGTAGTGATGAATTTGGCTTTTGCATGACAAAACTGGGTAGAGAACGATACTAGGTAAACTCTTCTTATACATTGAAATATTGATTTTAATTCGATACAATGAAACTATTGTTGTCGAAGTTGAACCTGAAATATGAACATTGGAACAAAAAGTGAGAAGAAATTTATTGAATTTGAATGCATGTAGTTGTGTCACTAAGTAGTGAATGCAATTCGAGACGTGAATAATTCATCTCCAGAGAGATCTCGAATATAGAACCAGAGGTACAGTAGAGGATACTGCTATTAGATATAATTAACTCTAATTGTAGTGTCTATACATCCCTCTATTCATAGCGCGTCCATCATTTCATACATAGGAAATGACATGCTAATATGTTAAACGTACATACATGCTAATTCATATGTTAAATGGTTTTCAGAAAAAATCTTGTTATGTCGGAGAATTACTGATGATCTAAGTTAACGTTTTCTTTGTGAATCCAGATTTACTAGAAGTTGTAGATCGACGGGCAAAGCTGGTGGTTAGTGACTATGACCAGCAACCTGAATCAAACTCACCAGGTATCCGATCTTATTGCCTCTTTAATTGTGACTCACCACTAAGAGTATGTTTTGTGCTTGACAACTTTACCTCTCTGGCCAAGCTTTTAACTCTTGGTGTTATTGATGTATAGTATGAGTAAAAGTCAATCTTATACTTATTTTGGTGCATATGTGGTGTCTCTTTAGGCAACTCATTAGCATCCAATGGGGAAGAGTTGAAGTCCAAGAAAACTAAACGGAAGGAGAAGGTCTTATTCTAGCACATCCCTGACTTTTTGATAGGAAGATTAGCCAAGAAATGACTTGAATACTTTTCTGATGTCACTAATTTGTGTGCGCAACTGAATCTGCAGGCTCAGTCAAGGCTCCAGGCTAGTGAACCTCCTAAAACAAGCTCCATTGAGCCTGGTCAAGGTATCACACAGCCATCCCCAGATAATGCTAAACCTGATACGTTGGAGGGTACTGTATCTTCTGAAAATGATGGTGCTGTTTCCAGCAATTCCACGACCAGAACTAGCAAGGAGATACAGCCAGATTCAAATGAAGAGGGCACTATATTGAGTGTTTCTTTACCTGAGGCAACCCCGAGTGATGTAGATAAACCAGATAGTCTTACTGCAACGGAAATTTCTTCTACCATTAATGATTCAGTAGCTTCTAGTTCATCAGTAAATGGTGAAAGTACCATTGAAAATACATCAGAGAGACATAAAGAATTGCCTTCAGTTTCAGTGGGCGAAGGAGATGATGTCATTGATAAAGAACAATCTGCTGATGCCGAACAAATCACTAAACCAGGAGTTGAGGATACTCCTTCAAAAGTTGGTTTAGAGAGATCTGAACAAGAATATGTGGCAACACATACTAACACTGATGCTTCATCAGAAGATGTAGATCGAAAAAACCAACCTTCTTTAGAAATAAAGATGCAACAGGAACATAAACCTGATGTTTCTCCAGCTAGAGTGCAAGAGCAACTTGATGAGGTAACCTATGTCAATATACTTAAACAGTTCCATATATCAGTTGTGCTTAGCAATGTGATCGTTGGTTATATGCTCAGCGTATACTCTATTTGTTGACTAGTTCCTTTAGCTGGTTTGCAGGCTCAGGGATTGCTCAAAACTGCAAAATCTACTGGTCAATCTAAAGAAGCCAGGTTAGCTAGGGTAAGAAATCTCATCTACTTTCAGTTGTGTTGCACAACGTTATAGTTTTCTTTGTATTATATGTTAGCAATATTTAGTTACTTACACAAGGAAGTGGAACAATGTTAACAACTCCCAGCAATTCTTTTGACCAATCTGGCAATCTTCTTACTGCGGAATCGTGAATCCTTCACCTAGTCTGAGTTTACCATCATCACCATGTGTGAAAGGATAAGAATCGCCTATAAGTTGATTATTCATTTAATTTTAAACTACTTATCAGCTATCTGCGAAAGGAGTAGAAGGATAGGAATCGCCTATAATTTGTCCAGACCCTAATTACAGACCCATGGAAGCAGTCAAAGGCTTCTGCGAAAGAAGAAAGACTCCTGAATGTATACAATATGACATATAATAATATACTAAGGAACATTTAGGATTCAAATCTTGAAAAGACATGAAAAAGAGATTGTCATATATATCTGCTGGCTATCACCTTACTCTACATACTGTCCAATGTTCCTGTGATGGGTTTTCTTGTATGTTGGTTGTTATTTGTTCTTGAAATCCCCAATATCTTTTTTGTTGTATGAATATACAGGTTTGTGCTGGACTTTCAACCCGCCTTCAAGAATACAAATCTGAAAATAAGCAGCTGGAAGAGCTTCTTGTGTCAGAGGTAAATTGACTTCAATACGTCTACAAGTCTGGGATAATGCCAAACTTCATACTGCTTATGTACTTAACAGTTTGATGTTTTTCCTGTTAATTTGTTTGAACTGTTAAAGAGAGAAAGAAGACAGTCATATGAGGCTCTAGTTGAGCAACTACAGCAAGATTTATCTGCATCCAAGATTGAAGTGTCTAGAGTTGAATCCAATATGAGTGATGCTTTGGCTGCAAAGAATTCAGAAATTGAAAACCTTATCAATTCAATGGATTCGCTAAAGAAACAGGCTGCTACATCTGAAGGAAAGCTGGGCTCTCTTCAGGTATATATCTTGTGGTTCCATGCATTACTCTCACTTAAAATAAAAAAAATCAGTTCCCTAATAAGCAATAACTGTATTCCATGAATTATTCTCATTTGAAACAAAAATCAGTTCCCTAATAACTATGTTCCATGCATTCTTAACCAGGCAAATATGGAGTCTATCATGAGAAACCGGGAACTGACAGAAACACGGATGATGCAGGTGAGCAGCTTAAAATTACTGTACATCACAATGTTCCTCCTAATTTCAATTGGGTCTTCGTCATTCTAGTTTTTTCTTCATTACCATGATTGTTTCCTTGTTTCAAACTCCAGGCTCTACGTGAAGAGCTGGCTTCTGTAGAGCGCAGGGCAGAAGAAGAACATGCGGCACACAATGCTACCAAAATGGTTAATATCTGTACTTGTTAGAAAAATTTCTACACTTTTAGGTGTTTCTATTGTGCTTCTCTAATTGAAAATTTCTGTTTCAATAATCAGGCAGCTATGGAACGGGAAGTGGAGTTAGAACATCGAGCTCTTGAAGCATCAACAGCCCTTGCTAGAATCCAGGTATTTGGAGCTCAGCAGTTACAATTTTTCTTTTTCTTTCTATTCTTACTTTCTGGCTACAACTAGTATTCCCCTCCCTCCCTCTACTACTACAATAACTATCGGAAGCTACCACATGCCAGACAGCTGATTGAGTCAGCCAGGATATTCTTGAAAAGGTTGCAGGTTTTATTTTGTCGTACTTTGTTGGTCTAGCAAAGATGTATGTATACAGGGTTCTTGAAGCCGTTGGATGACCAATTTTGTCTTTTAATTATCACGACACCACGAGTACTGGGCCCTCTAACCTGAGTATGTGAACTTCATACAGTTATACGACCAATCAATAAAATAAAAAGAACTACTCTTTGCCACATCTAGGCTTCTTAATAAATGTATGGATTAAAAAGGAAACGTGACAGCTGCTATAACATCTTACCCCTCATGCTTTTGCTGAGTAGATGGTAGCCTGGTTTATCTCCTGTGTCATTTCAACTCAATTTTTGACAAAAGCATGTAATTCAGAGAACAGCTGATGAGCGGGCATCAAGGGCAGCAGATCTGGAGCAAAAGTTGGCAGTAGTTGAGGTAGACTACAATCTTTCATGCATTTCTTATTTTTCAGTTCTTCTTTTCTGGCTATTGAGGTGAAAATTCGATCTTGAGCTCCTTGGTGGTAATCATCAGTACATTATCAGGCTGAATGTGCATCATTGACTCAAGAGTTGCAAGATATGGAAGCTCGAGTTCGCCGTGGACAAAAGAGGTCTCCTGACGAAGCAAGTCAAGCACTTCAGGTTGGTAATGGTACATTATTAGTACTTGGAGACATATAAACTCTTAATCAAACATATGATAGTTTAAAGTAATGTGACCATGATTAAAAAGGAGAATTTTGAAAACCAGATTACGTATATATAGTTGGAAATGAAACACCTTCCGTAGACTAAAAATAAAACATGTCTCATTGATTAACCACATGATTCTGAGCCCCATGAGTAAGCAAAATAATGGTTACCAGCTTGGGTTTATTTTTTATGAATTATCAACAAAATGAGAACCCCTTGACTAAAAACAAAACATGTCTCAATGATTAACTACATGATTCTGGCCCCATGAGCAAGTAAAATAATGGTTACCAGCTTGGGTTTATTCTTTATGAATTATAAACAAACTGAGAACTCCTTGTTCTGTGACAAGGAATCCCGACGGTTCAGTTAGTGTATTCAACTCGGTTCAATGTAATATTTGATAATTGTCATGTGGCACACCACATGAAGTTAGATGCCTTACTCCATGCAGACCATGCCATATGATCATTACACTAAGAGACTAAGTAGTGCGTGAGATCTAAGTTATTCGTTTTTGTTTCTGGCCATTATACTTTCAAGATAAATGAAGTGCATCTAGTGCTAACCACAATTTCTGTTTGTTTGCTTGCCTTCCTGGAATTTTCTACAATATGTTATTAATTTTAATACTTCAACCACAGATGCAGGCATGGCAGGAAGAAGTAGAGCGTGCACGCCAGGGTCAAAGGGATGCAGAAAGCAAGCTTTCTTCTTTGGAGGTAATTTTATTGTGTTTTGTCTAAGTGCAACAGAATCGATATATTGGTACTTAACTCTTGAAACGGCTATAATGCACAACTAGGACTTTGTTGAAGACTATTATCCCTGAACCAATGTTTTCAATTATGGAGATAACGGTCATTGGCCATCACTGTTCGTTAGGGGATGAAACCCTTATTGATAAGCAAGCTCATTGATGCCTGTTATAACAAGAAAAACAGTGAATAGCGGGTATAACGGTTATATACGTTTTCCGAAAACTTTTCGCTTGTTTTATTTCCCGTTTCACGACCGTTAATGGTTATGTTGCCTTTGACCATTTCACCATTATAGTGGCTGTTTTAAAACATTGCTATCCATTACCCATTCAGAGAAGTTCAATCCTAGGCTTTGTATCACTAGATTCAGAGATAGTTCATTTAGAGAAGTTCAATCCTAGGCTTTGTATCACTAGATTCAGAGATAGTTCATTTAGTGCAATATGATTGTGATTGAGAATTAAAAATCAAGTTCTTAGTATATCTCTTACTACCCTTGCAGGCTGAAATGCAGAAAATGAGGGTGGAAATGGCAGGCATGAAAAGGGATGCTGAGCATTATTCACGGCAGGTTGGTGGCCCTCAGTTTTCAGTTAATGTTTCTTTTACTAGTAAAAGGGTGCACTTGTCTGTTTACACCCGGATTCTCTTACTTTTCTTAGTGGCTCATGTTATACTCCTTCCTTTTTGCAATAACAATTAATACATACCTTTTACATATCACAATGGTTAACAGGAACACATGGAGCTAGAAAAACGCTATCGCGAGTTAACAGATTTATTGGTACGTCAGGCCTAAGAGACACATCTAACCCCATTGTTTATAGTTTATTACCACCGAGTCATTCATAAAGCAATTTGTATCATTTCTTTCAGTACTACAAGCAAACTCAATTAGAGACAATGGCTAGTGAGAAGGCTGCAACTGAGTTCCAATTGGAGAAAGAGGCTAAGCGATTTCAAGAAGCACAGGTTTGTCTGTTATTTGCCAACTGCACTTTATAACCTTAATTAATACATTGCGTTTTTTTGGACCTGTTCCTCTCGGGTTACTTAAAGTTTTGTTATATTAATGGACAGGTAGAAGCAGAAAGAAGTAAGGTTCCACGCAGGGCATCAACATCTTGGGAAGAAGATACTGATTTGAAAACCCTCGAGTATGTTATTGCTTGCTATCTGATTTTGGCTGCTCTGAAAATACTCAATATTTCCTTACCTTATTCTGACAAGAAAAAGAGCAAAAGTCTAATGTTTTCTGATGAAACTACAACCACAGGCCTCTACCCTTGTATCATCGGCATATGGCTGGTGCTAGTTTACAGGTAACCGGTCCACTGTTCTTTCTCATAATCCTATTTGTCACTCCTATTTATACCCTAACCTTATCAAGCTGTGGGTTGATGCTTTTCTTATTTATACAGTTACAAAAAGCAGTAAAGCTTATAGATTCAGGAGCAGTTAGAGCCACTCGATTTCTCTGGCGATATCCTGTTGCAAGAGTACTCCTACTCTTCTATCTGGTGAAAAACCTTAAACTAAACCCTTTGATTTTTCGGGATTTTAACAATAAGGTGATGGCATATTTACACTGTCTAAATTATCTTTGTTAATCTTGAGTTCACAGGTGTTTGTTCATCTCTTCTTAATGTATCTGTTACATCGGCTTCAGGTATGTGTTTGAAAAAATTCAGGACTTCATGGATAATTTGTTAATCACTAGAACATAAGAAAAAGTTAAACTGCATTCTGCAAACTAATTATATGACTTGACTAATGATTGTTGTGCTTTGTTCAATTTAGGAACAAGCGGACAACTTTTCCGCCAGTGAAGTTGCAGCCTCGATGGGACTAAATTACCCAACTTTGCCGTGAGATAATATATAATTGTTCAACTCATTATATTGTTCAGCTTTGTAGTTTTTCTTTACTATTTTACTCACTGGAATCCAAAAAGAACGAAGTTCATATATACCTGTAGAAATACATTTTTTTTTTATAGCAACTTGTTCTGTTGTTTAACATTTCTAACATACTTTTGCAAAGTGCAGAGTCTTTGAACTTTGCCCTTTTTACTTGGAATGTATGAATAGATGATGAAATTCTACCCCTACTAATCAAATTATTCACCAAAATCTGAAAAAAACGATATGTGCGCAGATAAGATTCACCTTCTTTTACTTCATTATGGGTGGGTGTGATTTGAGTCTTGTTAACTTTTTGTTGGAAATGTACATTTGTACGAGGGGAAATGCTGGCAATCTATTCTCGAAATGTAGCCCGAGAAAAATGGTTTGGTGAAGTGCATGAAAATTTACTTAATATATCAGCAAATTCGGCAAGTAATCCAAACTCCAAAGAACAAAAGATAAATAAATAAAAAATACAAAAAATAAATCGAATTGCTAATGATAACACAATTACTCTGTGTATGGACAGACAATCGGAAGGAGTCTAAGACTTTTAAGTGCTAATCTTCCAAGAATTGCTAATCCATTGGAAGGAGTCTAACACCTGTTTGTTTGCAGCTGACTCATCTGAATCATCTGGATCCGAGTCGTTTGAATCTGAGTGAAATCACCTGATTCATCTGGATTTGAATCACTAAGGTCTGAGTCAGAAAATATGTTTGTTTTGTGAGTCAGACCTGACTCAGCTGACTGGATTTTTTTGGACAGAAAATGTCCTTGTGTACATTCTAAACCATAACATTTATCACTACTGAAACATCACAAATTGTTCCATTGCAGTCTAAACAACTTTCCTTTTTGATGGAATTAAACATATTAGACATCATAAAACAACAAAATCTAAAGATTAAAGTCCTAAAAACATAAAAGAAACAATAAAATCTAAAGGAGACTAGCTATCTCATCGCGTAAATTGTTCATATATATTTGCTCTTAACGACCAAACAGATGAGCTGCATTTTCTTATGTTTCCCCTTCCACTTCCACCTGTGTCTCATTCATATCATTTTGATAGTGCATTTTCTTCCACTTTCACCTGTGTCTCATTCATATCATTTTGATAGTGCATTTTCTTCTGTTTCTTGCTAAGAGACGGGACCAAGTGACATAATATATTGGTTGCGCAAGTAATCCCAGTGGTTTCTCAATTTCTTTTGTGTGAGATAGTGCACTCATACTTCTCAGAAAAGAACTTGCACAAATTTCCCCACGAAGTTTGTTTCAAAGAAGTTCCAGAAAACCCATACTCAGTACCTTGTGCCAAACATTTGTCAACAAATAGCCCTCTAAATTCCGGGACGCTCCTAAAAGTTATCTTATTCGCTTTCTCATCTTCTTTCTTATCCATAAAGAACTAGCATAAAGTAAAAAAAATGAAGGGCATGGGTAATTTGAAACAAAAGTGTGCTAACTACTGCGAAGTACCAGACAGTAAAATTACCACTAAGCATGATCTCTATGCGTTCAGTATATACGGGTTTAAAATGAAGATAGAGGCAAACGACATATAAGAGAGTGCTAGCAAACAAAGTAAACACATTATCTGTTTCTTTTTTTAATCAGCACTCTTGTCCTCATTATGGATGAAAGCTTAAAATGGCAAATTAATCTCAAACAAACAAAGTTCACAGTAAAACGTAAAGGTGGCACAAATGAAGAGTTTAAATAATTATTTGCAACATGCCAGTAGAATTGTAGAAGATTTTACGTCTATGTTATTGAAACCGAACTGAAAGAGTAGTACCTACTTTAGAATCCAGTGATAGCAATAACTGACTGCATAGTGAGCTAATGTTACTACCTGCACCATACAAAAGTAATGATCACTAATCCATATACAGCAGGAACTAAGAAAAGAGTCTTTGATAGCGAAAAATAAAAGCAATGGTTGGCACCAAATCGTTAAGGCCTATCGGTCCTCATTACTGTCCTAATATCAGAATTGTTAAGTTGGGAGTATTTGGTGGTACAAACCATTTAACAAGCGAGGACAACCTGCAAAATATTCCATTTTGTGTATTCCTCGGAAGATATAGGTGCTGGGTCAGTTCTTACTAAGGAAATGAGCAGACAGGCAGGCCTATATCTAGATTCTAAACAAGTTGAAACTTGAAACAAGGCTTTTTGAGTTAGGCAAAGATTATAGCCACAAAATTTGAATAGTAAATGCCATTGCTGCTTTCTGTGCATGACTACATTTAAGTGCTAATCTTCCAAGAATTGCTAATCCATTGGAAGGAGTCTAAGACTTTTAAGTGCTAATCTTCCAAGAATTGCTAATCCATTGGAAGGAGTCTAAGACTCTTTAACTCTCAAGCTTTTCGATTCTTCTGGTCAGAATGTAGTATGTCAGAAAATCGTTCCAAAGATTATAACTTCTAAGGAGTACAACATTTCCAATGGTGCCCCTAGACATCCATCTCTGTGGTACTCCACAGGCAAGCGAAGAGCCCTGCACTGATGAGACCCATCACTTCCCTTGTCATTCCTAAGATCAATAGTTCTAATTTCGACGCTCTTTTCTCCATTTATCCAATATAATACTCCATTATGGGCGACTACATCCAGTGAAGTAAGAGTTTTAATGGTTACAGTTGTTCCCGGTGGACATGAAACCCTTCGAGTTTCCCATGCAATTTTGTTATAAGAGTAAACTTCAATGTCAAATTCTTCAGACGGGGTCCAAATTTGTGGAATACGCACGACCATTGTGAACGGAAACCCAAATTTTGGATGCGCAGTGGAAGGTCTACTAAAGATGCAGTGACCGGCAATCCATTTATCAGAAGGTCGTGGAATTGAGATAATTTTTCTGGTAAACAGATTGCCGACATAGTATCTGTCCTGGTAATATCTTAGTTCTGGATGATTATGTCCCCAAGAATTTTCGGAAAACGCAGTCCCGAAGATTTGAGACAAAAAGCGGCTAATGTCGATTTTGTTGTTTCTTGACAGATCCCAAACGAAATTGATTTTCTTTGAATGTGATTGAACCACATAGAAACTCTAAGTTAACTCCACCAAGATTATTAAGAAGATTTGGAATGCGATAGTAAGGAGTTGTAGCTGAAACTAATATTATGTTAGCATTTGAGTTCTTCTTAAGGACGTCTGCATATATTTTTTGTAGACAATGAGTGTTATAAACCACGAACCATGCAATAAAATTATTAACACCTGTGTACTTGTTTATGAAAGCTGGGTTGGATATGAGAGAATGCCATACCTTTGAGACGCCCTTGCACTTGAAGATAGAGTCTTGACCTAAACGAAGAAAGATATCAAACAAAAATATCCTCGGATAGTTTCGTTATGGGTGATGATGATGATTCATGCGGTCTCTCACGCAGTACGCTAAGCTTTGAATAAGAAGAAGAAGTTTTTTTTCTTTTTTGAAAAAACAAAACTAGTCATAAAAACCAAAGGTGATCAAACTTGTGATACAAAAACCTCACTCAAATGTTGGGATCCATTAAAACTCCACCGTAAACAAACTTAATACAAAACCCCCAAATTTTTAAAAATTGATATAAAAACCCCAAATTTAAATATTGGTTTCATCAAATTTTATTTTGATTTCATCATAAAATTTGATGAAACCAACATTTAAATTTGGGGTTTTTGTGTTACTTTTGTTTTGATGGGGTTTTTGTGTTACTTTTGTTTTGATGGGTTTTTTGTGGAAGGATGGTGACACCTCTGGGGTTATAACTCGCGGACCGTTGAAAAAAACAATCAGATTACCCATATAGTTATCAGAGGCAGTGACTAAATGCAACCCACGTTTGGGTTAAATGCAACCGAGATACCGCTTTCAAAATTTTAATACACTTTATTCTAAAAGTGACTAAATGCAACCCAAAAAAGTCAAGTCAAATCCAACTCATGATCCAAAAACTAACTTTTCCTATTGCGGTAAGTTTATATTTAGGGTTTTTTTTTTTCATTTTTTCTTCTCTAAATCAACTGGTATTCATTTTTTTTTTGCTAGAATGGTATATTGAAGCAAAAAATTGGTATTCAAACCCTAGTCATAATACTGATTTTTTATATTTTATCACAGAATTGACTTGAAGGGCTTGTGTCGGCCTAATGGAAATTAATCGTTGCCTTAAAGGGTCAGTTATAGTCAGTCTAGTCTGGTCGACCATAATATGAAATGGTCATTGTAATTTGGTCGACCATTAGGTGACATAGTCATTGTAGTGTGGTCGACTCGCTGTTGTTAGATTATTTCTTTCACGCTAACAGGTAACTGATGTCAGTCTAGTCTGGTCGACCATAAGATGCAATAGTCAGTCTAGTTTGGGCGACCATAAGGTGAAATAGACAGTCTATTCTGGTCGACATCTCCTAGATTATTTCTTTCACACTGGGAACTGATGTCAGTCTATTCTGGTCGACCATAAGCTGCAATGCTCAATCTAGTCTGGTCGACCATAAGGTGCAATAGTCAGTATAGTCTGGTCGACCAATAGTCAGTCAAGTCTAGTCGACTTTAAAACGATATCATATTACATTGCAGTTCCTTGTTGTGTCAATCCCTCAGCCTTATCCCTTGCATTATTCCGCATTTACTAGAACTTTTCAGGTCATTGTGCATAATAACATTCATCTCACAAGCAAGAAGAAAAAGAAGAAATAAATTCGGGCAGGCAGAACAAATAAGTTGATAGAAAATTTGAAGCCAACCTAATTAGATTAATATCTGTAAATATTGTCAATAATACTTCAAGTCATTGGATAAGAGACAACAGATCAAAAGTAAAGACAGACAAGTCAGAAATAGTAAACCACACAAAGCACATGATCAGCAATACTGAAACCTTTCCTGCTCATATACAGTTCTCTCACATTAAGACTTTGCAAAGTTAATCATCATCTTCAGAAGAAATATCCACAGCAGCATCAGAATCTGACTTATCATCAACAGCCTCATCAGAATCGCTTAAAATATATTTGGTGACGTTACGGCTTGCTCTTACTGGCAACTATTATTTTAATTACTAAGCTCTAATGGCACACTCCTTATCCATTTCACTATCTTCATCTTTTATGTTCTTCCATTCCTTCAACCAAATTAAGCTTAGATTTCTTTTCGTAGCCACTTGTTGTTCTGCATCTTCTTTTGACACACCTAAACCATTGGTAACCAGATTCACACATTCTTCGTATGCAGTAGCATGAGGCCCTGTACCTTTTACTGGTATTCCTGCCATATGCAACCCCAAGATATTACTTATGTTATCAGCGGTTATAGTCATCTCCCCGAAAGAAAAGTGAAAGGTATTTGTTTTTGGATAAAATCTTTCTACAAATGCACTACACAATGCGTCATCCACTTTCACATACACATTCTGAACAAGATGTGTTAAGCCAATCATTTCGACTACATCTTTAACCTTCTGGCATGAACTTTCTAGATTCCATTCATTATGTGTTTTGGAGTGATTTTTTACGTTCAACTGTTTCGATGGTTTCTGCATAATAGCATATCAGTTTTGGCAAGTACTCAAATAAATTTAAGAGCAAACAAATTTAATAGAAAAATTGCATGGTTATAATAATAAATTGTTAAGAACTTACCTCTCCCGTCTAAATTCGAGATGCGATATGTGAATTGTACGTGACCAATAGTCATAAATCTTGTGGTGCTCCATTATTTTCATCTACCTCTACATTTGGTGTTGAAAGTAGTGATCCTAAAGGATCATCTTCTTGTGCCTCCAAGTTCTGTGAGGAAGATGCAGCGATGATGTTTTTACTCCTACGAAACAAAACACAAGAAAGCTAGTTAACCACTTAGTTAATACGAAGATGCATTGATACTTATTACAGAAAAAACAATAAACATATAAAATCAAAACACACCTGAAACATGCAATAACATTTTAGAAATTTCAAAGTACCCATAACACTTTGTATAGTGTCGCACTTCCTACATCACATTTGTACATTATTGGTATTGGCACATTGGATGATTTTTCAATTATCCATAAATTTCGATAACAGGAACTTGGTACTAGTATTGTTCATGGTACGGTGAATACTTAGTAAAAGACAAATTGCAATGAAGGTTACTGTTTCGTAGTAAACTAATAATCAAAAATTGAATCAAAATAATTTGATAATCAAAATTTTCATTAGTATTAAACTGATGACGACATTGAATATATACTGAGAAATGCGTATATACAAAAAAAAGTTGAATCAAAAAAATTCCAATTAAAATTTCTAGGGTTACCTTTTATGTTGTTTAACCAATTTTGCTTTGGGCTTTTGGGGCTTGGGAGGCATTTTAATGGATGGATGTTTTCAATCGATTTGCTCGGTGAACGAGGAAGATCATAATATGTTAATCTCGGTGGTGGAGAAGAAGGATTTGGAGGTTATTATCTTTGTTCTTCTTTTTCTTTGTTGGTTTTTTTTTCATTTTTTGAGAGCACGAAATGGGTTTCGGAGAAGATGTATTTTGGGGTTTCAGCTGATTCTTCGAGTTAATATCTCCATGAAAAAGAAGCTAGCAAATCGTGATGGTAAAAGTCCTCTCTGTTGTTCTATCTCGGTTCTTAAATAAAGAAGAAATGTTAAGGATTCGATTTAGGTTGATTCAAATCGGTCAACGATAGGTTGTATATAACAAAATTTTTAAAAGTGACTTAGGTTGTATTTAACAAATTATATTTTCCCGAGGGTTGCATTTAGTTAGGAGTGCATTTAACCCAAACATGGGTTGCATTTAGTCACTGCCTTATTAGATTATGATTCTACTGGATGTAATAGATCATGTAAGTATTTATATACCTGTTGGGGTATACTCAAACTAATTGGGGGTATACCCAATTTTAAAGGGACTCTTTTTGAGTGTTTTAGGGGGAGTCCTAATGGGTAAGTTACAAAACTACCCTTACCCATTAATAGTCTTAATTACCCTAAATCAGTTTTTATTCTCTTCATTTCATCTTCTTCTTCTCTTCTTCTTCTCCTCCCCACCATACCGACCCCCACCACCACCACCATCAAAAAAACTCGACGATTAACTCATCGAAATCGTCGATTCGAAAACTACGATTAATCTGCAAAAATGGATCCGCCAAGACGTAAAGCTACTCGTATGAAAGACGCTAATCGAAAACCCAATGAGTATAACCCTGGAATTGCAAGTTTGGTTGCTAAGAAAGTGAAGAAAAAAACGGTTGAAGAAGGAGAAATTGAACCCACTCAAAACGAAGAAATGGTACGATTAAGAAAATAAGAGCCTACTTAAACTCACTCTAGTACTTCGATTTGATGTTTGCATGTTAAATTAGGGCAGAAAAATCGAAAATGTGAATTGGCAGTTGCGACGCCGGCAAGGTACTATGTTATCGACCTTGCCGGATTTTCATAGTTAGGGTTTGGTCGGCAAGATCTTAGGTTGAAGAACTTGCCGGATGTTTAGTATCTGTAACTGCTACTAGCAGGGCCGACAGGTTATTCAAATGTAGACCTTTCCGGCGGCAGTTTTTAATGAAGCCGGCATGTTATCAGTTTTTACCCTGCCGGCCCCTTGTTTTGAATATTTGGTTCCTGATGCCTAGAATTTATAAAACCAGAAAGGTATTTATATAAGACCATGCCGGCTGTTAGTTGGCCGGCAGTGTATGGGTAATGGACCTTGCTTACCTGTAATATGAAAAATTCATGTTCTAATGTGTTCATATTTGTCATCAACTGACAGGCTATTTTGATGATACCTGCCGGCTATACTTTAGCCGACACGTATGTTTTAGTCGACCCTTCCGGCCATTGTTACACCGGATTGGTTAAACCTATCGACCCTGCCGACCTGTAAATTTTTTTCTTAATTGTTCTTATTTAGGTTGGAAAAGGCAAAGAAGAAAGCTCTGAAAGCTCTTAGTCCTCCTTCAATACCTCCTCATGTTGGTGAAAACTCTTGACTTCAACACATAGAGGAGCATATGTTGTGCCGGTAACGCTCAAGATCCGTGTACTGAATGATTCTGAACCACCGTCAGAACCCAGTGATTCAGACGAGACTCCAGATGAAGACCAATCAATTCCATCTGGTAGAAGAGGTGATGATGATGATGTTGATGAAAGCACTCCGGCTGATGGAGGAGGTAACAATGATGATGATGATGAAGAAATGCCTAATGTTGGAGGAGGTAATGATGATGATGATAGTAATGGAGATAAAGATAAGGATATGAAGGGTGAAATTGTTGAAGAGGCAGAGGAACAAGAAGAAGAAGAAGAAGGAGGAGGAGGAGATGGAGAACAAACTCTAGCTACTGTTCAAGCCACCGAAGCTTCAGCTTCAACCGAAACCGGAACGAGGAAGAGGGTGATCACTAAACCAACTGATTCTCACATGCCTCCCCGTCACTTGATGGTTACACTGAAACCATGTGAGCCTCCAAGGGGGACCCCAAGAGATGGTGGAGAAGTTATTTTTGGATACAAAGACTCTTGGGCATGTACGATCCATAATACTATCGTAAGTAATCTCAATCCGTCTTTGATCTTTATTCAAGTGTGTAACTATCCTAAATTTGCGTCAAATGTTTGAATTTCTTTTCATTTTATTTTTTTGGTATTTAGGATCACAGGCATGCCGTCCGTCTCATGAGGCGCCAAGCTTCGTGTTTAGTGACTAATACTTGGGATCTTGACAAGGAATGTGAGGAGGTGAAAGTGATTGTCAAGAACTCCGGGTTGTGGCCTGCGGTGGAGAGTTCGAATATTGATCATGATAAAGTTACCGTATCTGCTAACTGTGAGAGGTTCTACGGAGAGACTGATACAATGTTATTCCCATTCGGTGAGATGGCGATAACTCCCGATGATGCTCAAAAAATTATAGGCCTCCAGGTTGATGGAAAAGCAGTCACTGAGGGATTCGATAATAAGTTTCTTTTCAAGGATATTTACAAATTGAGCCAGAAATTGTTCGGTTGGAATCAGGTTGAGACGGAGTCTGTTCTTGAGATGAAGGATGGTCGTCTAAGCAAGAAGTTTAATCTGAAGAAGTTGAGGGACAAATTTTGGGAGACAAAGAAAATCTTTGATAACGAAGGAAGGGTGAACCCAGTGCGAATCAATGCTACCGCATCATCTTATTTGCTATACGTCCTGGGCAAATGTATCTTCCCCGACAGTTCCGGAAGCTTGGTCGGGCCAGTTAATTGCAACTATTGGATCCCTTAGATAAGATGCGTGAGTATTCTTGGGGTACTTCCGTGGTCGCCTTCTTGAACAATGAGTTGAAAAAATGTTCTAGGGAACTCACTAAGCAAGTTAACGGAAAAACATGTCTCTTCCAGGTAATTTTATTGTCTAAATCATTTATATTTGCAAAATTCTCGTAAGATAAGATTCTTACTAAACTTTTTTTTTTTTTGCGTAGGTTTGGATATACGAGCACTTCCCTTCTTTGTTCAAAACCAACTCCTACGTCAAAGTGGATGAGAGTGTTGCGGTTAATAAGCCAAGAGCGCAAAGGTACAGTTTTAAGGGTACTCAGGATAAGGAAATGCCGCAACAACTTATCAAACTCCGAAACGCCATCGAAAAATTGACTGCGGAGGAGGTGATATTTGATCCGTATCGAGATGCTAGAAATCAAGGTTTAATCCAAAGTAGAGATGAAGTTGTTGCATTATACTATGGACCCTTGATGACTACTTTTGATGGATATTCAATGTACGATTCACATTGGGTAATGCAACAATTGGGTTACGTCCAGGAAGAACCTCATTTCTATGAAGAAAAACTGTTCTTTACTATGAAAATGGTTAAATGCACCACGTCCCAAAAAACTATTAACGTCTCTTACGATCCAGCGCCAGTTCAGAAACATTGGGACAACAGACGTGGCCGTAAAATCGATGTGAGTCTTTTGGACGAGGTGACCACCGGTCATGAAGCCACTGAGAAATACATGGCGTGGTACTTGGGTTGGGTTCGTCCTACTGTGATTAGGGAAATGACTGCTGAAGAACTGGCTCGTAATAAGAAGATGGAATCGAAAGACCCAGCAACAACACTTAAGTTCTTTGTAAGTATTTTAGAGTTGCTCTTACTATTTTAAGATTGATTGGATTACCGAATCATTCGATTAATTGTTTGTTGTTTAATTGGAAATAGAATGACCAATTGAAGACCTTTGTGAGGGTGTTGTGTTGCCGAAAGACAGAGGAGAACCTTTGTCGATTGAAGAGCAAACCACATTGACTATGCTTGCAATGTTGACAATGAGGATGCCCATATATTGTTCAAGCAACTTGAGGCTCAAGTAAAGGCGGAAGAAAAGCTAGTAGGGAAGCACAGGCCAAGATGAGGGCTGATAAAAAGAGGACTCGTAGTGCTCGTGGTGGTGAAGGTAGCAGCAGTGGTCATGGTGGTGAAGGTAGCAGCAGTGGTCGTGGTCGTGAAGGTAGTGTTCCAAAACAGAGCCGTGGTCGTGGTCGTGGTGAATGAATGCTTTCCTGGTTTATTTCTTTATGTTGTGGTGTACAAATGTTTAAGTTAATGGTGTGGACAAATATTTTTTTTTTATGGTTTATGGGACATGTTTTCGTATTTTGGACAAAAAGTGTTGGATTTCTAGTTGTTGAATGAATGGTTTGTTTAGCTATGTAAAGTTTAAATACATATGCCGACATGCTTCTTTTAAGTTACATTGTCGACTATCCCAGGACCGGCAAGGTTGTGAATTGTCAGACTGCCGGCCCTGACAACAGAAATTGTATAGTTACCAGGGTCGGCAAGGTAATACGATTCCAACCTAGCCGGCTGTTTACTCGCCGGCAAGGTAATATGTTACCGACCATGCCGGCTATTTGTGGCAAAAAAACCCTTCTCCTAATGCCTAAAATCATATAAGGTCGGCATGGTAACAAAATTCTTACATTGCCGACTGTTTATTAGCCGGCAGGGTAGTATTTTATCGAGCCTGCCGGCTATGTGTGGCAGAAAAACCTTTCTCCTGATGCCTAAAATCTTATCAGGTCGGCATGGTAACAAAATTCATACCTATCCGGCTGTTTATTAGGTCGGCATGTTGGAGAAAACAAACCTCGCCGACGGATTCAAAATTCAAATTTTTTGCAAGTACAATTACTTGTACTTAGGCACTATAACGGCCAAATTTGGCCACCATCCTATAAATACACTAATTCTCTCTACAAAACAACCTACAAATAGTTTCATATACTATCCAAAGCTCATATCATCATACAATCCATCTAACTCACCCAATAGCTAAACAACAATGACTTCATTTGATTCAAATGAAGATTTGGCAATCACAAAAGCATGGTATGCGGAAAAATAACTTAGACGTCAATCCTCCAAAAGGGTGGATTCCACAACCTTTTGGTCTAGGGTACACAACAAATTTATCCAAGACTTTGGGAATCCAAATGCAAGAAGTGTTCAACAAGTGCATGAGCGGCACCTAGTCATTGAAAATGCGATACTTGCATTTTTATCTCTCCAACCTCGGATTTTTAAAACTCGCCCCTTCACCTTGTCCATTGCACAATTTGTGAGTATTTTTGTGGTTTGTTTTACGTGATCCATGTTGTTTTATCTTCCAATGAAACACCACTAACAAATGTAAGTTTGTTTTTGTATCACGAAGTCGTGAAAGCGCGCTACTTGGAGGTAAAGGGGAAAGCATTCGCGTTCGATGCAAGTTATCACTTCTTGGCCGAAAGAATCTCGGAGGACAACCCGGACTACTTGGATGCGGTATCGTCTTCGTAGGAGGAAGATTGATGGTTTTAGAAGTTTTAGTGTAGGTTTTGTGGGTATACCTTTATGTAAGCCCTCACGAGACTATAACTCGTCCACTAGGGTCGCCTATGGGTTCAAAGGCTTAATGCACATGCTAAGTGCATTCGTTTTTATGTTTCAATCAATGTAGTAACCAAAATTGCATGAATAAAGTGAATTACATCTACCCATATTATGTTTTCTGTTTGGTATACATACAGGTCGACAAGGTTATAAATCCTTATCATGCCGGCTAAAAGGTCAGCCGGCAGTGTTATAAATTATGTGCATGCCGACTTTACGATAGCCGGCATGGAAGGAAATATTTACATGCCGACGTAAGATTGTTTCCCAAGATAGTCGGCGTGTTCTTCATCCGAGGACCATGCCGGACGAATACTGGTCGGCAGCTTATTCAAATTGGCATTGCCGGCCGAAAACTGGTCGGCAACTTATTCAACGAGGACCTTGCCGGCTGAAGACCGGTCGGCACCTTATTCAAACCCTACCTTGCCGGCCTTGTGCATTTTTAAAACCAAATTTTTGATCGAAATCGAACTCATAAGACAGATGAAAGGTTTAATCTACTGAATTCATAATTTCAAATTTTTAATCTAAACTCAATTAATTAACCTAATCAGAATTTTAGTGTTAATTAACTAAGGGCATATTAGCCACTTAGAAAATACAAGATTAAGGGGTGGCTTAATTTTACTTCAAAATAATCAGATTTTGTTTTATTGGGTATACTCCAATTAGTTTGAGTATACACCAATCCCGTCAGATTTATATAGACACAAAACCTAGATAATTTTTGCATTTGAATTTTAGTCAAACTAGGAAACTTCCGAAAGTCTAATGTTTTCTGATGTGAAACTACAACTACAGGCCTCTACCCTTGTATCACCGGCATATGGCTGGCCCTAGTTTACAGGTAGCTACTGTCATGTAGAAATTAACGTTTTTTTTATCCCATAATTTGTACCGTTTTCTTCTCATAATCTATCTTGCCGCGGACAGACGCTTTTCTTCTTTATACAGTTACGAAAAGCAATAAGTGATAAATAAAGCTCATATATTCTGGAGCAGTTGGAGCCACTCGATTTCTCTGGCGGTATCCTGTTGCAAGAGATTATTGCTCAATTTTTCATCTTTGTAGTTTTTCTTTACTATTTTACTAACTAGAATCAAAATAAGCCGGAACTTTTTTTTACTTGTTTTTCTTTACTCAAGACCCTAGTTAGCAATTCGGGATTCGGCAAACATACGGAACGGCAAACGTACGAGTATTATACGGTTTTGTAAAATCCAGATTCGGTCCAAAATTCGGTCAACGGGACGTGATTCGTCAGTAATTCGGAACGGCATACGTACGTGTATAATTCGATTTATAAATGTGAGTTCGGCTCTGAAAATTCGGTATCTATATATAACAAATAATTTGTATTTATAAGGTCATAGACCAATTTTTATGCATATGTGTGAGTTATTTAAAGAAAAAATAAACTTAATATGATGATATTAATAATATATACAACATTAGTTATCCAAGAGGACGTCGTATGGTGGTTTAGATGCTTGGTTAGTGAGTTTGAGATCTCTCTCACCTTCACCTTCAAATCTCTTCAGTCGTTTTTGTTTCATAAAAATTACAACACTTTTAATATTCGGTCGTGTATGCTCGGGAGGCAGTAAAGCCCAAAAAGTGGAGTCTTTAAAAAGTAAAAGCTAAAGAATTTATGGCGAATTAAGCGGACGTATCATTCGGGATACGTAAAATTCGTGAACGGTTCGCGAATAATCCGGGAATGCCACATAATACGCGACTTGGGTTCGGAGTTGCAAACGTACGTGAATAAGACGGTAAAATTCGTGATGCGGAAAAATTCGTGAATAATTCGTGAATAATTCGTGAATCATTCGCGAACTTACTAACTAGGCTCAAGACTGTTTCTTTTTAGCAACTTGTTCCGTTGTTTTATATTTCAGTCTTGCTACACAAACCGAAGAATTTCCCCGAGTGAAACAAAAATGTGGGCCATCTCTCTTCACGTGGTTTGTAGGGGCTGTCGTTAGGGCTCACTTTCTGTTTCGTGAAAAGAAAATTATAGTCACACCCATTTTTCAGATTTCTCCCAGTGTGAAATGCACGTTAAAAAATTTGAAGATGCGCACCTATTTTTTAACGAAAAATTATTCTCAGGTTATTGAAATTAAATTCTATCCTGAGATTTTATATGTTCTTCGTACTCTTTTCGTTCTTCGTCTTCTCTTTTTCTCCTCTATCATACTCTTTCTCTCTGCTTCCACCACCTACTCCTTCTCTACCGCCACTGCTACCTCGGTCACCGGCACCGCCACCACTTCGAACATCGACGCCACCCCAAAATCAAAGTACTTTGTTTACCCAGAAAAAATAAAAAAACGCCAGCAACACCAAATCACCACTACCAGATGCCATCACAACCACCTCCGTCACCACCAGAACCCCATCTATTCACTTCTTCCACCATTTGTATCTTCTCATAAATCTCAACAATCGATCATTTATTTACCTAATTGATTGGTGAATCAATTTCTCAGTTCCGACTCACCTCTCTAACTGAATTTGAACATCGGTTTTTTCCATCCCCACTCACCTCCTAATTGATGTGTATTCTTCCATCATGAAATCAATTTCAGTTCCAATCTCGGATTGTACAGGAAACCAATCAATCCATAACAAATGTCAACGATAAAAGATGAAACCCAACAATTAATCCAAAGATCCCATTCTATCAGTATGAATTTGATATTCTGATTAAAAAAAAAGAAAAAAAATGAATTTGATAAAAATGTAAGGGATAAGAAAATGGTACAGAAAAATGAAACGTGGTTTGGCAGCGACTTCTCGAAATAAGATTGGAGTTGTTCTGGTTTGATAAGAAAATGAAACGTGTGGCCTAGACTTTGACACGTCACCCACTGTTTTCTTAACTTCAGAGCACCAGGTCCCCTTATTCGGAAAATGAAAACAATTCTTTGTCCCACTACTTTTTTTTTGTTAGTGTGCTACCGAGTAACAAAACAAAAGGTCAACATGGCTGAGCCTAGGTGTGCTATCATAGGTACCACTTTTTTATTTTTCTTTTGAAGCCTTCAATTGTTGTTTCAAAATGTTATTGTTCCAATTGGTCTCGAAAAGTTGTTAAACTGCATAACAGGTTATGCATCTATTTTCATAGCTGCATAACCTGTTATGCAGTTTGAAAAGTTCTTGTATAACTTATTATGCAGTCCAAAAAATGTTTGCATAACATGTTATGCATCAACTTTTTTGTTATTGTTAGAACCAACAAAAGCAAAGTTTGTATAACTTGTCATGTACCTACAATAATATCTACATAACATGCAGTCGTGAAAATAGATGCATAACCTGTTATGCATCCGAAAATATGACTGCATAATGCATTATGCATCGAGAAATTTGTTGCACAATTTTTTATGCATCGAGAAAATAGATGCATAACCTGATATGCATCCGTAAATATGGATGCATAGTGCATTATGCATCAGCTTTTTTTTATGTAAGCAATAAAATCAACCAAAACAATGGTTACAGAACTTGTTATAGATGCATAACTTTGTTATCCAAATGTATAATTTGTTATGCAGTGGAGAAAATGGTTGCATAATTCGTTATGCGTCTGCAAAATGTGTTATGCATCTTTTTTGGTGGCTGCATAATAGTTATGTATCAAGTTTTCGAAAATTTTGCCTAAAATGATGATCACTTCCGATTTTTTCGTGAAAAACAAAATTTTGATATTCTTGTTTGTACTCGTTGCGTAGATCTTTTGAAAAGATCTCCAACGATATAAAATTTGTAAAGTTTCAAGGTGTGGATTTTTAGGTATGTTATATCCAAGTTGCGTTGCCAATTATACCCTTGATACATAACCCGTCATGCGGATGCATAATCCGTCATGAAGACATTTTTAATAATTTTATATAATTATGGGTGTCACAGAAATAATTATGGGTGTCACTGTACCTAAAATTAATTGTAGACCTAACAATGAGAATATTATTTTTTTTGGGTCTGCGCCTAATTTTCCCTTCTGTTTCACTCGGTGCATTTTGCGTTGAAATCCTTATGTGTATATATCAATTCTGATATTTCTAACATACTTTTGCAAACTACAAGGAAAACCGTATGGCACCTATATTTTTTTTAAAGTGCCGAGTCTTCCCTTTTAACTAGGATAGTTTGTGTTTTTTTTTTCTTTCTTTTAAACAAAAGAGAAGATTTATTAAGAAGAAGATGATTGTACAAAGTTTCTACAAGAGGAAGAAGATAACCAAGAAAGCAACAAATTATACGAAGATAGAATCCCAAGTGTTAAGCACAAAACTTGAGAAATTCAAGTGAACAAAACGTCCTGCTACAGCTGCCCAAGCTAGGACGAACCACTTTTCTTATCACCGTAAAAACTACAACAACTCCATCCCATTCAATCTCAGCAATGGAAAATAAATACGAAGAGTTACTTGATCGCATGGTGAACTTTCTTCGTGAGAATAATCCAGGATATGAAGAGCTCCGTGATGGCGCATTGAAAACTGTTCAAGAGGATATTCAAGAGCTTGTAGGAGATTTACGTAAGAGAACTTTCACGCCACCAAGAACATCACTACGAGATCGTGAAGGCATCAACAAGACTGCCCTTGTGAATTTCATGGACATCTGCAAAAAGATGCACAAGGAGCCAGAGCATGTTATGAAGTTCTTACTTACTCAGATGGGAACAACTGGATATTTGGATGGACGACAGAGACTTATTGTTAGCGGAAGATTTGAATCCAATAATTTTGAAGGGATTCTGAAAACATATATCAATGATTTTTGTTTCTTTTTTCTGAATTGCCACCAATGTGGAATATGTGGTACTGATTAATGGAATGTTGTAAGAATTAATTATCCATCGTACTGCTAATATTTTGTTTTGTATTATCATCAATTTTGAGTAATTAAATCAGTTGCAATTTATCCTTTTAGTGATGTTTTTCTTCATTCTGAGTTGCTCAAGGTAATCAGTACTCTAGATGAATTGTATCAAAAAAAGAAAAGAAAAGAAAAGAATGAATGCCTATATGAACAACTAAACAAGTAAAAATAAACAAGATATTCGAAAAAAAACTACTTCATATATCAACGAAATATTTTAGTTATATACTTCTGTTTCTGCGAATCAAAACTAGCGATACTATTTCCGGGGGAGGATGCTTTATTCCATTTAGTTTGTTTGTTCACTTCATTTCAGTAAGAAAATAAAACTATGAGTCCATGACAGTGTCAAATTAACAGTGCTGGTGATAAACGAGAATGATCCGTCAACACAAGCTAGATGGAAAGTGGGTTCAAATAAGCATTTTCGAAGTTAAGTTGAACATTTCCTTCTTTACACTGTCTGAAAACCCGTCAAACAAAAATTATGTGTTCTGATTCCTAAATCAAATAAAAAGGAAACGGGAAAACATGGTTCATGATTACAGTAAATTAGTAACTAACCTCTGCAAGTGATCTAGCAAAAAATGAAGCACAAAAGAACCAGAATCATTTATAAATTGATTAATATAAGGTTTTTCATTCATCATTCTCAGTTTCATCTCCATTGTACTCAGTTCTATTGAACTCCACAACCCAAATAATGAATTAATGAACATAAAATCCCTTAAAGTTAAAAACAACATGGTTCTGTAATGATATCATTCCAAGAGGTTGAGGTATTATAATTCATCGGACAATATGTATTAAATAACTGCAACAATATGTGTTTTAAATTGGGAAAGAATATGAAACAAAGTAACAAAGATTTACTGAACAATGGGTATACAAAAATCAACCTAGATTTTCAGCTTAAACTTGTAACCAATAACTAAAATGTTTCGACTGCACAGTAAAGAAAAACAAAACAATATTCTAAAGGTCGAAGAGAGAACCCCATTAGAGTATAAACTGATTTCACATCTATAAAGAAAATTGAATTGAAATATCATTCAATATCTTCGAATACAACAATAAAAAAGATGTTTCATGAGATAATTTCTAATTACCCTGTACATCATAATCTACCACCACGAATCAAACTCAATTTTAATTTGTCAAAAGATAAGACACTTTCAGTTATAGCAAGTTGCAGTTAACTGTTGGTTTAAGATGATTAGGTGTAACAAACTAATAATACGTCTATTACTAAAATTACTAGGATTGCATTGTGTTGGTGTCTTTGAACAAAAAATCCATTGCTCGCCTACATCTTTTATTTACTTCGTTCTAGTGTAACCGATAAGAATGCTCTATCAATTCAATTTTCGTTAGTTTAATCCAAAACAAAGAAATATTTCCATAGATCAAGAAAATATAATGAAACCAGACCACTCTTTATATCTAATTCCAAGTACAAAATCCTATTTGAGTTAGATAAAGGTAGGCGCATTTGGAGTTTAAGCTACTCACAACGTGAGTATAATAAACTGTCCCTAAAACACCAAGCTCTTCGACCTTCTTCTACCAACACAGAAAAGAAACACACCTAAGAAACCTTAATTCAATCATTCAGTTATCTATCATAAGATTCAATCTAGTAATCCCTAACCTAGTATAAAGGTGAAACTAATTACTGTGCAATTACTGATGCTGAACAATTTTGTTAGTGTAGTCAGTAATTGATGTATATGAAAAAATTTACAAATTTAGGGTTTCTTTAATCAAATAAAAGTTCAGGGTTAATCAATTATATCACTTACAAGAAAGAAAGCTCAGAGAGTGAGAGATAAATTACATGTTCTGATGAAAATGAGGAAGAAACACCAATTCTAGATGCGATGATAATCCCGCTGCAAAAATCTCGCTTCTCTATGGAATAATATTTGAATCTCCTTAAGCTAATCAAAACTATAAATCCCGTGAAAACAAATACATAAATGAATTCGTACGAAACAAATCCCTAAACCAGAACCATTGAAAATCTTACATGGATTCTTGTAAAATCGACCCGGGAATAAATCAAATCGAACGGAGAGACAGAATGAGAGAAGGGTTTTAGTGGTGTTGCGCTAGGTTTTTGTCTGGGATGGTCTGTTTTTCTTTACAGGTCAAATCTCATTTCATTTTTATATTCTTGGGCCAACACAACAAGGGTGCAAAAATATACATGACACACGAACGTTATGGCAAAACTAGCTATGGCTATGGTTTAAAAGAACCTTTAACAAAAGAACCCCAAAGAGTCAGGTTGGCCGAGTGGTCTAAGCCTTAGTTTGAAAAATAACCGTTTTCACAGCTGTAATTACCGTTACATAGGAAATTCAGATCACAAATTATTTATTTTTCTTATTTAACTGTTATCACACCCGTTATTTTAAAAAAACGTCAAAAAAACGCGTTTTATTCCTATATAACGCGTTTTTGACCCAAAACGTGCTCACACCCGTCAAAACACGTTATAACGGTCACGCCTAGTACCTGTGACCTGGGCCGTGACCCGTTTTTCGAACCTTGGTCTAAGGCGCCAGACTCAAGTTCTAGTATCCGAGAGAGGGCGTGGGTTCAAATCTCTCATCTGACACTCTGTCTTTTACTTTCCTTTTTGAAGACCTCTATTTTTCCGATCATAACCTGAATTTAGAACCTCAAATTAGTCTATATAAAGCAGTAGCTCCCTTCAACCAAGCTGTCATAAAAACTCCATCCCCCTTTAACAGATCACAAAACTCCATCCCGTTAAATCTCAGCAATGGAAAATAAATATGAAGAGTTCCTTGATCGCATGGTGAACTTTCTTCGTGAGAATAATCCAGAATATGAAGAGCCCCTTGATGGCGCATTAAAAACTGTTCAAGAGGATATTCAAGAGCTTGTAGGAGATTTACGTAAGAGAACTTTCATGCCACCAAGAACATCACTACGCGATCGTGAAGGCATCAACAAGACTTCCCTTGTGAATTTCATGGACATCTGTGAAAATATGCACAAGGAGCCAGAGCATGTTATGAAGTTCTTACTTACTCAGACGGGAATAACTGGATATTTGGATGGACAACAGAGACTTGTTGTTAGCGGAAGATTTGAATCCAGTAATTTTGAAGGGATTCTGAAAACATATATCAATGATTATATTTCTTTTTTCTGAATTGCCAGCAATGTGGAATATTTGGTACCGATTAGTGGAATGTTGTAAGAATTAATTATCCATCGTACTGCTAATATTTTGTTTTGTATTATCACCAATTTTGAGTAATGAAATCAGTTGCAATTTATCATTTTAGTGATGTTTTTCTTCATTCTGAGTTGTTAAAGGTAATCACCACCCTAGATGAATTATATCAAAAAAAAAAAAAAAAGAAAGAAGAATGAATGCCTATATGAACAACTGAACAAAGAAAAAAAAACAAGATATTCAAATAAAAACTACTTCATATATCAACAAAATATTTTAGTTCTATACTTCTGTTTCTACGAATCAAAACCAGCGATACTATTTCCTTGGGAGAATGCTTTATTTAGTTTGTTTGTTCACTTCATTTCAGTAAGAAAATAAAACCATGAGTCCATGATAGTGTCAAATTAACATTGCTAGTCATAAACGAGAATGATCCGTCAACACAAGCCAGATGGAAAGTGGGTTCAAATAAGCATTTTCGAAGTTAAGTTGAATCATTTCCTTCTTTACACTGTCTGAAAACCCGTCAAAGAAAAATTACGTGTTCTGATTCCTGAATCAAATAAAAAGGAAACTGGAAAACATGGTTCATGATTATAGTAAATAAGTAACTTCACACTGCAAGTGATCTAGCAAAAAATGAAGCACAAAAGAACTAGGATCATTTATAAATTGATTAATATGCATCAGTTTTACATGCCCTACTGAAACTATAAATTGTTTCAATTTCAGTAAGTGCACTACAGATAGTTATTTAGTTAGTTCTAGCTCTTTACTAGGTCAAGGGTTACTAAACTAAAGTTTATGATAGCTAACTGAAGAACTGAACTAAAGTTTCTTAGGCTGGCATTTCTTTTGTGTGTTTGTAGAAGATCGAAGAGCTTGATGATTTAGGGACACAGTGAATAGTTTATACGCATGTTCATCTCAGAATTTGTTAATCAAAACCACCTCTCAGCAGATTCGATATCATCAAGGTTCTTATTGAATTTAGTGTGCATCTGAAAATGGGACTTCTCAGTATCA
Source organism: Papaver somniferum (assembly GCF_003573695.1). Classification (NCBI taxonomy): domain Eukaryota; kingdom Viridiplantae; phylum Streptophyta; class Magnoliopsida; order Ranunculales; family Papaveraceae; genus Papaver; species Papaver somniferum. The sequence continues at coordinate 134,846,410 of NC_039359.1, forward strand.
TTAGAAAAATCAAAAGGAAAGAAAAAGAGATGCGAATTCTCATGGTGTATGGTTTCGAAACCTCCATAATATCTCATCTTTCTATTTATTGCAGGGGACTTGATAATTCTGGTAAAACAACGATAGTCTTGAGAATCAATGGAGAAGATACTACTGTTATCAGTCCAACATTAGGTTTTAATATCAAAACCATCAATTATGATAAGTACGTAAGCTGAAGCTCCTTTTTCTATATGAGTTTATTTCACTGTCTACTTCATAATCTTGTTTGATGAAAACTTATTGTATCTTTTTTGTAGAAATTTGATTGATTTTTCTAGTTGAAATTTGTTGAACAGCATGTGAGGAGCAATGATTGTTTTTCTTACTAAGGAAAAGTTAAAATTGCAATTGGTCTAAGTTTCTTGTTTATGTGTTTGATTTTGAGCTACATTGAAATACAGACATTTAGGGATTATAATGTCTATGTTCCTTTTATGTGATAAAAAGGAAGAAGATGTTCCCATTTGCTGAGGATATTGCCTGAATGTTTTTAGTTTGTTTAGTTTCTGAATAACCTGGAAATACTAGGAAACCATTTCTGAAAATTGCTAGTTGAACCCATTTGGACCAGCTGGCCAATTGAACGATGAGACATCACATGGAGGGACCAATTTTCCTCGTTGCTAGTTGTAACCATTTGGACCAGCTGGCAAATTCAACGACCAAAATTCACACGGAGGGTCCAATTTTCCTCAGAACTCCGAGTGTAAAGGACCTTTGTTTGTCCAGCACTAATTGAAGTGACATAGGCTGTTATTTTGTGTAGTTCCATCCAGTGTGAGATGAGACGTGTAAGATTTGAGAACTAACTTAAAAACCTCATTTCATGTTTAAATGATTGCAACAATGAAACATATTACAAGGGGAAAATCCTGAAACAATCGTTAATAGTACACATCTGAAATTTCGATTTTAAGCGTTTGCTTATGGTTGGCAACTTGCAGTTGTTATCATTCTTAACTGGTATTTCGTTCTAATTATCATTTGCTGTTTTTTCAGGTATACTCTTAATATATGGGATATTGGTGGGCAGATAACCATTAGGTCTTATTGGAGGAATTACTTTGAACAAACTGATGGTGGTATGGGTTATCGCATGTTAGGAGATTAGGGGATTGCAACATGGAATTGGATAATCTTTTGAAGGAAGAGGTAATGTCAGACTGTGTCGATAGATTATAGTACTTCTAATTGTCATTTTGTGTCTGTAGAGAGATAGTATTCGTAATTGCTTCTTCGCTTTTGCGCATATTATCTCCATTTAAGTACTTCTTTGCTAGTCTCACATTATCGATGTAGTTAAGTTGAGGCATTAGTCCCTTATACTGCTTAAAGGTGCTCGTTGGAAGTAATTGCTGTTGGTTTTGTGTTTCATAGACGTACTTCATTGATTGATATAACCTAATTGTGCTTCCGACAGAGGCTATCAGGAGCTACCTTACTTATACTAGCAAATAAGCAGGACATACAAGGTGCTCTGACACCACATGAGATTGCTAAGATAAGGTTACTACTGGTTCATAAAAATCTTCAACTTTCATCATTGTTCAATCTGATAACCTTATTCGCTTATCCAATGAGACCTTCTAGACAAGACCAATGTTCAGGATCTACACTTACTGAAATAATGGAAGTTCATCATACATGCTCAATTAGAAATTCCCCTTACTACTCTCATCTTTTCACTGCTTTGAAAGCTCTAAATCTTTCATGAGCAAACCCTCAAGGGGGTGGGAAGCCTCAGTGCTATACTTAGGTTTTATCTGCTGCTTACTTGTGCTGCACTTATCTCTGCCCTGAACATTTGAGTCTCTGTCCCAACCTCTACTTCCTGTTCTTCCTTCACGAGGAAGGATGACTGGCGGATATCTTGTAGGACTTGTGGTTTGTTGCTGTGTACAAAGTTAAAAATATTAAACCGCTGCAGGTGCTCAATTTAGATGCTATGGACAGAACCCGGCACTGGAAAATTGTTGGATGTAGTGCATACACTGGGGAGGGATTGCTGGAGGCGTTTGACTGGATGGTTCAAGATGTCGCTTCTCGAATCTATGTTCTTGACTAAGTGGACCCTCAGAAGATCTTTTGGAAGTGGCCATCCAGGAAGAAGATGTTCACATTTGCTGAGGATATTGCCTGAATGTTTTTAGTTTAGTCATAAACATTGTTCATGCATCAAAGGCAAAATATGTAATTGCTTTCTATGAATTGGGGTCTCTTTACTACCAGATGCTCCCACTGATGTTAAATTCCATTTTAAATTCAGTTATTTATTGATGTTCACAGTGAGGGCCTGTACATAGTGATGTTTTTCTCCATTTTGGAGTCTGTTATATGAGAATGTGGCATACCAGAAAAACAAAAAAGTATTGATGTATCTTCAAAAGTAAGCAGTAAAGTAAAATCTGAAATTTTAAGATTTTTTACTGGAAGAACAACATTTCGAAGTGACAGAAACAAAATAAAGAACGAACGAACAATATCTCATTGCTAAAACAATTCATTTCTATCTCAACAATTTTACTTCGTTCTCTTAAGAATCAAAATGAGAACAAAACCAAAACGAAGCTACTAGAGGCACACAAGGTAGGATGTCTCTATGCATCTAGCCCTTGAAACCCAAATGCTATAAGAAAATGTTTCTAAGCTAAGGCAGTAAGGCAAGCCTGGGCACAATCATTTGGACTTCTTCCCTTGCTTCTTCTTTATAACTTCATCAGTATACATTATTCCCTTTCCTTTGTAGGGTTCAGGAGGTTTACAACTACGAACTGCAGCAGCGAATTGGTGCACCTTTTGCTTGTCTAATCCAGTGCAGCAAACTATGTTAGGTTTAAAACAGAACACACGAACTGCTGGTGGAACAGACAGTTCAACCTCATGACTGTAACCCAATTTCAGAAACAGCAACCTGCCTTCTGATTCAGCTCTGGCCTTGAATCCTACTCCCACGATTTTAAGAAATCGAAAGAATTTAGCTTCCATCTGAGTTGTTCAAGGTAATCACCACTCCAGATAAAAAAAAAGAAAAGAATGAATGCCTATATGAACAATTAAACAAGTAAAAATAAACAAGATATTCGAAGAAAAAGTACTTCATATATCAACAAAATATTTTAGTTCTATACTTCTGTTTCTGCGAATCAAAACCAGCGATGCTATTTCCTTGGGAGAATGCTTTATTCCAGTTAGTTTGTTTGTTCACTTCATTTCAGTAAGAAAATAAAACCATGAGTCCATGACAGTGAAATTAACAGTGCTAGTCATAAACGAGAATGATCCGTCAACACAAGCTAGATGGAAAGTGGGTTCAAATAAGCATTTTCGAAGTTAAGTTGAATCATTTCCTTCTTTACACTGTCTGAAAACCCGTCAAAGAAAAATTACGTGTTCTGATTCCTGAATCAAATAAAAAGGAAACGGGAAAAACAAGGTTCATGATTATAGTAAATTAGTAACTTAACTCTGCAAGTGATCTAGCAAAAAATGAAGCACAAAAGAACCAGATTCATTTCTAAATTGATTAATATTAGGTTTTTCATTAAATCATTCTGTTTCATCTCCTGCTGAGAGGTGGTTTTGATTAACAAATTCTGAGATGAACATGCGTATAAACTATTCACTGTGTCCCTAAATCGTCAAGCTCTTCGATCTTCTACAAACACACAAAAGAAATGCCAGCCTAAGAAACTTTAGTTCAGTTCTTCAGTTAGCTATCATAAACTTTAGTTTAGTAACCCTTGACCTAGTAAAGAGCTAGAACTAAATAACTATCTGTAGTGCACTTTCTGAAATTGAAACAATTTATAGGTTCAGTTGGGCATGTAAAACTGATGCATATTAACAAAATTGAAAACCATAATGTAAACATATTTAAGTTTTCTTTCATCAGAGAGTAAGAGAAAGTACCTGTTCTGATTGCAACTGAGCCAATCCTAGATGTGAATCAAAAACTGCAAAATCCTGCAATTGCAATATTCACAATCTGATTAATAATCTCTTATCTCTTAATCTAATCAAAGCTATAAATCCCCTGCAAGCAAATCCATAAATTAGTTCGTAGGAAACAAACCCCTAAACCAAAACCGTTCAAAAGTACCTGAATTCTTGGAAATCGATCAGAGAGCAAGATTGAGTAGGAAAGTCAAATCAAACAGAGAAATTGAATGAAGGGACGAAGAAGGGGGTTTGGTGATGTTGCTCATAAACTTAAGAGGTTGGTTTCATTGACATGTTAAAGTTACTCGCTATAGAAGCTTTAACTGTTAGATAGAGAAAATACAATTTACACCACTGAACCATGTGGATTTAAGGGATGAAAAACATCCATCTGAAATACTACTGGTGAAATTGGCTGGATTAACTTTTGAAGATTTAGTCATGACCTTCTAAAATAGATGGAACATATTGTTCTGGATTGCTGGCAAAACCTGATTCAGGATTTCTTTAAGAGAAATTGTCGGGCAGTCAAACCAACTTTGAACTCTTCTCAGTTCCTTAATAAAGAAACTATTAAAAAATCTTCTAAGATGATCAAATTTTGCAATTAAAATTTCAATAACAAACAAAGATCTTAGATTGCAGAATCCAAATCTGTAAATGCATCAACAAATTCAAAAGAGAAGAATGGTATTACTCATAAGAACGGATGGTAAATTTGGAATTCAAGTCAACTCCAAGTTCTTTGCACCCTATTCTTAAAATGCATTGGACAATACGAGAACAACATTCTTTTACGAACTAGATTTTAAATTGAGAGAGAGGAGGGATCTAACAGTTTCACATTTGGGGCTCTTGTTGTGCCGAGAGGTTCATATTGTTCCGCAAGGCTTCACAGGATCAGGCATCAGAAACGAAAAAGTAAACATTCAACGGAAGCTAATGCACATAGAACACACAAGACACAGAGATTTACGTGGTTCGGTAATGTGCCTACGTCCACGGGCAAAAATTCACTTACTTCATATATCAGAGAATACACAATGCACATGACACTCAACACCCCTTCTTCTTCTTCACATTCTCAACTCACCTTCAACCCTCTCAGCCCTAGAGCTATGAGAGGATCTACATCTCTCTAATGAAGAGATTACTTCTTTTCTTTGTGAGGAAATGTCTACAACCTAAGGGTTTAGACAATATTGATGTAGATGATGTAGATACCTATAACCTAAAGGTTATGCCTTTATTTATAGGCTTACAATACTTCAAATAGGAAACCAAGCTTTACTCTAATTTAGGAAATCCAAACTAGCTAAGATAGGAAACCCTTGTTTAGATAGAAGTCTAAACACATTCCAAAAATCAGTAAAAACTGATTTAGAAAATCACACTGATGTTTCCTAAAAATCAAGCCAATATCCAACAATTCTCCACCTTGGCAAGATTTCCAGGAGAACTTCAACTTCACTACCTTCCACGCCTTCATATTCTACTGCCTTCAATCACCTGGAGGTGTCAATCATCCGTAGATGCTTCAATTCCACTAAAGGACTTCAATATTTCACTCACCCATAGGTGCCAACCTTCCGACGATGTTTCACTTCCATAAAAGGACTTCAATACTTCACTCATCCGTAGGTGCCACCCATCCGAAGATGTTTCAATCCCTCATAGGGCTTCAACTCTCCAATCATCTAATGATGTCTTCATACTTCAATCATCCTAAAGATGCTGCACTCCCACAAATGGGCTTCAATTTTTCATTCATCCGAAGACGTTGCACTGATACAATTTCCAAAATCCTTGTCTAACGTTCAAATGTGTCAACTGAAACCAACACACCAAATGGTGTTTCAAGTTCCTTTTAAGGATGCAATGTGTTTCAACATGTGCTTCACAAATTCAATTCCATAAAAGGGCTGCAACTGTGTCTAAAGACACCAACATACTAATGCACCTAAAGATGCTGCAAACGTAAGTCATTGATTTAGTTCAAGATGACCAATCTTAAACATCACCAATTCTTTCGTAACTTTGCTGATTTTTCAACAATTCCAGTTATTTATGAATTCCTGACACGTCTTCAACTTCATAGATTCTCACATGCACATATTCTTCAAACTTGCAAGATTCAATTCTTTGCACATTTGCTTCAACTTGTAGGATATAGTCTTTTGACTTCAACTCACCACTTCACTTGTCAAATTTGAGCTCTTGCTCCATCCTATTTCTTCAAATTCCAACACTTCGTTTTTACATGCGGAGTTCAATATTTCATCACATCCAACTGTATGGTGTACCCCCCATATCGACGAAGTTCTCTTCAAAAGATGAAATAATTCATACCTTACAAAGATGCAGTCTTTGTAAGTTCCCAAACATCTGTGTGAACACATTCCAATATTTCATATGTGGTGATATTCATGATATTTTCATATCTTCAAAAAACTAGAATTTTCTACTTCAACTCCAAGCTTGATTCTTTCTCCACCTTCACACAATGTTCGCAAAATCCTAAACTGCATGATTTTGCGTTCTTCAAATTCATGCCTTAACTGCATGATTTAATCTTCAAATGTATTAGATTGCGCACTATCTAACGCTTCTATTTCCATATTCAGCAATACAGATTTCCATTCTTCAATCCTTTCATCACTGCAACCACATTGGAAAACTTCTTCAATACTCCACCGTTTAAACAACTTTAAACCCCACGGAGTTAAATGGATTTTAGATTCTTATTCAAACTTCGGTATACACCAAACAACTTCAAACTTCTAGAGTTGCACCTAAGTACTTCAAACGAATGCTTAATATCTTCAACTTCAAACTCCAACTCCTAAAAGTCAGAAACCATTCCCTAGAGGATGTACATGATTCATAAACATTCAAACACTCGAGAACTTCCACATATTCTTCATCAACATCAGATCTTCATGTTCCAACATCCACGTTTGACCTTGAAACTTCTTTCCTATTTTCCAATGCTTTTTCTTATGACAAAAAGCAATTCAATTCAATTCAATTCGCATACAACATTCTTCAAATAGTTTGTGATTTCTTCGTTTAACTATATTCTTCACATGTAGTACTGTACCTTATAATTGTGAAGTGCCACAATGATACCTTGTTCTTTGCATCCAAGTTTTCGCCTAATAAAACGTAACATATCCACATGACCAATCTGTTTTTCCACCACGGTCTTGCACTTCTTTACCTCTTCCAGCGTACAAACCATTCAACTTGTACTTCAAACATGATACTCTTGTTTCCTAGCAACTTGGCTTGCAAAGCAAGCACATTCAAACGGAAAACCGACTAGGTATTCCCAAATAGTCCACAAAAGTCTCAAACAAACGAGGTAAAGACCAAAAAACAACTAAACACCTTTATCAAACTAGTTAATAAGATTATCAAAATACTTACCCGAAGCTATAGAAAATTTGGAACCCTATACTGGTTATAGAAAATTTAATTTTACAAAGGACTAAGCAGAACCAAGAAATCAGGAGACATAAATCAGGCTCTACAACTGCTCCCCAACCCCGCTCTAAGTGAGCACACACAGGTTTTTGGAGATGCCACTAAAAACAATCCCAATTCCCGAAGTTTTGAAAATTAATCGCAGTAAACTTAACCAGAAATCAAATAAAGTAACAACAATGAGTACACGAAAAACAACCTAGATTTACAGCTTAAATGCGTAATCTGATAACTAAAATGTTTCAGCTCAACAGTACGATGTATGCTAAAGCTCAAAGATAAAGAGAGAACCCCATTGGAGTATAAACTGATTTCACATTTAAAAACACAATTAAACTGAAACACATTGAATATATCTTTGACTATGACAGCAAATATTACCTGGGATACTACCCAATTTCCATGTGCATCATAATCCACCACCTCCTCGATTGACTAATTTTCTTTTGACTCAAACTCAATTTTAGTGGTCAAAATATTAGATATTTTCAGTTTTAACATGTTGTAGTTCACTGCTAGTTAAGCTGATTAGATGTAGTTAACTAATAATGCGTCTATGACCTATAACTAATATACGGATAAGATCGCGTTCGTGTCTTTGAACTTAAAGGCCAACGCTCACCTACATTTTTTACTTACTTCTTCGTCCTCGCATAACCAATAAATGATCAAGGAAATATGATGAAACCAGGCTACTCTTTCTATCCGTTTCCAAGTACAAAATCCTATTTGAGTTAGAAAATGGAGGCACGTTTGGAGTCTAAGCTATTCACAATACGTACAAACTGCCCCTAAATCACCAAGCTCTTCAACCTTTTAGTAACACGCAAAAGAAACCCCAACCTAAGAAACTTTAGTTCAGTTCTTCATTTAGCTATCATAAACTTTAGTTCAGTTCTTCATTTAGCTATGGTAAGTAATCCCTAACCCTTAGTATAAAAGCGAAAACTAATTGATGTGCATTTCCTGATACTCAACAATTTTGTACATTTAGTTGGCAAGAAACATTGATATATATCTACAAAGGTAAGCAAATATAGGGTTTCTTTGATCAAATAAGTTCAGCTTTATCCAAATTGTGATCTCTCAAAAAGAGTGAGAGAGAAAATGAAAATACCTGTTCTTATGTAAATGAGGAAGACAGTAAACACCAACCCTAGACGCAATCAAAAATTGCTGCAGAATTCCTGCAATTCAAATGACCAAAATCTCTTAAGCTAATCAAAACTACAGATCTCTTAAGCAATAAGTATTGCAAGTATCACATAAACATTCGATCAATCACTTTTCAAATTAAAAATAAATAATTTTCTTCATACCATTAAAATCACTCAAATAAGAAGAATTTTTTTTTATAAAGATTAGGGATTGAGAGAAGAGAGAGATCGATGTTCCAATCAATCAAAATAGACCGAACCCTTTATAGTTTTACCTAAATTAATTCTTAGGAAACAAAATAGATCCCGCAAAAATAAATACATAAATTAATTCTTAGGAAACAAACCCCTAAACCAAAACCGTTCAAGAAAAAAAAAATGTTACCTGAATTCTTGGAAAATCGATCAGAGAGCCAGATGGAGTAGTAAAATCAAATCAAAGGGAGGAGAATGTTCGATGAAGGGAGAGCGAATGGGTTTTGGCAAGAGTTCTGTCGATGGTTCTCTCTTTCTCACTAGTTAAACTCTTTAAGGTTTTACTTCTTGCAATTATTTAGCTGGAGTCACTGAAACTCTGAAGGCGGTGTGCCAGTGGCCCGCCCAGTAGGCCCGTAATATTTGTTTTTTTTTTTAATTAAACCTTTCTCATTAGTTCTGTTTTCCAACAACCAAATCTAAGATTTAAATCATTAAATCATTACAGTATATAAGGGTATTTAGAAGAAAATTGATTTTGGAAATAGGACTCTGCCTATCTAGTGGGATAAACAAAAATCAGAATTCCGTCAATATAGTAGGTGTGGAGGGAGTACTCAAACAAGGTTACGACATCACTGCAATCAAAAGCATATTTCAAGAGCTTGAAAGCCTGAACGAAAATGACTTGTTCTGAAGATTGGTGAGAGGTGGTTTTGGTCCTTAAAATATAAGACTGGGCTCACTATGAGAAATCGCCTAAGTTGGCGTGTTGACTATATTTTTCTTTTTTTGCTCTCCCACTAAACAAAAATCATCAAAATCACAGTGTTTTCTACTTTATCTTCCCTTTGCCTTCAATTGTTGGGGGAGTTTGGAATGGAATGAAGGTCAAGCCACCCATGAAGGGTTGCAAAGTTGTTGGAATGTCAACACCGTCTTCCTTCTAATAATTTTCAAGGATGCAACAAATGGTTCTTTCTGTTGCTGTTAGGGTTGAGTTTAACAGGTGAAAATAGTGTTTCACTTGGTCATTTCTCTTTTTTTGCCCAAACCGGATTTCCAATCTTCTAGACTGGAAGTCGATACAATTTGAGCAAGAAACTAGCTCTTTGTATGCGTTTGAGGTAGAAAATGTGCTTCCAGATCGTACTTCTTCGCAGCTGCATCATTCAAACCACCCGAAACAACGAAAACAACTTGATATGGCAAGTTTAGCTCCTTATAGAATTCCTCGGAGTTTTTAATCATTTCCTCATGCATTTCCCAGGAGTCAGTAGCATTTGGAGAGGTGATGCAGAACTGTTTACCTTATCAAATTGATGAACTCGAAAAATACCTAGAGTATCTCGACCATGTGAGCCAGCTTCTTTGCGGAAACAAGTAAAGTACCATGCATATCTTATTGGAAGTTGTGTAGGATAGATCCAATCATCTAGATGATATGCACACAGTGGATGTTCAGCTGTGGCAATCAGATACTTATCATCTCCCTCACCTGTGACTTTGTAAAGTTCTTCGTCAAATTGAGCTAGTTGAGCACATTTCACAGTGTGCTCAACTAGCTCACCCAAGAATAAAGGATTGAGTTGTGGCAATCAGATACTTATCATCTCCCTCACCCAAGAATCATATAAGCCAATTGAAATCCTAGAAGGATGTGATGTCGTTATCATGTATCCACAATTGCAAACATCAATGAGACGGAGAATTTCTGCATTCCCGAGGGATATTTAGCAATGTTTAGTTCTTTTCCTTGTATTATTCTCTAAAATTTGAAGTTGTTCCACTTTTAGTTGGCATTGGACACTAAAGATCAAAGGGTGCGCACCCAGCTTATCAGCCGATTACTAGTCCTTGTAGTGATTATGTTGATCTTGAATTTAAATTCTTTTAAAAAAGAAGTGTCCAATATCTCATTCTGAATCATTATCTTGTTGGCCTTCTAGGTCACAATTTTTATTTTTTGGAGCTTTATTTGCATATTTTATATGTGTTTGGTTGTTGCCAATAAAATCCATGGTTGACGTTAAATTTCATTTTTTATTTTTAGGACAATTTTCTATGGTCTTTGAAGTCATTTTTACAGTCCAACTGGTGTTATTGAAACCCGTAAATTCTTATGAGTATATGTCTCTAATTAACCGGATAATACTTTACGAAGTTTTCTTTCGTATATGTGATGATAATATTTCCGCTATAATCAGGGGGAGACTATACACCACTAGAAGTAGGTGTTCATTAACTTTAAAAGTTATATTTCTCTCCCATCATAATTGAAAAAGGCTGTCATCTCAAATAGGTGCGAAAATATTTAATTTTGCTTTTATTAAGATTTTTCCTCTTGAAGAGGACAATCCAGTCACATCTAACAAGTATAGTCTTCAATGGTAGAATCCAAACAACCCGTCCCTCGAATATGCGTAATGATAGACCTTAACAATATACACTTATGAACGCTTCATATAGGGCAATGATCTCAGAGTGATTCGTGAAGGTATCCACAAGAGTTTGCTGGGTCGATCTCCAAGATATTGTTGTGTTCCTTACGGTGAGTTTGGGATCGAGATTTATGAGGGTCTGAAAGGTACCAACATTATTTGGGGTTTCAGTATGGGGGGTTTCATTATAGGGGTTTTCATAAGGATAAAAAGACCCATGTCAATGGTTCCTTTAAGGTATCTAAATACATTCTTTATACCATTCCAATGACGTTGCATTGGCGCTGAGCTATATCTAGCTAACAAGTTCAATGAGTTAAGCTTTGAATAATAAGAATAAGTTTTTTTCTTCTTTTGAAACAATCTGTTACAATTAGATTACCATATATAGTTATTAGATTAATATGATGATTCTACTAGATGTAAAAAACCATGGAAGTATTTATATATAGACATAATAGACACAAAACCTAGGTAATGTTGGCGCTTGAATTTTAGTGAAACTAGGAAACTTGCAAAAGAAAGAAGTAGGAATTACCTATAGATCCTATTATAGTGGTATTAGTTAGTGGCAGGTCCACCCACTAAAGCCCAATAACCGGAGGTCCATAATTAAAAGAAAAATGAAAAATGGACCCAATTTTTTAAGCCCAGGTCCTGTACACGTGCGGGATCAGGTGTGTGAAATTTAAATACCACAAATAACCTTTCCTATTTAACAGGTCTATAAACACGAGAAGAACATTGACATTTCATATTCGTTTTCTTCTTCTCTTTCTTCCCACTGCTGTTGTTAACGGATTCTGAACAAATCCAAAAAAATTTCTTCAATCTTTTTAGTTTTTATCAAATCATATGAAATTTTTTCTCTTACAGTGTTTATTTTAGGGTTTCACGATCTAATCGTTGTTGTGTTTGATTTGTTGATTATTTACTAGATCTAGATGAATAATCATATTTTTTGTTCATTTCGTTATTAGATTTACTTATACCACTTCTATTTTGTTGGTTTTAGATGTGTTTCAGTTAGTTTTTGCTTACGAAGCAACAGTACGTATATCCTGTACTGACAGAAACCTAGTTTATTAAGAAGAAGAAGAAGATTCATCGTTATGATTTACGACGAGAAGATTTGTTTGTGTTTCCAGGTATGTTTTCTAATCATCTTCTTTGACTATTTTGTTCGTTTTTCTTCTTTTGATTTGTTTTTTGATTGTATTATGAAGATCAAATCGATTTTCATGACGTTTTTAGGGTTTTAGGTTCGTTACAGTTTGCTACTGTGTATGAATCGACAGTATGTATACGATGTACCGATATAAAATACTTCTGATTTTGTTTTATTCAAAATTTTGCCACTTTTTTTTTTGGGTTGATCCATTAGTACGTATGTGTAGTACTGAAATATGTTCTTTGATTCAGATATATTCATGGATTCATCACTTTTTCTTTACATGCAGTTGATTTTTTAGTTCATGAATACACAGTATGTATATGGCGTACTGATAGAAACTTCTTTTGATTTTGTTTTATTCAAAGTTTTGACACTGTTTTTGGGTTTTATCCCTGAGTACGTATGTGTAATACTAAAACATGTGCTTTGATTCAGTTATATTCATGGATTCATCACTTCTTCTTTACATGCGGTTGATTTTTTAGTTTATGAATACGCAATACGTATATGGTGTACTGATAGAAACCTCTTCTGATTTTGTTTTATTCATACTTTTGCCATTGTTTTTGAGTTCGATCTATGAGTACGTATGCGTAATACTAAAATATGTGCTTTGATTATGTTATATTCATGAATTCATCAATTCTTCTTTACATGAAGTTGATTTTTAGTTCATGAATACGCAGTACGTATATGGTGTACTGATAGAAACTTCTTCTGATTCTGTTGTATTCAGAATTTTGCCACATTTTTATTTCTTTGATCCATGAGTACGTATGTGAAATACTGAAATATGTGCTAATTTTGTATAGTTTTTTCTGTGTTTACAGTGCATATATAGGTCTTCCTTTATTTTTCCTATGATTTAATACTGTATTAAAGAAATGTTAGAGATTAATTGGTATGATCCAATAATATATGTGATGTAAAACATTTTCTAATCCATTTATCATTGATTCCAACAAACATGTAATTTTCCTGTAAGCAGTGCAACAGATACATACTCGAATTCGTAAGCAGTAGATATGTACTCGAATTTGTAAGCAGTTTAGCGGATACGTGTTATATTTGTAAGCAGAGCGACAGATATTTACTCAGATTTATAAGTAGTGTAGCAGATATGTACTCAAATTTATAAGCAGTGTAGCAGATATGTACTCGAATTTATAATCAGTGTAACAAATATGTACTCGATATAATGAACGTGTAAACACACACGTTTGGTAACAATGGGCATTATGGTCATTTCCATGTTTTAATTAATTTTGGACCTCTAAATGAAAAAGAAATCCGATTGGACCCTACTATAACTAACTTTGTGGACTTAGGACCAAACAACAAAATTTCCAAGAAAGAATTGGATGATTAAGTAGTACGTATAATCCTGGACTTCTTCCCATGACCTTAATTTTAAGTCATATCTAGACTCTTTCATTCGACTAATGTCTTCGATTGCTGTCAATAAATATTTAAATCATGTTTAAATTAGTTTAAGATATGTTAAGATACTTAGACAATCTTGTTTAAAGGGAAAAAAAATACAAAAAACAAATCAAATATCCAATTTTCTAATGTTGACATGTTGTTCAGAGGTGAAAACATAGTTGATCACCCGTTCACATTTTTCTCTCCAAAAGCCAGGAATTAATTGATGATCTTAAAAGTAATTACACAACTACTGCGCGTTGACCGCGTCTCTGTGTCTCCTAGTCACACTTGAAAGGATCTTCACTCTTAAGCTTTTCGGTTCTTCTGGTCCGAATGTTGTATGACCAGTCCAAAGATTACAACTTCTAAGGAGTACGATATCGCGATCCAATGGATTCAATGCTACAGGCTTATAGTTACAATATTTAGTGATATTGCTTATATCAACATCCTTGTGAACCAAACACCAATCCCACTTATCTTCATTAGAGTTCTCGGCAAGGCGCAGTTCCCATAAATTCAACTTGTGGTTGCTAACAGAACAGTAGCACATATGCCCTTTCAATGGTGCCCCCAGACATCCATCTCTATCGTACTCCACAGGCAAGCGAAGAGCCCTGCATTGATTAAAACCATCACTGCACTTGTCATTCCTGAGATCAATAGTTCGAACTTCTACACTCTTTTCTCCATTAATCCAATGTTGCATCTGTAACAATAAAACACTTAAGAAAGATGTTAGAATAAAAAGATTCATTTCTGGAAGGTAAATAAACACTCAATTGGACTGCAAACAGAGGACATAGTCACCTGTTCAACACGCTGTCCTTAACACGATATTTGACCGGTACGCCTCAAGAATGAGTGATGCCTATACCATGTGGTCAAGTTCGTATCCAGGATAAAACTGCCCGTTGCAAGCACTGTTAGCACTACAGTACTTGCCCACTCTTACGACCTCAACAGCGATTGCGCACGGAATGAAAAATAAAGGACCACACAGGGGGAGAAGACGAAAAGAAGAGGATAGTAGCTCTTCTGGACACAAAACGAAATGAGATAAAGTGATCGCTTTATATAGGGGAGAATAGAGAGAGGTCTCATAAATGCGCATTAAAACAATTTCAATTAATTCATATTTTTTCCAACGGTTTTAAACGTTCATGCATCACTTAATATCGATTTGAAACGTTCATGTGTCATTATGTTTGATATAAAACTTTCATGCAAATTTAAGTTTGATACAAAAACGTTCATGCAAATTTAAGTTTGATATAAAACGTTCATGCAAATTAATGTTCATGCATAAACATAATGTTTCCCAAAGAATTATTTTGTTTCAAATATTAATTCGATAATTTAAACGAAATTTTTCCAAAAAATATAAGTCTTGACCCACACCCACACCCGAACCCGACCCGCCCACACGCACGGACGGCGGCGGCGTGCGTGCTTCGGTGCGAAGCACCGCGCGTGTGTGAAAATGTGCGATTGCACCAACTAGCCCATTTCCTAAGTCCTCTCCCTCGCACAAAAGTGCTAATGACCCAAGGGCCACTCTAATATCAAAAAATTCAATACTTGTGGAGAGGTATCATCTTTAGTTTTCCCTATGTGGGACTAAAGGTTCATTCACAAATAGTGAAAATGAGCTAGTGTCCTTAGTGACCAATAGATCCTAAGTTCCAATCCCACCAAGACCAAAAAACCAAACTATTGTATAAATTCATTTTCTCTAACAATCCCCCACATGAATGAAATACCGATAAAAAATCAGAAAACGGAAAGCGAGAAATACCACTTAGGCAAGAGGTGTCCATGAGGTCTTGAACCTTTGCTTAGTGAGAAATTGCCGGAACTACTTGATGGACAGTGAACGCGATGTCTTGAACTACCATCGTTTGGTGTAATCCGCGATAATAACCACGCGTGATATCTCTCTAGGTGCTGTCGAGTTCGTGCCGTTGTGTCCTTTTTGGACCTGGACAAATCTCGTTTCTCAGAATGCTCTAGAGAATCAGCTCTTTTCTCATAGGAAGCGACCCAGTTCCACATTCAGATAGGTGAGTTCTATCAAGAGTGTTTACTGCTACACCCCACTTCAATATAAAATTGAAACTATAGAACTCATTAAGACTTAATAGAAAGTCATCCTCACATGCAGTCATACTATCATGTCTACACCATAGGGAAGGGGCAGAGAATGAATTCTCTGATAGTGTTTACCTTGACCCTCCACAAATTAGTTTCTCATTCGAAACCTTGATCTTGGGATCTCCAGTCAGCAAGGTTGAGTATCCTTCATGGAAATTTTATTTAATGAGCCTAAGCCCCATCCCCTTAGATGCATTAATAACTATCTCCTTGGACAAACCTTTCGTCAAAGGGTCCGCGATATTCTCCTTGGACTTAACCCAATCAATGGAAATAACGCCTTTTGAGATTAGTTGTTTTAGGGTATCGTGTCTTCTCTTTATATGTATAGACTTCCCATTATATTAGTTGTTTTTAGCTTTAGCTATGGCAACTTGATTATCACAATGTATAGATATAGCCGTCACAGGCCTATGCCAGAGAGGAATGTCTTCTAAAAAGCATCTTAGTCAAGCGGCTTTCTCTCCTGCTTTATCTAGCGCAATAAACTCAGATTCCATAGTGGATCGAGCTATGCAGGTCTGTTTGGAACTCTTCCAAGAAACAGACCCACATGCTAGAGTGAAAACATATCCACTCGTAGACTTAGACTCCTCTGAGTCTGATATCCAGTTTGCATCACAAAATCCCTCAAGGACGGCAGGATACCTTTCATAATTCAAACAAAAGGTCAACGTGTATTTCAAATACCTCAACACTCTAAAAAGTGCATCCCAGTGTTCCTGCCCTGAATTACAAGTATACCTACTTAACCTACTCACAGCATAAGCAATGTCTGGCCTAGTACAGTTCATCAAATACATCAGACTTCCTATAACTCGTGAGTATTCAAGTTGTGATACTCCATTACCTCTGTTCTTTTTGAGTTTACAACAAGGATCATACGGAGTACAAGCAGGTTTACAATCAAAATGATTGAATTTTCTAAGCACAGATTCAACATAGTGAAATTGACTAAGACTATAACCGTTAGAATTTCTCCTAATTTTCATCCCTAAGATTACATCTGCAGGGCCTAAGTCTTTCATGTCAAAGTTCTCATTCAACATGTTCTTAGTGGAATTAATTACATCCATGTTTGTACCAAGTATAAGCATATCATCAACATAGAAGCATACAATCACACATGCATCATTTACAAGCTTAGTATATACACACTTGTCAGATTCATTGATGCTAAAACCACTAGAAAACATTACATGATCAAATTTTTCATGCCATTGTTTAGGTGCTTGTTTCAATCCATACAAAGATTTTTTCAGTTTACAAACTTTGTTTTCACAACCTTTCACTACAAATCCCTCAGGTTGTTCCATGTAAATTTCTTCATCTAATTCACCATGTAAAAAAGATGTCTTTACATCCATTTGATGTATTTCTAGGTTGTGAACCGCGGCTATAGCAATTAACATCCTAATGGAAGTAATTCTCGTAACGGGTGAGTAAGTATCAAAGAAATCTACACCTTCCTTTTGTTTGTAGCCTTTGACTACTAACCTAGCCTGGTATTTTTGAATAGTTCCATCTATGTTACGTTTCCTCCTGAAGATCCATTTACATCCTATGACCTTACACCCTGGAGGTAAATCTACTATCTCACATGTATCATTTTCTTTGATGGATTCCATTTCACTAATAGAAGACTCTTTCCACCATGGAGCTTCAGAAGAAGTCATGGCTTCTCTATAAGTCTGAGGATCAGACTCTTCTAGTGTTATGAAGTCAGGTCCAAAAGAGGTTTTGGTTCTATCCCTTTTACTCCTCCTAAGATCAAATTCTACTTCATCTTCCTCTAAAGGTAAAGTCTGACTGGTTGAAGGAACATCTAGGGGATCAACACCTCTCTTACGAGAGTCAGATTTTAAAGGAAAAACATTTTCAAAAAAACACAGCATCCCTAGACTCCATAATAGTATTTACACCAATTTCAGAAACATCAGAATTCACAACCATAAATCTATATGCAGGTGTATGCTCAGGATACCCTATGAAGACACAGTCAACAGTTTTGGATCCTATCTTGGTTGCTTTAGGTTTAGGGATCTGAACCTTAGCCAAACACCCCCACATTTTAAAGTATGCTAAAGAAGGTTGTCTACCTTTCCACAATTCGTATGGAGTTTTATCTGATCATTTAAAAGGTACTCTGTTCAGGATATAGCAGGCTGAGAGGACAGCTTCCCCCCACAAGTTCGAAGGTAATCCTGAACTAATTAACATGGAATTCATCATCTCCTTAAGAGTGCGGTTCTTACGTTCAGCTACTCCATTCGACTGAGGTAAATAAGGAGGGGTAACCTCGTGTATTATGCCATGTTCTACACAGGAATCTCCTATAGGAGTTATGTACTCGCCACCACGGTCAGACCTAATGGTTTTAATGATAGTATTAAATTGGTTTTCAACTTCTAGTTTATACCTCTTAAAAGCTTCTAAGGCATCATCCTTACCTCTAAGAAAATATATATGACAGTACCTAGTACAGTCGTCTATAAAAGTAACAAACCATTTCTTGCCACCTCTAGTTTGAACTGATTTTATGTCAACTAGGTCTGAGTGGATTAATTCTAAGGGTTTATAATTTCTATGAACATTTTTGCTAAAAGGTTTTCTAGCGTACTTTGATTCTACGCATATTTCACATTTGTGTTCCTTTTCCAAACTAAATTTGGGTATGCAACCCACATTGGCTAGTTTAAGCATTGACTTATAATTTACATGTCCAAGTCTACCATGCCAAACGTTCAAAGACTCACAAACATAAGCAGAAGAATCATTATTATTCATTACAGCAGAGTTTACATTAAGCTTATACAGACCTTCAGTCTTATAACCCTGCCCCACATAATCCTTACCCTCAGTTACAATACATTTCCCAGATTCTATTACAATTTTAAAACCCTTATCATCCAAAACAGCACAAGAAACAAGATTTTTGCAGATGTCCGGAACATGAAGAACTTCATTCAAAGTGAGAGTCTTGCCAGAAGTGAGCTTGAGCCCAACTTTGCCTTTTCCTACAACCGCAGCTACAGATGAGTTACTCATATAGAGTTTCTCTCCTTCCCCTACCTTATTGTAGGAGGTGAACATATATTTGTTCCCACAGACATGTTTGGTAGCCCCAAAGTCTACCCACCAGTCTCTCACATTTGTTACCAAATTTACTTCAGACACCGTGCCAGAAAATTCATCTTTGTTGTTTTCAACCAAATTAGCATTATTTTTCTTTTTGAGGTCCTTACGGTTTCTACAGTGAACCGCCATATGGCCAGGATTTACGCAAGCATAGCAATCACCCTTAATTTTATTAATGCTAGATTTAGGTTTCCGAAACATACCTTTCTTGCCTGGAGGTTTCTTGGAGTTGTTTCGGTTCTTATCAGCATTGGAACCTTTGTGTTCAGTCACATGAGCTTTGTAAGACACGTCCCTTGAAGAAGATACATTTTTTTCCTTGGAGCACAACAATTCTTCAACTTGAATTTTCTTACCCAGTTCAACCATAGTAACTTCAGCAGTTTCATGTCTCAGTTTCTTCTTGTACCCGGACCAGGAAGTAGGCAATTTCTCGATAGCGGTAGACACTTGAAAAGTTTCATCAATCACCATACCTTCCGCAAGAATTTCATTCATAATTTGCTGGAGTTCAAGGAATTGATCAACCACAGATTTGTCATTCACCATTTTATACTCATAAAGCCTAGCTACCAAGAATTTCTTACTTCCGGCAGTTTCAGCTTGGTATTTCGCCTCCAAAGCAGCCCATAAATCAAAAATATAAAAGTTTTCTTTAGCATTGTAAAAATCATACAAAGCATCCTCCAAGAAATTCAAAATATTATTTTTAGACATGTAAATGTTCCTCTTCCATTCTTCTAAAGAAGACTCACGACCAGCATCATTCAGCGATTCATCGAAAGATTTCAGAACATAGGAATCCAACTCATGGTAACTTAGAAAGAATAACATTTTTGACTGCCACCTCTTAAAGTCTTTTCAAGAAAACTTTGCAGGCCTTTCAACATCGTTCTTACCCATTGTTACAGACAGAAAATAGAAATATCGTGTTAAGATTGTTGCTTCTATAACAATAAAACACTTAAGAAAGATGTTAGAATAAAAATATTAATTTCTGGAAGGTAAATAAACACTCAATTGGATTGCAAACAGAGGACAGAGGACAGAGTCACGTGTTCAACACGCTGTCCTTATCACGATATTTGACCGGTACGCCTCAAGAATGAGTGATGCCTATACCCTGTGGTCAAGTTCGTATCCAGGATAAAACTGCCCGTTGCAAGCACTGTTAGCACTACAGTACTTGCCCACTCTTACGACCTCAACAGCGATTGCGCACAGAATGAAAAATAAAGGACCACACAGGGGGAGAAGACGAAAAGAAGAGGATAGTAGCTCTTCTGGACACAAAACGAAATGAGAGAAAGTGATCGCTTTATATAGGGGAGAATAGAGAGAGGTCTCATAAATGCGCATTAAAACAATTTCAATTAATTCAGATTTTTTCCAACGGTTTTAAACGTTCATGCATCACTTAATATCTATTTGAAACGTTCATGCGTCATTATGTTTGATATAAACGTTCATGCAAATTTAAGTTTGATATAAAAACGTTCATGCAAATTTAAGTTTGATATAAAACGTTCATGCAAATTAATGTTCATGCATAAACATAATGTTGCCCAACGAATTATGCGATTGCACCAACTAGCCCATTGCCTAAGTCCTCTCCCTCGCACAAAAGTGCTAATCACCCAAGGGCCACTCTAATATCAAAAAATTCAATACTTATGGAGAGGTATCATCTTTAGTTTTCCCTATGTGGGACTAAAGGTTCATTCACAAATAGTGAAAATAAGCTAGTGTCCTTAGTGACCAATAGATCCTAAGTTTTAATCCCACCAAGACCAAAAAACCAAACTATTGTATAAATTCATTTTCTCGAACAATCCCCCACATGAATGAAATACCGATAAAAAATCAGAAAACGGAAAACGAGAAATACCACTTAGGCAAGAGGTGTCCATGAGGTCTTGAACCTTTGCTTAGTGAGAAATTGCCGGAACTACTTGATGGACAGTGAACGCGATGTCTTGAACTACCATCGTTTGGTGTAATCCGCGATAATAACCACGCGTGATATCTCTCTAGGTGCTGTCGAGTTCGTGCCGTTGTGTCCTTTTTGGCCATTGAAAAATCCCGTTTCTCATAATGCTCTAGAGAATCAGCTCTTTTTTCATAGGAAGCGACCCACTTCCACATTCAGATAGGTAAGTTCTATCAAGAGTGTTTACTGCTACACCCCACTTTAATCTAAAATTGAAACTATAGAACTCATTAAGACTTAATAGAAAGTCATCCTCACATGCAGTCACACTATCACGTCTACACCATAGGGAAGGGGAAGAGAATGAATTTTCTGATAGTGTTTACCTTGACACGCCACAAATTAGTTTCTCATTCGAAACCTTGATCTTGGGATCTCCAGTCAGCAAGGTTGAGTATCCTTCATGGCAAGTTTATTTAATGAGCCTAAGCCCCATCCCCTTAGATGCATTAATAACAATTTCCTTGGACAAACCTTTCATCAAAGGGTAGGCGATATAAAACGTTCATGCAAATTTAAGTTTGATATAAAAACGTTCATGCAAATTTAAGTTTGATATAAAACGTTCATGCAAATTAACGTTCATGCATAAACATAATCTTGCCCAAAGAATTATTTTGTTTCAAATATTAATTAGATAATTCAAACGAAATTTTGCCAAAAAATATAAGTCTTGACCCACACCCACACCCGAGCCCGGCCCGCCCGCCCGCACGCACAGACGGCGGCGGCGTGCGTGCTTCAGTGAGAAGCACCGCACGTGTGTGAAAATGTGCGATTGCACCAACTAGCCCATTGCCTAAGTCCTCTCCCTCACACAAAAGTGCTAATGACCCAAGGGCCACTCTAATATCAAAAAATTCAATACTTATGGAGAGGTATCATCTTTAGTTTTCCCTATGTGGGACTAAAGGTTCATTCACTTATAGTGAAAATGAGCTAGTGGTCTTAGTGACCAATAGATCCTAAGTTCCAATCCCACCAAGACCAAAAAACCAAACTATTGTATAAATTCATTTTCTCTAACAATCCCCCACATGAATGAAATACCGATAAAAAATCAGAAAACGGAAAGAGAGAAATACCACTTAGGCAAGAGGTGTCCATGAGGTCTTGAACCTTTGCTTAGTGAGAAATTGCCGGAACTACTTGATGGACAATGAACGCGATGTCTTGAACTACCATCGTTTGGTGTAATCCGCGATAATAACCACGCGTGATATCTCTCCAGGTGTTGTCGAATTCGTGTCGTTGTGTCCTTTTTGGCCATGGACAAATCCCGTTTCTCAGAATGCTCTAGAAAATCAGCTCTTTTTTCATAGGAAGCGACCCACTTCCACATTCAGATAGGTGAGTTCTATCAAGAGTGTTTACTGCTACACCCCACTTCAATCTAAAATTGAAACTATAGAACTCATTAAGACTTAATAAAAAGTCATCCTCACATGCAGTCACACTATCACATCTACACCATAGGGAAGGGGAAGAGAATGAATTCTCTGATAGGGTTTACCTTGACCCGCCACAAATTAGTTTCTTATTTGAAACCTTGATCTTGGGATCTCCAGTCAGCAAGGTTGAGTATCCTTCATGGCAAGTTTATTTAATGAACCTAAGCCCCATCCCCTTAGATGCATTAATAAGTATCTCCTTGGACAAACCTTTCGTCAAAGGGTCCGCGATATAAAACGATCATGTAAATTTAATTTTGATATAAAAACGTTCATGCAAATTTAAGTTTGATATAAAACCATCATGCAAATTAATGTTCATGCATAAACATAATGTTGCCCAAAGAATTATTTTGTTTCAAATATTAATTCGATAATTCAAACGAAATTTTGCCAAAAAATGTAAGTCTTGACACACACCCACACCCACACCCACACCCGAGACCGGCCCGCCCGCCCGCACGCACGGACGGCGGCGGCGTGCGTGCTTTAGTAGTAAGCACCGCGCGTGTGTCAAAATTTGCGATTGCACCAACTAGCCCATTGCCTAAGTCCTCTCCCTCGCACAAAAGTGCTAATGACCCAAGGGCCACTCTAATATCAAAAAATTCAATACTTATGGAGAGGTATCATCTTTAGTTTTCCCTATGTGGGACTAAAGGTTCATTCACAAATATTGAAAATGAGCTAGTGTTCTTAGTGACCAATAGATCCTAAGTTCCAATTCCACCAAGACCAAAAAACCAAACTATTGTATAAATTCATTTTCTCTAACAA
This sequence comes from Papaver somniferum, assembly GCF_003573695.1. Classification (NCBI taxonomy): domain Eukaryota; kingdom Viridiplantae; phylum Streptophyta; class Magnoliopsida; order Ranunculales; family Papaveraceae; genus Papaver; species Papaver somniferum. The sequence continues at coordinate 134,869,782 of NC_039359.1, forward strand.
TCCCCCACATGAATGAAATACCGATAAAAAATCAGAAAACGGAAAGCGAGAAATACCACTTAGGCAAGAGGTGTCCATGAGGTCTTGAACCTTTGCTTAGTGAGAAATTGCCGGAACTACTTGATGGACAGTGAACGCGATGTCTTGAACTACCATCGTTTGGTGTAATCCGCGATAATAACCACGCGTGATATCTCTCCAGGTGTTGTCGAGTTCGTGCCGTTCTGTCCTTTTTGGCCATGGAAAAATCCCGTTTCTCAGAATCCTCTAGAGAATCAGCTTTTTTTTCATAGGAAGCGACCCACTTCCACATTCAGATAGGTGAGTTCTATCAATAGTGTTTACTGCTACACCCCACTTCAATCTAAAATTGAAACTAAAGAACTCATTAAGACTTAATAAAAAGTCATCCTCACATGCAGTCACACTATCATATCTACACCATAGGGAAGGGGAAGAGAATGAATTCTCTGATAGGGTTTACCTTGACCCGCCACAAATTATTTTCTCATTCGAAACCTTGATCTTGGGATCTCCAGTCAGCAAGGTTGAGTATCCTTCATGGCAAGTTTATTTAATGAACCTAAGCCCCATCCCCTTAGATGCATTAATAGCTATCTCCTTGGACAAACCATTCGTCAAAGGGTCCGCGATATAAAACGTTCATGTAAATTTAATTTTGATATAAAAATGTTCATGCAAATTTGAGTTTGATATAAAACTATCATGCAAATTAATGTTCATGCATAAACATAATGTTTCCCAAAGAATTATTTTGTTTCAAATATTAATTCGATAATTCAAACGAAATTTTGCCAAAAATTATAAGTCTTGACACACACCCACACCCACACCCACACCCACACCCGAGACCGGCCCGCCCGCCCGCCCGCACGCACGGACGGCGGCGGCGTGCGTGCATTAGTGCGAAGCACCGCGCGTGTGTCAAAATGTGCGATTGCACCAACTAGCCCATTGCCTAAGTCCTCTCCCTCGCACAAAAGTGCTAATGACCCAAGGGCCACTCTAATATCAAAAAATTCAATACTTATGGAGAGGTATCATCTTTAGTTTTCCCTATGTGGGACTAAAGGTTCATTCACAAATAGTGAAAATGAGCTAGTGTTCTTAGTGACTAATAGATCCTAAGTTCCAATCCCACCAAGACCAAAAAACCAAACTATTGTATAAATTCATTTTCTCTAACAATCCCCCACATGAATGAAATACCGATAAAAAATCAGAAAACGGAAAGCGAGAAATACCACTTAGGCAAGAGGTGTCCATGAGGTCTTGAACCTTTGCTTAGTGAGAAATTGCCGGAACTACTTGATGGACAGTGAACGCGATGTCTTGAACTACCATCGTTTGGTGTAATCCGCGATAATAACCACGCGTCATATCTCTCGAGGTGCTGTCGAGTTCGTGCCGTTGTGTCTTTTTTGGCCCTGGACAAATCCCGTTTCTCAGAATGCTCTAGAGAATCGGCTCTTTTCTCATAGTAAGCGACTCACTTCCACATTCAGATAGGTGAGTTCTATCAAGAGTGTTTACTGCTACACCCCACTTCAATCTAAAATTGAAACTATAGAACTCATTAAGACTTAATAGAAAGTCATCCTCACATGCAGTCACACTATCACGTCTACACCATAGGGAAGGGGCAGAGAATGAATTCTCTGATAGTGTTTACCTTGACCCGCCACAAATTAGTTTCTCATTCGAAACCTTGATCTTGGGATCTCCAGTCAGCAAGGTTGAGTATCCTTCATGGCAAGTTTATTTAATGAGCCTAAGCCCCATCCCCTTAGATGCATTAATAACTATCTCCTTGGACAAACCTTTCGTCAAAGGGTCCGCGATATAAAACGTTCATGAAAATTTAAGTTTGATATAAAAACGTTCATGCAAATTTAAGTTTGAAATAAAACGTTCATGCAAATTAATGTTCATGCATAAACATAATGTTGCCCAAAGAATTATTTTGTTTCAAATATTAATTCGATAATTCAAACGAAATTTTGCCAAAAAATATAAGGCTTGACCCACACCCGAGCCCGGCCCGCCCTCCCTCCCGCACGGCGGCGGCGTGCGTGCTACGGTGCAAAGCACCGCGCGTGTGTGAAAATGTGCAATTGCACCAACTAGCCCATTGCCTAAGTCCTCTCCCTCGCACAAAAGTTCTAATGACCCAAGGGCCACTCTAATATCAAAAAATTCAATACTTATGGAGAGATATCATCTTTAGTTTTCCCTATGTGGGACTAAAGGTTCATTCACAAATAGTGAAAATGATCTAGTGTCCTTAGTGACCAATAGATCCTAAGTTCCAATCCCACCAAGACCAAAAAACCAAACTATTGTATAAATTCATTTTCTCTAACAATCCCCCACATGAATGAAATACCGATAAAAAATCAGAAAACGGAAAGCGAGAAATACTACTTAGGCAATAGGTGTCCATGAGGTCTTGAACCTTTGCTTAGTGAGAAATTGCCAGAACTACTTGATGGACAGTGAACGCGATGTCTTGAACTACCATCGTTTGGTGTAATACGCGATAATAACCACGCGTGATATCTCTCTAGGTGCTGTCGAGTTCGTGCCGTTGTGTCGTTTTTGGCCCTGGAAAAATCCCGTTTCTCAGAATGCTCTAGAGAATCAGCTCTTTTCTCATAGTAAGCGACCCACTTCCACATTCAGATAGGTGAGTTCTATCAAGAGTATTTACTGCTACACCCCACTTCAATCTAAAATTGAAACTATAGAACTCATTAAGACTTAATAGAAAGTCATCCTCACATGCAGTCACACTATCACGTCTACACCATAGGGAAGGGGCAGAGAATGAATTTTCTGATAGTGTTTACCTTGACCCGCCACAAATTAGTTTCTCATTCGAAACCTTGATCTTGGGATCTCCAGTCAGCAAGGTTGAGTATCCTTCATGGCAAGTTTATTTAATGAGCCTAAGCCCCATCCCCTTAGATGCATTAATAACTATCTCCTTGGACAAACCTTTCGTCAAAGGGTCCGCGATATAAAACGTTCATGCAAATTTAAGTTTGATATAAAAACGTTCATGTAAATTTAAGTTTGAAATAAAACGTTCAGGCAAATTAATGTTCATGCATAAACATAATGTTGCCCAAAGAATTATTTTGTTTCAAATATTAATTCGATAATTCAAACGAAATTTTGCCAAAAAAATAAGTCTTGACCCACACCCGAGCCCGGCCCGCCCGCCTGCACGGCGGCGGCGTGCGTGCTTCGGTGCGAAGCACCGCGCGTGTGTGAAAATGTTCGATTGCACCAACTAGCCCATTGCCTAAGTCCTCTCCCTCGTACAAAAGTGCTAATGACCAAAGGGCCACTCTAATATCAAAAAATTCAATACTTATGGAGAGGTATCATCTTTAGTTTTCCCTATGTGGGACTAAAGATTCATTCAAAAATAGTGAAAATGAGCTAGTGTCCTTAGTGACCAATAGATCCTAAGTTCCAATCCCACCAAGACTAAAAAACCAAACTATTGTATAAATTCATTTTCTCTAACAATCCCCTACATGAATGAAATACATATAAAAAATCAGAAAACGGAAAGCGAGAAATACCACTTAGGAAAGAGGTGTCCATGAGGTCTTGAACCTTTGCTTAGTGAGAAATTGCCGGAACTACTTGATGGACAGTGAACGCGATGTCTTGAACTACCATCGTTTGGTGTAATCCGTGATAATAACCACGCGTGATATCTCTCTAGGTGCTTTCGAGTTCGAGCCGTTGTGTCCTTTTTGGCCATGGACAAATCCCGTTTCTCAGAATGCTCTAGAGAATCAGCTCTTTTCTCATAGGAAGCGACCCACTTCCACATTCAGATAGGTGAGTTCTATCAAGATTGTTTACTGCTACACCCCACTTCAATCTAAAATTGAAACTATAGAACTCATTAAGACTTAATAGAAAGTCATCCTCACATGCAGTCACACTATCACGTCTACACCATAGGGTAGGGGCAGAGAATGAATTCTCTGATAGTGTTTACCTTGACCCGCCACAAATTTGTTTCTCTTTCGAAACCTTGATCTTGGGATCTCCAGTCATCAAGGTTGAGTATCCTTCATGGCAAGTTTATTTAATGACCCTAAGCCCCATCCCCTTAGATGCATTAATAACTATCTCCTTGGAAAAACCTTTCGTCAAAGGGTCCGCGATATAAAACGTTCATGCAAATTTAAGTTTGATATAAAAACATTCATGCAAATTTAAGTTTGATATAAAACGTTCATGCAAATTAATGTTCATGCATAAATATAATGTTGCCCAAAGAATTATTTTGTTTCAAATATTAATTCGATAATTCAAACGAAATTTTGCCAAAAAATATAAGTCTTGACCCACACCCGAGCCCGGCCCGGCCCGCCCGCCCGCCCGCACGGCGGCGGCGTGCGTGCTTAGGTGCGAAGCACCGCGCGTGTGTGAAAATTTTTGATTGCACCAACTAGACGATTGCCTAAGTCCTCTCCCTCGCACAAAAGTGCTAATGACCCAAGGGCCACTCTAATATCAAAAAATTCAATACTTATGGAGAGGTATCATCTTTAGTTTTCCCTATGTGGGACTAAAGGTTCATTCACAAATAGTGAAAATGAGCTAGTGTTCTTAGTGACCAATAGATCCTAAGTTTCAATACCACCAAGACCAAAAACCAAACTATTGTATAAATTCATTTTCTCTAACAATCCCCCACATGAATGAAATACCGATAAAAAATCAGAAAACGGAAAGCGATAAATGCCACTTAGGCAAGAGGTGTCCATGAGGTCTTGAACCTTTGCTTAGTGAGAAATTGCCGGAACTACTTGATGGAAAGTGAACACGATGTCTTGAACTACCATCGTCTGGTGTAATCCGCGATAATAACCACGCGTGATATCTCTCTAGGTGCCGTCGAGTTCGTGCCGTTGTGTCCTTTTTTGCCCTGGACAAATCACGTTTCTCAGAATGCTCTAGAGAATCAGCTCTTTTCTCACAGGAAGCGACCCACTTCCACATTCAGATAGGTGAGTTATATCAAGAGTGTTTACTGCTACACCCCACTTCAATCTAAAATTGAAACTACAGAACTCATTAAGATTTAATAGAATGTCATCCTCACATGCAGTCACACTATCACGTCTACACCATAGGGAAGGGGCAGAGAATGAATTCTCTGATAGTGTTTACCTTGACTCGCCACAAATTAGTTTCTCATTCGAAACCTTGATCTTGGGATCTCCAGTCAGCAAGGTTGAGTATCCTTCATGGAAAGTTTATTTAATGAGCCTAAGCCCCATCCCCTTAGATGCATTAATAACTATCTCCTTGGACAAACCTTTCGTCAAAGGGTCCGCGATATAAAACGTTCATGCAAATTTAAGTTTGATATAAAAACGTTCATGCAAATTTAAGTTTGATATAAAACTTTCATGCAAATTAATGTTCATGCATAAACATAATGTTGCCCAAAGAATTATTTTGTTTCAAATATTAATTCTAAAATTCAAACGAAATTTTGCCAAAAAATATAAGTCTTGACCCACACCCGAGCCCGGCACGCCCGCCCGCCCGCACGGCGGCGGCGTGCGTGCCATGGTGCGAAGCACCGCGCGTATGTGAAAATGTGCGATTGCACCAACTAGCACATTGCCTAAGTCCTCTCCCTCGCACAAAAGTGCTAATGACCCAAGGGCCACTCTAATATCAAAAAATTCAATACTTAAGGAGATGTATCATCTTTAGTTTTCCCTATGTGGGACTAAAGGTTCATTCACAAATAGTGAAAATGAGCTAGTGTCCTTAGTGACCAATACATCCTAAGTTCCAATCCCACCAAGACCAAAAAACCAAACTATTGTATAAATTCATTTTCTCTAACAATCCCCCACATGAATGAAATACCGATAAAAAATCAGAAAACGGAAAGCGAGAAATACCACTTAGGCAAGAGGTGTCCATGAGGTCTTGAAACTTTGCTTAGTGAGAAATTACCGAAACTACTTGATGGACAGTGAACGCGATGTCTTGAACTACCATCGTTTGGTGTAATACGCGATAATAACCACGCGTGATATCTCTCTAGGTGCTGTCGAGTTCGTGCCGTTGTGTCTTTTTTGGCCCTGGACAAATCCCGTTTCTCAGAATGCTCTGGAGAATCAACTCTTTTTTTCCTAGGAAGCGACCCACTTCCACATTCAGATAGGTGAGTTCTATCAAGAGTGTTTACTTCTACACCCCACTTCAATATAAAATTGAAACTATATAACTCATTAACACTTAATAGAAAGTCATCCTCACATGCAGTCACACTATCACGTGTACACCATAGGGAAGGGGCAGAGAATGAATTTTCTGATAGTGTTTACCTTGACCCGCCACAAATTAGTTTCTCATTCGAAACCTTGATCTTGGGATCTCCAGTCAGCAAGGTTGAGTATCCTTCATGGAGAGGTGTCCATGAGGTCTTGAACCTTTGCTTAGTGAGAAATTGCCGGAACTACTTGATGGACAGTGAACGCGATGTCTTGAACTACCATCGTTTGGTGTAATTCGCGATAATAACCACGCGTGATATCTCTCTAGGTGCTGTCGAGTTCGTGCCGCTGTGTCCTTTTTGGCCCTGGACAAATCACGTTTCTCAGAATGCTCAAGAGAATCAGCTCTTTTCTCACAGGAAGCGACCCACTTCCACATTAAGATAGGTGAGTTCTATCAAGAGTGTTTACTTCTACACCCCACTTCAATCTAATATTGAAACTATAGAACTCATTAAGACTTAATAGAAAGTCATCCTCACATGCAGTCACACTATCACGTCTACACCATAGGGAAGGGGCAGAGAATGAATTCTCTGATAGTGTTTACCTTGACCCGCCACAAATTAGTTTCTCATTCGAAACCTTGATCTTGGGATCTCCAGTCAGCAAGGTTGAGTATCCTTCATGGCAAGTTTATTTAATGAGCCTAAGCCCCATCCCCTTAGATGCATTAATAACTATCTCCTTGGACAAACCTTTCGTCAAAGGGTCCGCGATATAAAACGTTCATGCAAATTTAAGTTTGATATAAAAACGTTCATGCAAATTTAAGTTTGATATAAAACGTTCATGCAAATTAATGTTCATGCATAAACATAATGTTGCCCAAAGAATTATTTTGTTTCAAATATTAATTCGATAATTCAAACGAAATTTTGCCAAAAAATATAAGTCTTGACCCACACCCGAGCCCGGCCCGCCCGTCCGACAGCACAGCGGCGGCGTGCGTGCTTCGGTGCGAAGCACCGCGCGTGTGTGAAAATGTGCGATTGCACCAACTAGCCCATTACCTAAGTCCTCTCCCTCGCACAAAAGTGCTAATGACCCAAGGGCCACTCTAATATCAAAAAATTCAATACTTATGGAGAGGTATCATCTTTAGTTTTCCCTATGTGGGACTAAAGGTTCATTTACAAATAGTGAAAATGAGCTAGTGTCCTTAGTGACCAATAGATCCTAAGTTCCAATCCCACCAAGACCAAAAAACCAAACTATTGTATAAATTCATTTTCTCTAACAATCCCCCACATGAATGAAATACCGATAAAAAATCAGAAAACGGAAAGCGATAAATGCCACTTAGGCAAGAGGTGTCCATGAGGTCTTGAACCTTTACTTAGTGAGAAATTGCCGGAACTACTTGATGGAAAGTGAACACGATGTCTTGAACTACCATCGTATGGTGTAATCCGCGATAATAACCACGCGTGATATCTCTCTAGGTGCCGTCGAGTTCGTGCCGTTGTGTCCTTTTTGGCCCTGGACAAATCCCGTTTCTCAGAATGCTCTATAGAATCAGCTCTTTTCTCATAGGAAGCGACCCACTTCCACATTCAGATAGGTGAGTTCTATCAAGAGTGTTTACTTCTACACCCCACTTCAATCTAAAATTGAAACTATATAACTCATTAAGACTTAATAGAAAGTCATCCTCACATGCAGTCACACTATCACGTCTACACCATAGGGAAGGGGCAGAGAATGAATTCTCTGATAGTGTTTACCTTGACCCGCCACAAATTAGTTTCTCATTCGAAACCTTGATCTTGGGATCTCCAGTCAGCAAGGTTGAGTATCCTTCATGGCAAGTTTATTTAATGAGCCTAAGCCCCATCCCCTTAGATGCATTAATAACTATCTCCTTGCACAAACCTCTCGTCAAAGGGTCCGCGATATAAAACGTTCATGCAAATTTAAGTTTGACATAAAAACGTTCATGCAAATTTAAGTTTGATATAAAACGTTCATGCAAATTAATGTTCATGCATAAACATAATGTTGCCCAAAGAATTATTTTGTTTCAAATATTAATTCGATAATTGAAACGAAAGTTTGCCAAAAAATATAAGTCTTGACCCACACCCGAGCCCGGCCCGCCCGCCTGCCAGCACGGCGGCGGCGTGCGTGCTTCGGTGCGAAGCACCGCGCGTGTGTGAAAATGTGCGATTGCACCAACTAGCCCATTTCCTAAGTCCTCTCCCTCGCACAAAAGTGTTAATGACCCAAGGGCCACTCTAATATCAAAAAATTCAATACTTATGGAGAGGTATCATCTTTAGTTTTCCCTATGTGGGACTAAAGGTTCATTCACAAATAGTGAAAATGAGCTAGTGTCCTTAGTGACCAATAGATCCTAAGTTCCAATCCCACAAAGACCAAAAAACCAAACTATTGTATAAATTCATTTTCTCTAACAATCCCCCACATGAATGAAATACCGATAAAAAATCAGAAAACGGAAAGCGAGAAATACCACTTAGGCAAGAGGTGTCCATGAGGTCTTGAACCTTTGCTTAGTGAGAAATTGTCGGAACTACTTGATGGACAGTGAAAGCGATGTCTTGAACTACCATCGTTTGGTGTAATCCGCGATAATAACCACGCGTGATATCTCTCTAGGTGTTTTCGAGTTTGTGCCGTTGTGTCCTTTTTGGCCCTGGACAAATCCCGTTTCTCATAATGCTCTAGAGAATCAGCTCTTTTCTCATAGGAAGCGACCCACTTCCACATTCAGATAGGTGAGTTCTATCAAGAGTGTTTACTGCTACACCCCACTTCAATCTAAAATTGAAACTATATAACTCATTAAGACTTAATAGAAAGTCATCCTCACATGCAGTCACACTATCACGTCTACACCATAGGGTAGGGGCAGAGAATGAATTTTCTGATAGTGTTTACCTTGACCCGCCACAAATTAGTTTCTCATTCGAAACCTTGATCTTGGGATCTCCAGTCAGCAAGGTTGAGTATTCTTCATGGCAAGTTTATTTAATGAGACTAAGCCCCATCCCCTTAGATGCATTAATAACTATCTCCTTGGACAAACCTTTCGTCAAAGGGTCCGCGATATAAAACGTTCATGCAAATTTAAGTTTGACATAAAAACGTTAATGCAAATTTAAGTTTGATATAAAACGTTCATGCAAATAAATGTTCATGCATAAACATAATGTTGCCCAAAGAATTATTTTGTTTCAAATATTAATTCGATAATTCAAACGAAATTTTGCCAAAAAATATAAGTCTTGACCCACACCCGAGCCCGACACGCCCGCCCGCCCGCACGGCGGCGGCGTGCGTGCCATGGTGCGAAGCACCGCGCGTGTGTGAAAATGTGCGATTGCACCAACTAGCCCATTGCCTAAGTCCTCTCCCTCGCACAAAAGTGCTAATGACCCAAGGGCCACTCTAATATCAAAAAATTCAATACTTAAGGAGATGTATCATCTTTAGTTTTCCCTATGTGGGACTAAAGGTTCATTCACAAATAGTGAAAATGAGCTAGTGTCCTTAGTGACCAATACATCCTAAGTTCCAATCCCACCAAGACCAAAAAACCAAACTATTGTATAAATTCATTTTCTCTAACAATTCCCCACATGAATGAAATACCGATAAAAAATCAGAAAACGGAAAGAGAGAAATACCACTTAGGCAAGAGGTGTCCATGAGGTGTTGAAACTTTGCTTAGTGAGAAATTGCCGGAACTACTTGATGGACAGTGAACGCGATGTCTTGAACTACCATCGTTTGGTGTAATACGCGATAATAACCACGCGTGATTTCTCTCTAGGTGCTGTCGAGTTCGTGCCGTTGTGTCTTTTTTGGCCCTGGACAAATCCCGTTTCTCAGAATGCTCTGGAGAATCAACTCTTTTTTTCCTAGGAAGCGACCCACTTCCACATTAAGATAGGTGAGTTCTATCAAGAGTGTTTACTTCTACACCCCACTTCAATATAAAATTGAAACTATATAACTCATTAACACTTAATAGAAAGTCATCCTCACATGCAGTCACACTATCACGTGTACACTATAGGGAAGGGGCAGAGAATGAATTCTCTGATAGTGTTTACCTTGACCCGCCACAAATTAGTTTCTCATTCGGAACCTTGATCTTGGGATCTCCAGTCAGCAAGGTTGAGTATCCTTCATGGCAAGTTTATTTAATGAGCCTAAGCCCCATCCCCTTAGATGCATTAATAACTATCTCCTTGCACAAACCTCTCGTCAAAGGGTCCGCGATATAAAACGTTCATGCAAATTTAAGTTTGATATAAAAACTTTCATGCAAATTTAAGTTTGATATAAAACGTTCATGCAAATTAATGTTCATGCATAAACATAATGTTGCCCAAAGAATTATTTTGTTTCAAATATTAATTCGATAATTCAAACGAAATTTTGCCAAAAAATATAAGTCTTGACCCACACCCGAGCCCGGCACGCCCGCCCGCCCGCACGGCGGCGGCGTGCGTGCCATGGTGCGAAGCACCGCGCGTGTGTGAAAATGTGCGATTGCACCAACTAGCCCATTGCCTAAGTCCTCTCCCTCGCACAAAAGTGCTAATGACCCAAGGGCCACTCTAATATCAAAAAATTCAATACTTATGGAGAGGTATCATCTTTAGTTTTCCCTATGTGGGACTAAAGGTTCATTCACAAATAGTGAAAATGAGCTAGTGTCCTTAGTGACCAATACATCCTAAGTTCCAATCCCACCAAGACCAAAAAATAACCAAACTATTGTATAAATTCATTTTCTCTAAAATCCCCCACATGAATGAAATACCGATAGAAAATCAGAAAACGGAAAGCGAGAAATACCACTTAGGCAAGAGGTGTCCATGAGGTCTTGAACCTTTGCTTAGTGAGAAATTGTCGGAACTACTTGATGGACAGTGAAAGCGATGTCTTGAACTACCATCGTTTGGTGTAATCCGCGATAATAACCACGCGTGATATCTCTCTAGGTGTTGTCGAGTTTGTGCCGTTGTGTCCTTTTTGGCCCTGGACAAATCCCGTTTCTCATAATGCTCTAGAGAATCAGCTCTTTTCTCATAGGAAGCGACCCACTTCCACATTCAGATAGGTGAGTTCTATCAAGAGTGTTTACTGCTACACCCCACTTCAATCTAAAATTGAAACTATAGAACTCATTAAGACTTAATAGAAAGTCATCCTCACATGCAGTCACACTATCAAGTGTACACCATAGGGAAGTGGCAGAGAATGAATTCTCTGATAGTGTTTACCTTGACTCGCCACAAATTAGTTTCTCATTCGAAACCTTGATCTTGGGATCTCCAATCAGTAAGGTTGAGTATCCTTCATGGAAAGTTTATTTAATGAGCCTAAGCCCCATCCCCTTAGATGCATTAATAACTATCTCCTTGGACAAACCTTTCGTCAAAGGGTCCGCGATATAAAACGTTCATGCAAATTTAAGTTTGATATAAAAACGTTCATGCAAATTTAAGTTTGATATAAAACGTTCATGCATAAACATAATGTTGCCCAAAGAACTATTTTGTTTCAAATATTAATTCGATAATTCAAACGAAATTTTGCCAAAAAATATAAGTCTTGACCCACACCCGAGCCCAGCCCGCCCGCACGGCGGCTGCGCGCGTGCTTCGGTGCGAAGCACCGAGCGTTTGTGAAAATGTGCGATTGCACCAACTAGCCCATTGCCTAAGTCCTCTCCCTCGCACAAAAGTGCTAATGACCCAAGGACCAATCTAATATCAAAAAATTCAATACTTATGGAGAGGTATCATCTTTAGTTTTCCCTATGTGGGACTAAAGGTTCATTCACAAATAGTGAAAATGAGCTAGTGTCCTTAGTGACCAATAGATCCTAAGTTCCAATCCCACGAAGACCAAAAAACCAAACTATTGTATAAATTCATTTTCTCTAACAATCCCCACATGAATGAAATACCATATAAAAAATCAGAAAACGGAAAGCGAGAAATACCACTTAGGCAAGAGGTGTCCATGAGGTCTTGAACCTTTGCTTAGTGAGAAATTGCCGGAACTACTTGATGGACAGTGAACGCGATGTCTTGAACTACCATCGTTTGGTGTAATCCGCGATAATAACCACGCGTGATATCTCTCTAGGTGCTTTCGAGTTCGAGCCGTTGTGTCCTTTTTGGCCATGGACAAATCCCGTTTCTCAGAATGCTCTAGAGAATCAGCTCTTTTCTCATAGGAAGCGACCCACTTCCACATTCAGATAGGTGAGTTCTATCAAGATTGTTTACTGCTACACCCCACTTCAATCTAAAATTGAAACTATAGAACTCATTAAGACTTAATAGAAAGTCATCCTCACATGCAGTCACACTATCACGTCTACACCATAGGGGGGGCAGAGAATGAATTCTCTGATAGTGTTTACCTTGACCCGCCACAAATTTGTTTCTCTTTCGAAACCTTGATCTTGGGATCTCCAGTCATCAAGGTTGAGTATCCTTCATGGCAAGTTTATTTAATGACCTAAGCCATCACGTCTACACCATAGGGAAGGGGCAGAGAATGAATTCTCTGATAGTGTTTACCTTGACTCGCCACAAATTAGTTTCTCATTCGAAACCTTGATCTTGGGATCTCCAGTCAGCAAGGTTGAGTATCCTTCATGGAAAGTTTATTTAATGAGCCTAAGCCCCATCCCCTTAGATGCATTAATAACTATCTCCTTGGACAAACCTTTCGTCAAAGGGTCCGCGATATAAAACGTTCATGCAAATTTAAGTTTGATATAAAAACGTTCATGCAAATTTAAGTTTGATATAAAACTTTCATGCAAATTAATGTTCATGCATAAACATAATGTTGCCCAAAGAATTATTTTGTTTCAAATATTAATTCTAAAATTCAAACGAAATTTTGCCAAAAAATATAAGTCTTGACCCACACCCGAGCCCGGCACGCCCGCCCGCCCGCACGGCGGCGGCGTGCGTGCCATGGTGCGAAGCACCGCGCGTATGTGAAAATGTGCGATTGCACCAACTAGCACATTGCCTAAGTCCTCTCCCTCGCACAAAAGTGCTAATGACCCAAGGGCCACTCTAATATCAAAAAATTCAATACTTAAGGAGATGTATCATCTTTAGTTTTCCCTATGTGGGACTAAAGGTTCATTCACAAATAGTGAAAATGAGCTAGTGTCCTTAGTGACCAATACATCCTAAGTTCCAATCCCACCAAGACCAAAAAACCAAACTATTGTATAAATTCATTTTCTCTAACAATCCCCCACATGAATGAAATACCGATAAAAAATCAGAAAACGGAAAGCGAGAAATACCACTTAGGCAAGAGGTGTCCATGAGGTCTTGAAACTTTGCTTAGTGAGAAATTACCGAAACTACTTGATGGACAGTGAACGCGATGTCTTGAACTACCATCGTTTGGTGTAATACGCGATAATAACCACGCGTGATATCTCTCTAGGTGCTGTCGAGTTCGTGCCGTTGTGTCTTTTTTGGCCCTGGACAAATCCCGTTTCTCAGAATGCTCTGGAGAATCAACTCTTTTTTTCCTAGGAAGCGACCCACTTCCACATTCAGATAGGTGAGTTCTATCAAGAGTGTTTACTTCTACACCCCACTTCAATATAAAATTGAAACTATATAACTCATTAACACTTAATAGAAAGTCATCCTCACATGCAGTCACACTATCACGTGTACACCATAGGGAAGGGGCAGAGAATGAATTTTCTGATAGTGTTTACCTTGACCCGCCACAAATTAGTTTCTCATTCGAAACCTTGATCTTGGGATCTCCAGTCAGCAAGGTTGAGTATCCTTCATGG